>NC_133435.1:14024991-14366452 GCF_011762505.2 Arvicanthis niloticus
GAGCTGAATGTCTGTGTGGAAGAAAAGAACATTTAAAGTCACATCTCCAGTGCCTCAACTGGCTCCTGCTGATTCAATGACTAAATCTGTGATGACCTCAAGACGCCCAGAACAAGACAGCCAAGCTACCATCATCAGACCTGGCCCTGGGCTGTGGATCCTAAGGTAAGAAACTAAACAACTTGAAAGAGAGGGATTGTAGGAAAGAAGGTACATGGGGAGCCAGAAAATACTCTATGTGAATTCAAATTCCCCAAAGAAAATTCCAAAGCACAAAGGCTAGGAGTGGAGATCACAACTACAGGGAACAGCCAGTGAACTAAAAACAGTAGCATTTACTCCCATTGAAATGTTAATACTAAAGTGTCTTAGGGTTTCTATTGCTTTGAAGAGACACCATGACCACAGAGACTCATAAAGGAAAGCATTTAACAGGGGTTGGCTTATATTTTAGGGGTTTAGTCTATTGTCAGAATGTCAGGATGCATGGCAGACCACAGGCAGACATAGTGGTGTAGAAGGAATAGAGAGGTTTATATCTGGACCTGCAGGCAGCAGAAAGAGAACAAGACAGACTGGGCTTGGCTTGAGCTCCTGAACTTCAAAGTCCACTCCCAGTGATACTCTTCCTCCAACAAGGTCACACCTACCCCAACAAGGCCACATGTTTTAATCCTGTGAACCTGTGGTGGCCATTTCCTATTCAAGCCACCACAGAGAACAATCTGAAGATAAATTTAAAGTGAGCACATCTGAGTTTTACAAAGATACAGAAGAAGGAATGATACATAAAAGGCCAAGAAATCATGAGACAAAACCAGCCCCAGAGAAATCACTAGCAGATGCATATGAAAATGAATTAATTGGCTTCCACACTTGGAAAAAATAATCTGGGATAGAAACTTGTTTCGAAGACAAGATCGACTCTGGACTAGGTATGTCTAAAACAGCAGCAATGAATTTTTGGGATATAACACTGGTGACTTCACCCTAAGCTTTGCACAAAGACAGAGAAGAAAAGGAGAAAAGACAAGTTAGCAGACATGGAAGATAGACTGAGAGATCCAAGCGTATGTCTAACCAGGCTGCTAGAAAGTAAGCATCTGGGGAACTGGGGGAAAAAAGTAAAAACAAGAAAAAAAAAACCTCATAAAATCTGAGATGATTATGAAATTGAAAGACAGACATAAGCACTCTGATTATGAACCCACTGTAAACACCGAGCAGAAACATGGCTCCCATAATGCCAAGTGAATAGAAACTCCTGAAAAAGCCCCAGTTCTTCCTTCCTCCTCCGACGTCTGATTCACCAGCATGGTTAGATACAATACTCTTTTCCCAGATATACTTGATTGCCAGATTTCTAGAGAGAGAAGCTCAGGGCCTCCCTCCTGACTCATTATATTCTGGCCCTTAATGGAAGGACTCCCACAGCCCTAGGGAAAAGGGACCCTTATTGAGTGCCCCACTCATACTGGATGCTTGGTAGGGGGAAGGCTTCATAACTCTTCTGCTCTTTCATCTGCCTCTGATGGATGACACCCTATGTCACTTCCATGTTTCACAGATGCGTGGTTATTGGGGTGCTCTTTGATACATGGAGATGAAAGATGCTGGATTAATTCAAAGCTTTATTTATGTGTATGTGTGTGTGTGGTTTTTTTTTTTACTATTATTAATAGTTAAATTGCTGAGCACTGTGACAGCCCTGTCAGAAGCCCTCCGACGCATCCTCTTTCCTGCAAGAGTAAACACTGCCTTCAGAGGTTTGGCTACTGTTTTATTTATTTTTTTCTTTCTTAGCACTAAAAAACGACTTGAAACACAGTATTTAACTTGAAGACAGTTTTGATGTTTTCTCTTCTCTACAGCCGCCTTTGTACTTCCTACTCCTATGTGAATGGTGGGCAGGCAAAGGAGAGTTCAGGGGCCAGCCTCACTTTGGCTTTGGAGGCTGGCTGGTTGTCTGCACAGGGGTGACTGTTCAGAAACCAAGGTGTCATGAGGGTTTCCTCACATGCATTAAAAGTGTACACAGGCTCTGGTCTGGATGTCCTGACTGTTACCCTTTCCCGAGTTACCTCTGAATATGGAGTGGAGTTTCTCTCTCTAAATCTAAATCTAAAATAGAAGCACATATATAATTTTATTTATTATATATTTATATTATTTATATATTTAATATACATTATTATTGTTAATATTACATACATCCCTACTGCAATTTCTTCTCCCTCTGTTTTTCCAGCCTTCATCTCCCATCCACTTCTCCTCTATATCTCTTCAGAAAAGGGCAGGCTTCCAATGGATATCAACCAACCGTGGCACATCAAGATGCAGTAGAATTAGGCACCTCACCTCATATTAAGGCAACCAGTATGAGGAAAAGGATCCCAAAAGCCGACAAAAGAGTCAGAGACAGCCTCTGCTCCCACTTTTAGGAGTCCCACATGAAGACCAAGCTACACAACTGTAGGATCTATCTGTACAGAGGGCATAAGTCAGTTCTGCCAGTTTTATTCTTGGGATAGAAAAGAAAGACTTGAAAGCAAAGCAAACAGACATTTAAGACTCATTTCCCTCAGATCCCACCCCAGGCCCTAGGAGACTTCCCGACATCTTTGTTACAGGTTGTACAAATTACAAGAAAGAACACATGCCTTTCTGATTCTGCATTTACCCTGAATGCAGCCAGTGCACGTGGTCAATGGTGAGTTGAGGATTCTACGTAAAGGAAAGTTGACTGGAATATTCCATTAGGAATGCAATTTACTGAGATCGCTAGAACACAACAATAAAACAAGTCACAGGTACCTAATCTGGACCTGACTGAGTAACACCTTTAAAAAAAATCTTATTTATGAAGGAACTGGGAGACAATTCAGATGAAGATTAATGGACTGTGAAATGAAAGCAGTAAGATAAACGACTAATTCGATAAAGTTCTCCGCTCCTTGATTGTAACCCAAATCTCACATTCTATTCAAAGCAGCAACTTTCCTAAGAGAAAGAGGTTTGTTGTGGAAGGAAATACTGATTAGGCTTTTGGGTTGCTTACCAATCCAATTAATGACGTGGAGTGAGTCATATAGAACACAGTGAAACAATTGAATTAGGGACAGGTCTGGAGCGAAACTGACAGTAAAATCTGCTAGACCTCATATCAGCACAGGACACTGATGGGAAAATTATCCCCAAAGTCATTACTTTATAAAGTAGTTGCTCAGTCATGTCAGAGAAAAGTGAAAGACAACAAAAATCTTATAGTTCCCTTGTAGAATAAACTAGATTTTCTGAGTTACAAGAATTTTAAAACTTACAAGACATTATCAATACTGAGCTAGAGAGATGGCTCAGTGGTTACGAGGGCTTGATGCTCTTGCAGAAGATCCAGTCTGAACCAACATCATCCTGGTCACCATTAGTACTGGCTGAACCCTGAGGTGTCATGTCTGAGTCTCTTAGAGATGACTCGGACTCATGTCTAAGGAGATCCCAGAAACATGATGAGCTCAGGCTCTTAAACAACTTTCATAACCTCAGCTTTCACATCAGAAAGATGGACTTAATGGGCACTTCAGCACTTAAACTTTTGCTGAAGACCCCAGTTCAGTTCCCAGGCCCACAGCTGCCTGTCTACAGGGGCTCAGATGCCTTTTCTGAATTCTCTGGGCACCTGTATTCACAGGCATATGCCATCCCCACATATAAATATAATAAAATATAATTAAATCTAAGAATAAGAAAGGGAGGAGAAGGAGGAAGAGGAGGAGGAAGAGGAAGAGGAGGAGGAAGAGGAAGAGGAGGAGGAAGAGGAAGAGGAGGAGGAAGAGGAAGAGGAGGAGGAAGAGGAAGAGGAGGAGGAAGAGGAGGAGAAAGAGAAAGAGGAAGAGGAGGAAAAGCCATCTGAATCCATCATAAAGAAGTGAAATACACAGACAGCACACATGTAAATGGAAAGACTCTCAACGCCATTATTGTTATAATGCAAACAGAAACTACAGTTTTCAGCATGACTACAATTCAAGAGTCAAACTCAGATGCTGGTGAAGGAACTAGAACCTGATGTTACTGTTAGTTCTTCAACAGATTTTTAGGGTTTCAAAGGTAGTCTTACAATGGATGAACATTATGTTGACCTGAGAATTGTGTTTGGCTTGTGGATGCCTAATTTATAACCACCAAAACCATGGGAACAACACAGATGTCTCTCAGTCGCCGCCTGAACAAACAGAGTCCTGTATTCACACAGTGAAATGCTACCCATGTGATAGAAGTGATTCACAAAACACAAATGGATCTTAAAAGTGTTTGCAAAAAGATAGCTACCAGGACCATATTCTCTATTGCTAAACATAATGAAATTCTTGTAGAAGTTCTTGATTCCATGAGTCAGGGAGGGTAAAGATAACATGACCCAAGAGATGGAGGAGAAATTGGAGGTTGGAAGAGCACAGGAACCAATCTAAAAAAGGTTCTGAGTGGTCAAAACGTCAAGAAATTAAGCAACAAACATAAGTTATGGCATTTGCTGCTGTAAAATTTTCTCTTAGGACTGCCTTCATTACATCCCTGGGATTTGGGTATGTTTTATTTTAATTTTCATTTAAGTCTTGGAACACTTTTTTATTTCCCTTTTGATTTCTTCAGCGACCCATTTATTATTAGTACGTTGTTTAATGTCTATGGATTTGTGTATTTCAGCTGCTCTTGACCTGTGGATCACAACCCCTTTGAGGGTCACAGATAAGACACCCCACATACTTTGTAATGTAATATTTATTATATTACAATCTAATAAAGTAATTTTATGCTTGGGGGTCACCACAATACGAACTGTGTTAAAGGGTTGTGCCATTAGGAAGATGGAGAACCACTGGTGTATTTTCTGTAGCTCTGTGGCTGTGGATATTCAGCTTTATTCCACTGTGGTTAGATAGAATAGAGACTGTGATTTAAAATTTTCTATATTTGTTGAGACTTGCTTTGTGTCCTATTGGAAATAGGACATAAGGAGATGCCTATTTCCTATGGCATTTTGTAACATGTGATCGGTTTGGGAGGAAGTTCTATGGTCTGCTGAGAAAATGTGTATTCTTTCATGTTTGGGTGGAATGTTCTGTAGACGTCATTTCACTGCAATGTTTCTCTGTTTAGGTTTGGTGACGTGTTTGAGAGTGGGAAACTGATATAACCCACTGCCACTATGTTGGGATGTTCTGTAGTTTTACATCTAACCATGGGTCATATGAAATTGGGCGCAACTGTGTTCTGTGCGTGGATGTTTAGAATTCAAATGTTGTGTTGGTAGATTTTTCTCTTAAAGTTGTGAAATGTTGGTAAATCAAGCTGAAGAAAACACCAATAAATGGAAAGTATCCCATGTTCATAGACTAGAGGAATTAATTATTAAATGCCTGTACTAGCTAATGTGATCCATAGATACCCAATCACTCTCAAAATATTTTCCTTATGGCATTTAAATTTTTAATTAAAATACAATTATATAAGTTCCCCTCCTTTTTCTTCCTTCCTTTCTCTTACATTCCACCCTCAAATTCATGGTCTCTCATTCTCTAATTATTATTGTTATATATATATGTGTGTATATGTATAAATAAATAAATATAATTGCAATCTTCTGAGTTTGCTTAGTGTTTCTTATTTGTACACATATTTAGGGCTGACTACTTGGCATTAGATAACCATCTAGGTGGTTTATTCCTGGGGAAGGTTCAAGTCTCCATCTTAGCACTTGTTAGTTGCTTGAAGCTCTTCATTTAGGGTTAAGGGTACTGTGAGATTTCCCCATCTATGCTGGCTTGCTTATATTTCTTATATATCTATGCTTGCTTGTTTATATTCAGGTGTTGTTTAGGCAGCTGTATCATTGAGGTATTAGGAATGTAGCTTCCCTGTCATGTCTAAAGGATACAGCTCGGAGGTCCTGTGGCCTTTGTATTCTTTATCTCTCTGTTTTGTGACATTCCCTGAGCCTTAGGTATAGGGAGGCATTATATTGTGAATGTACCAGTTGAGGTTGGTGTCTCATGGTCACTTGTTCTTGGCACTGTGACCTATTGTAGCTGTCTGTTACGGTCTCCTTCTGCTTCAAAAAGAAGCTTTGATGAGAGATGAGATAGACACCTGTCTATGGTGATAAGGATCAGTATGTAGAATCTAGTTAAGAATTACACTTGTTTAGGGAAGTGGCAGTTGTAAGTGCTCCCCTAAGATCTATGACCTCACTAGCCGTGGATAGTTGGCTAAGTTCAACAGAAATAGGAAACAAAATCCTAATAGCTGTATGGAACTACAGAAGAGCCCAAATAGACAAAGAAATCTTAATCAGAAATAGAAAAGTTGAAGGTGTCATACTATCTGATTTCAAAATTTGCTACAAAGCAGTAGGGATAGCCTATCACAGCGCGAATGTAAAAACAGATATCTATACTAATGGAACAGACTAGAGAGCTGTGTGATTAACCCACCATTTACAGCCAACTGCTCATTGACAAACACACCAAGAACATACAACGAAGGACAGATAGTCATTTCCTAAACAACAAATTGCCTAGCCCTTGTCCAAAAAATAAAATCAGATTATATATCACTCCATTCACCAAAATGAAACAAAACTCTAAAATTCTAGAAGAAATTGGAGACATCTATATCAACTGATCTGGGCAAGGGTTATTTGGAACTGAAGCCAAAGCAAAATGGAGACAGGAAAAAACCAAAACAGGACAATGAAATTACATCAGAAGAGGAAGCTGATATACAGCAAAAGAGTGAAGACTAAGAATGGTGTAGATGTCTGCAAGCTGAGTGTCTGCAAAACAGCCACCAAGTGATATTCAGAAAGAGCTTGACTTAGAATAAGACAGCCAATAGCCCAATGTGGAAAATGACATGAAAAGAAAAAACTTTTCTCAGAAGGGAAGAATGACCCATAGGTATAAATGCTTAGCAGCAGCAGCACACACACATTTATATATGTACATATATACACATATGTATTTATACATATATATATATATATATATATATATATATATACATACATACATGCATGTGTATAAGCGTGTCTGTGTGTGTAAGTGCTTAGCACCAGCAGTCATCAGGGACATAAAAAGCCCTTAATTTACATACGTTTATATATGTACATATATACAAATGTATACATATACACACATACACACACACACATACACACACATATATATATACACACACACACATATATATATGTATATACATACACACACACACATGCTTAGCAACAGTCATCAGGAACATGAAACTTTTTTTAACTCTAAAACATTTTAATGAAATTTTGTCTTTTGATACAATTTCACATCTATTCATAGTACATTCTAATGTGTCATTTTTTCTTTTTTGTATTTTTTAATTGGACACTTTATTTATTTACATTTCAAATGTTATCCCCTTTCCATGTTCCTCCTCTGCAAACTCCCTATCCCATCCTCCACTTACCCTGCTTCTATGAGGATGCTTCTCCACCCACTTTCCCACTTCTACATCACCACCCTAGCATTCCTCTACACTGGGGCATAAGCCTTCACAGGACCAAGGGCCTCCTCAAGGGTCTAGTTGGTTGATATTGTTCTTTTTCCTATGGGGTTGCAAACCCCTTCAGCTCCTTCAGTCCTTCCCCAAACTTCTACATTGGGGTCCCTGTACACAGTTCAATGGTTGACTGCAAGCATTCACATCTGTATTGGTCAGGCTCTGGCAGAGCCTCTCAAGAAACAGCTGTATCAGGCTCCTGTCAGTAAGCACTTCTTGGCATCCACAATAGTGTCTGGGTTTGGTGTCTGCAGATAGGACGGATCTTTAGATAGCATGGTCTCTGGATGGCCTTTCCTTCAGTCTCTGCTCTACTCTTTGTCCCCGTATTTCCTTTAGACTGGAGCAATTCTGGGTTAAAAGTTTGAAGATGGGTGGGTGGCCCCATCCCTCAACCAGGGGGCTATGCCTAACCTCTGGATATGGTCTCGACAGGTCCCTCCCTTTTGTGCGGTATTTCAGCTAATGTCATCCTTGTGGAGTCCTGGAAGGCTCTTGCTTTACTGGCATATGGGACTTTCAGGTTGCTACCCCCAGTTCCTCATCCCCCATTGCTACACACCTCTGTTCAATTTCCTGACTCTCTGTACATCTCCTCCATCTCCTCCCATACCTGATTCTGCCCCCTTTTCCCTCCCCCTCTTCTCTTCCAGAGTTAATAAGATGTAGTTGAAATTGCCAGAAGAGATGGCTTTAAATGTTCTTGTTACAAAAGATAATGAGTGTTTGAAACAGTGGATACACTAGTTGGCTTAATTTGGCCAATTCACAATGTGTGTATAGATATGCAAATGTATTATGTGCATACACACACACATACATACATACATCTTTTGTCAATTAAAAAATAACGGAAGGGGCACTGGAGAGATGTCTTTGCAGTTAAGGGCACATCCTAATCTGCCAGTTGACCCAAGTTTTGGTTTCCAGCACCCAGTAGGGCAGCTCACAGCCACCCATGACTCAATTCCATGAGATCCAATACTCTCTTCTGTGCACATATACACACAGAGAGATATACATAATTTATTACAAATAAAATAAGCATCTCTTAAAAAATGAGTGAAAGGCTAACAAAGCGGCTCAGTGGTTGAAAGCACTTCCTCTAATAGCCTGGCCACTTGAGTTTGACTACTGGACTGCATGGCAGAAGGAGGGAACCAACTCTCAAAAGTTGTGCTCTGACCTCTCTACACGCCCTAGAGCATGCACATGTGCACGTTCACAATACAGCTCTCTCACATACAATGATACACGAAACAATTTCAATGCAGAGACATTCTGTTTACAGTAACCAATGTAAAGACTCTGGCTGACTGTGTCCTGTGTCTGTCTTGGATGTGAATAGATACATTTTAAACCTTGGTCATGACAATACTACATGGATAGTTTTGCTTGTAAACAGCACAGTGTAAGCATTTTCTCAGACCCTTGCATGGAGTTCTCTGTACTGCTTGCAAATTCCTCTATAGAGTGAATACTACAATCTCCTTAACCCTTTCTGTATGCAAAGTAAGATTTTCTTCATAGATTATGCACGTATATGACTTTTATGAGCCACCTCAAAGGATGGCATCCACAAAAGTTTATATAAGCATAAGCCACTTAGGTCCAGGCCAGGGTCTGTGATGTTTTGGAAATGGTCCCTCAAAGGCTATGATGTTTGGAGGCAACTGAAAGACACATTTTGGATCTAGGAAGGGCATGGAATTAAGCATTTTGGTTGAGCTAAATGGATTCTATTTCCACGATGAGTGCCTGAGAGAATGTTTATTAAGTACCTGGAGAAATGAAAATTAATACAAATGTCTATTAACCACTAAAGCCCGTAGAAGGGTGAGACTGAGCCATGGCAGCAGAGAGGAAGAGAGAGAGTCATGATAGTGGAGGACTCGGCATGTGTGGAGACTTACAATGAAGACAGAGACTCACAGCATAATTAAATCAAGTCCTTGGACAGCTGAGCGACAGGCTGTTAATGTGCCACAAAGGAGACTGAAGATACTTTCGAGAACATAGATTTGGTTTCAGTCAGTGTCTGTGGAAGCCACGCAGATCCTGTGCCCCAGCATCTCAAAATTAATGTGTGTGCTAATTAGTGATGTGTCTGATAAAGAGGGGCCTGGTTCTGCAGATTTGCCTAAGGTAATGGCATGCAGATGGTCATTTATTTATTTAGAAATGCCAGCATTATTTTATCAAGGGAGATTAGTCAATGCGCAAAACCTGAATGCCTGGTAATATGTGTTTATGTATACATACATACATGTTTGTATGTGTATATGAGTGTGTGTGCACTTCTATGTGGAGGTCAGAGGATGATGGCTAGTGTCTTTCTTGATCACTTTCCATTTATATACTGATCTTGGGTCTCTCACTTGAGCCTGAAACTCCCCCATTCATTGAGTCTAGCTGACCAACTTGCTATGGGAGTCAGTTCCTCATCTCCATGGACTGAGTGCTGGAATTACAGACAGGCCATACCCTGCCTGGCATTTATGTGGAGCTGAGGATACAAACTCCAGTCCTCAAGCTTGCATGACAAATGACTTATCTGCTAAGCCATCTTCCTAGATCAGCTGTGTATAGCATTAGCTCTTAGCTAATCCACATGCTTCCGAAGATACCGGTAACAATAAAAATGTTCAGAAAGTCTTGGCAGGGGAAGAATAATATGAACAAAAAGCTTCAAAGTCTCTGTAAAGGCCAGCTTAGCATGAAGCAAGCTGGTAGCAGAGGCAGTCAGCAACCTGCCAAGAGAATCAGGACCATAGAAGCTACCACTCAATGGAAAGGCTTGGAATCAGAGGTCCCTGAAGTTGCCATGCATGCCTTCTTCATGCCTACAGGTTTTTTTTTTTTTTTTTTTTTTTTGCAGATTTTTCTAAACAAAGCACATACACTCTTCAGCCAGTGTCCACATACTCTGCCCAGTAGATAGGACACTCCCAGGGGCCTGTTTGTTGCTCAGTGGAGGAAAGAAGAAAAGAAGAAAATGGTTTCTGTGATGTAGAGTGGAGTTGACTGTGGCCATTCCTCCATTGTGTAGGTGTCTGATGGGGCAATAGTTGTTTCTGCCAACCTGAGAGGGATACTGTGCTTTCCAATGAGATTAGCATTCACCTTACAGAATAAGACTCACTCTGTGGGTTTGTTTCCAGTAAGGCAATGTTCTCTGAAAGGAAAAGTAACATATTCCCAAGGACCTGATTTGGCGTGTTTGGATTCTGTTTTCTGCCATTCATAGGAAGACGGCATATACAAGGATACTAAATTCAAGTTTCTTTGGAATTGTGTATTCCTGCCATGTGCTCCCAAGAAATCATAGAACATGTGGTGTTTTCTTTCAGGCCTCTGAGTCCTGGGAGGTTGATCAATGATTTTCTCTGTCCTATGCACTGTCCTGTGATGAATTGCTAAGCTCCAACCTGACTGTCAATGCCCTTAGACAATTTCCATGTCAGTCAAGACTTCATAAAGGAATAGATGATATCCTCATGTTAGTTTGTGTGTGTGTGTGCGTGTGTGTGTGTGTGTGTGTGTGTGTGTGTGTGTGTGTAGCAAAGCCACCAATTGAAATAGTAGAGCTAACGCTGTCAAAAGAATGTGGAGGGGAGACCTGTCAGCACTCTTCATGACAAAAGATGAGTTACCAGAATCCAAACCCAAAAGGTCAGTCATGCATAAAAGGCCACCTTGTGGGAAGTCAGACCCAGCTGGTCATGCACAGGTTGTTTAAACCTAACCCAAAAATAAGAAACTCAAAATATTCCAAAATCTGAAATGATTGAATTCTGAATGTGATTCTACAATTGGAAAATGTCACCCTTGATGTTCTGTGATGGTCATATCTAAGACAGATGCACTGAAAACATTGAACAAAAGTACTTTCACCTACATGTATGAGATGTGCATGAAACATGCATTTTCTGTTTGGACTTGGGTCTTTCTGTAACACATCTCATTTTGTATATGCAAAGATTCCCAAAATCCAAAAAGAAACCTGGAATCTCAAAACACTTCTGATCTCAAATGTTTCAAGAAAAGGTTGTTGAGTCTATAGGTCCTGTATCTCTCCTTGTGTCTGTTCCTCTGATCTACAGGAGGTCCTAAGGAACACAGCCAAAAGCCAGGAGAAGGCTCTGCCCTTGTGAATCAGCTCAGCCCTGAGCTTGGCATGACAGAGAAGGAAGAAGAGTAGATGTAGGTGAGGAAGAGGAAGAGGAAGCACTGAAACAGTCCCACTCTTGGGATCTGCTGAGCCCACACTTGTCCTTTGGGCACTGAAACTTCATGGTTTTCATTTAGCAAATGCTAAGTCACCATCACTCTGTTTTCTCTTGTGAGGGAAATGTAACCCACAATCACTGATAATGTTCAAAATACAAGGTAGCAAAGGAGAAGATGCTCCTGTCCTTACTTCTGTAATGAGCCTTGAGGGTCAGAATGATGATTACTATTATTTCTTTCCTCATTGGTTCCATGTTCCCTGTATCCTTTACTAGCCCCATGTTTGAATGGGCTTTTAAATTTCTGCATGGCTGAAGACACTGGAACCTTCATTCCATTAGGGTGGTGGATTTCATTCTACTGAGGTCTACTGGTCAAATCCACTGTCTAAGAAAACACTCCTAAGGCACTCCAGGGGAAGGGGTGATGGATCAGTCAGTAAAATGTTGGCTGAACAAGATTGAGTACTTGAGTTTGGATTCCAGCACCAGCATTCAAAGTTGAGTATGGCAGTCTGCATATGCAATCCCACTACTGGGTAGGCGGACATAGACAGATCCCCAGAGCTTTCTGGTCATTCAGCCTACTCAAGTTGGCAAGCTCAAGATTCAATGCAGACCCAAACTCAAAAGTACCTGTAATCGCTCTCTCTCTCTCTCGCTCTCTCTCTCTCTCTCTCTCTCTCTCTCTCTCTCTCTCACACACACACACACACACACACACACACACACACACACAAAAGAGAGAGAGAAAGAGAGAGAGAGAGAGAGAGAGAGAGAGAGAGAGAGAGAGAGAGAGAGAGAACCTTTGGGTTTCTAATCCAGTTCTTGTTTTCTAAGACATTGGTGAGTCATTGGTGACTCATATTCTTCCTGGATACCGCATCCGTTCTCATGAACCACTTTCCAATTCTTTTTAGTTCAATTATGTAAGGTCAGAATGGTCAGTGATCAGTCTCAGCCTCCAACTCATTGGCACACTGGAACTATGACTTCCAAACCCATTGAATCTAGGCTGTGGGGATAAGAAGCAGTAATTATTTAAGTAGGTTATGAGAAATGATAGGACATTAGTTTTCTAGTAGTTTCCTAGGTTTCTTACTAGTTTCTTTAAATCCTAGCTGTGAGAAAAATGAAAGCACTTGGAGTCTGCTGTTCAAAGTACATTGTGGGTCCTGCTGGGGTGACCTAAGCTCACAAGTGTTTTTCTAGATGGCTTGAAACTAAGCCTTCAGGAGGCCACATCACAACTACACAGAGCTAGACATTCTGAGTATGGTAAGACCAATGGGTTTCTCAGCAGTACCCAGTGTCTGATTTTATTGTTGTAAAATGTGTCCTCTGGTTTGGGACAACATGACCTTGGGCACTACACCAAAAAAGATACTTTGTAAATCTGTAAATAACACCTTTAGTCCAAGAAGCTTAGATAGGTATGACAAACACATGTCTATCTTATATGTCTAGTCCCCAAATGACAGGACAAACCTATTCTACCAGCAGAGAGGTCTAATTTAATCAACTTGTGCCACTTAACTAATTGTTAACTAATGAGATGTGAACCTTTCAATATTGAGATCACAAGTATTAGACTAGGCTAACCATAAACTACATACTTTTTATTCTTGAGAATATTGCCACATTGTTATCAAGGTATTCATCACTTACCTCTGCAGATGTAGTCACTTTGTACATGAGCAGGCATCACACCTGTCGAGCAGGTACCAGGTGACTAGAGAAAGGGGCTGCCTTGCTGCCTACAGAGTTGGACATCTTGTCTACCTGAGAGATGACTGTCTCCATTGTGGATGCTTCAGGTGGCCATTTAGATGGATGCAATAGTTTCACATTTTGTGTCTATTCTGAGAAGTTTGTCCCATTATGTCTTTTTTAGTCTTCCATCTTTCTTTTATACTATACTGGTTCTCACCAGGCAGCATCTACATTCCATGAGACCAAGTAGAAGCCCATGCTTTTTCTCCTTTTATGAGTTAACTTGTTCTTAATCTTGCTTTTTAAGACAAATTTCAGTGAGTCTACTAGTTTGGATGGGAGAAATAATACATTTCCATTTTCATAAATATCAAAGAGATGCTTAGCATTTTTCTAACTGAATCTAATCATTAAACCACAGTGGTGCTAGTATACTCATGGCTTGGCATGAACTGACATCACATAACATTTGACAACACATTCCATTGTTTGTAAATGGAGGCAACATATGCGCACCACTAGTTTGGTACCACACCAATTTTTAAGAGATGCTGCTAGAAACAGCATGTAGTTTTCTTGTTTGAGCAATGGCATCAATATGGCTGAAATTATTTGTTCTTTCATAAAAAGTTGCATTATATTGAAAATCAATTTACTATTCTTTTTAGATTTATTTTATTTTTATTTGTGTCCATGGTTGTGTCTGTTAATAGTCAGCTGAGTGTGTGCAGAAACTCAAAAGCTGGAAGAGGGTATCAGATTCCTTGGAGCTGGAGTTACAGGCAAGTCATGAGTCACCCAATGTATGTGGTGAGAACTGTTCTCTGGTCCTCTGGAAGAACAGTCCACAGTCTTAATCATGAAGCCATCTCTCCAGTCCCATTTATATTACTTTCAAGTATTCTTTATCTTTAATTTTTTGTTGATAAACTTGTGAAAATTGATTGCCAGTTCTCAAGAGTTTGCTAAAGTTTGAAGAACTAGATGATTCCATGAAAATTCTTAGCTTTGTATAGCACACTTCCAAGTTTGCAATTGCCGAATAAGGAAGCACCATGCTACTGGAAAGACAGTGGTAGAAGCCATATGTCTTAGACCAGCCTGGGCTGGTTTGTGGACTGTAGCAGAAGAAAGAAGCTGATAGCAGCACTCTTGCTTGATTGTGGGCTCTGGTCTGCTATAGTTGACTTTTAAGAAAACCCTTCTGAAATCTGTCATGAAGAATTGGCATGCTCCGTGTATGGAGGAGGAAAGCAGACACTTTCTCATGATAGTCAGCTCTCTGCTTTTGCTACCTATGTGCATGCTGGTGCCTTTAGAGAATTCTTATTTTGAGAGTCCCTTTTGGACACCAAAAAGCCCTTAAGTATTTGGAAATCGTAGGAACATTTTTTCCCCCAAACAAAGGTTCGCCTAGAAATAAAAGCTTAAGATTCTGCAGATGGCATTCTGAAATGCTCCATGAGGCATCTACTTTGGGTGTGGAGTGAAAATGGGAGCTCCTGCATCCATGTCACATATTCCTTTTGACACAGATGTGCACTGGCATCATAGCTTCTTCTAGCTATCCTGAAATGTGTTTGGTCAATATCCACAAGGCTTTCAGCTTCACTAAAAGCAGATCTCTGGGGCTGGGGAGGTGGTTCATTCAGTAAACTGCTTGCCATATTTAAGGCAACCATAGACCTGACTTTGTTCACTAAAAGCCATCTAAGAAAAATCAAGGCATGATGGTGTATGCCTGTAATCACAGATCTGGGGAAATGGAGCTGGGCAGACCATCACAGTCACTAGCTAATCAGCCTAGATTACTCTGTTAGCTCCAGGCCAGTGAGAGACCCTATTTCTACAAAAAGTCCAAGGTGAATGGCATATGTAGAGTGCTGTTGAGGTTAACCACTGGCTTCTAAATGTATGCATATGCATAACCATGTGTGCATTTGCTATACATGCTAAACATGTGTATACTACACATGCATACATGTGGAAATTCACACATATACATCTGTACACATGTGCATCTGCACACACATACACATACACTTGCACCTGCACACATATACAGGACAGGTCTCTGAATTATAGGGTATTAAAACAGCTTTTCCAAGAAGTGGAGTCAAGATAGAGAAGCCTCCCTACACCCATTAAAGGTTCTTGTGGAGGAGGACCAGGAACCATCACTAACAGGGAAAAGGGGAATGTCATTTCTTCTCAAGCAAAAGAAAATCCACTCTTGAAACTTTCTGAAGAAAGAATTTTACCCAAGAGACTCTGACCTTGAAGGTATTTTTAACCATATGAATGAGATAAATCTTTCAACTCATGCCTTGAAGTTACTACCACTGTGGATGCGGCTGGAAAATTCAAACTCTTCTCGCCTCAGCTGCAGATACAGAAGGAGACATGGGGACATCCTCATAAACACTCATTTGTCTTCAGAGTTGCCTCCAAGATGGAGGTGAGATACTAAATTCTCTGTCAATTTCTTTGAAATGATAAATCAGAAAACACCTGGAAACTTTTTAAATACCTTGCCAATTTTATCTCTTCCTCGATGACCCTGAAGTTGAATTATGGGTCCCCACATAGACTTTTTTCTGATATAAATTATATGGAAAATGTGTGGGGACAAGGAAGAACATGTTGAGTTTTAGGATAGAAATATGGACTCCAGTACAAGCTTGGTACAGTTAGGAATTTAACTAGGACCACCTCAAAAGGATTTTATGGCTCCTGAGAGAGTGTTTGGAACTTGCGAGGTGAGCTGTGGAAATGTCAGTTCATTTAACATGAACTTAAAAAATTGCAATCATTAAAAAAAAAAAAGAAAAATTATTTGAATATCCAGCTTAACATGGCTATTGCCGGTGCTAACTATTCCAAGTTTAGCACTCCTGTTCAGGTTAATGACTATTATGACTTGGATGTGAAGTTGTCACTCAAAGGCTTATTTATTGCGGGGTTGGCCTATAGCTGGTGACACAATTTTGGAAGATTCTGGAAAAATTAAGAGATGGAGCCTAGCTTCAAAAAGCAGGTCCCTGGGGTCATGCCTCTGGAGGAGGGTGTAACTTGTTCTAGGCCTCTCTTTATTCTCTCTGCTTCCTGTCCGTTATGAGGTGAATAGCTCCACCCACTCTAATTCTATTTCTTCCGGTTCCTTCCCGAATCCATGTGGCTAAAGCAATCATGGATGGAACCCCCTGAAATCTGGGACCAAACAAACGTCATATCCTCGAGTTGTTCTTAGAATTATGAAAAATTAACTGATAATTACTTTGACATATATTCAAAAAGAACAAACTTCATGTTGACTTGCCTATATTATCCTTGTGTTTGATGTGATACTAAAGTACATATATTGCTATATTATAGGCATATATATATCTATATCCTAATATAATCTTCAGTTGTACACCTATGACAGTGATTATAGCTAAACAGCTTAATCTGGGTTCACCCTGCTCATCCTGAGCACTCATTCACGTGTTGTCTTTGCTGAGTAAATGTCTCCTTTTCACAGGGGAAACAGACTTTGGCTACATACCCACTTTCTCTTTCACCAAATCTGGGAGGCAAGGGAACACAGATTCTGAAAACTAAGAGCTAGGTAAAAGAGGCTTGGGGACATCCACACTCATGTTTGTTAGCTGTTGTTAGTTGGAAAGGCCTGCAACACCTTTATGCCTGTGCTTTCACCTATCAGAAAGAACAAGGGCTCAAGACTGTAGTGAATACTAGAGGCCGGCAGATGACATAAGACTCATTCGTAGGAAAGCTTGCTAGACCGAGGTTAGCAATTTCTCTTCTTGCGGAGGCTTAAAGTTGCTTAAATCCTGCTTGCCCCACATTTGCTTCTGTGAAAGTTATATTTGCTTGCAATATGTATTATTTATGTATTTTTGACAACTCTGCCACTGCCATAATTTAGGAACTCATAGTTGTTTTTGCCTTCAAATTGTTTTTATGCTTTCCCCCTACCCCCACCAAGGTGGGTAGTAGGATTTTCATGATTAAAAACCCGTGTTGCATGCTGAGAATTCAGTTGATCATGTTAGGCTCAAAGCAGTTCTGCCCTTTTTATCCACTGGCATCCTTAGTCTCTCTCTTAGATGGAAAGTTATATTTTAAAAGAGATCTGACCAAATCCAGTGGATTTAAGTTCTACAAAGCCTTGGTCCCACCCAATTCTCATCATCAATGCCGATTTTAGCTCTAGGCTCTCATTGGATGGTTACTGCATTTCCCTAGATGTGGACATGGTTTCAAATGAAGACTATGTCATTCTTGCCCCCAACACTACCATCCTATGAACAGTTGGCATGCATGATGAATAAGTGAGCTCAGACCTAAACTATTAAGCCAGAATCTCTACAATGTCTTCAAGAGAATATAGGCTAGAATATATAGATGGTTGAAATCTTTTGGAAATAAGGTAATGATTTTTTTTTGAAGATAGGATTGAAGAAATCATTAATTTTTTATCATTTGTGAATTTTACTGTAAAAAATATTGCAAGTAAAAAGATCATACACCAAAATTAACTAGACCTGAAGCTCATACATCTCAGTTAACTTCTGTACAGCTTGAATACAAATTCTGAAGCTGTGGAGCTAGCTTTGTATTGGATTTGAATACACTCACTATTAAATATATTTTCATCAACTGCCAAACATGTCTGTGATAGAATTAGAACTAGAAAGGTAACCAGCTTTGCAGCCTCTTTTGTAACTTGTGTCTGTCCGTTATTGTTTCTGCTCTTCTTCCCTCCTAACACTCGCCGTTCTTGTTCTCTTTTCTGCATGTTACACTCTATCTGCATGTATCTTTGTTTACACATACACATGTATTACTAACTCCATTCCACAGATGAGGGAGAACAAAAGGCATTAACTACAAAGGAACATTTTGATAAATTTGACTTCATCAAACTAAATATTCCTCATTTTGAAATCTCTGTTAGCACAATACAAGAGACAAACTAGTCTAGAAGAAAAAGATTCATAAATAACACAAAAAGAGACTTTACAAAATTAATTAATTAATTAATTAATTAATATCCCAAATGCTGCACCCTTGCCAGTCCTTTCTTCACAGAGTCCCTTCCCCCATTCCCCTTTCTCCTCTGAGAGGGTAGGGTCCCCCTGTGTATCCCCTCTACTCTGGCACTTCAAGTGTCTGCCAGATTAGACACATCCTCTCCCACTGAGGCCAGATAAGGCTGCCCTATTAGGGGAATGGATACCACAGTCAGGCTACAGCTTTAGGGAGTCTTTACTTCAGTTGTTGGGGAATCCACATGGAGATTTATCTGAACATTTGCCACTTGTGTGCCAGGGTATGCTCTTTGCTTGTTGGATCAGTCTCTGAAAACTCCCAAGGGTCCAGGTTAATTGACTCTGTTGGTCTTCCCTTGGGGTTTCCATCCCTTCAAGGCCTTCAACCCTTCCCTCAACGCTTCCACAAGTCCCAGACCTCTGTCTAACGTCTGGCTGCGATGATCTGCATCTGTTTCAGTTATAGCTGCTGGGTAGAACCTCTCAAAGGATAGTTACGCTAGGCTCCTGTCTACAGACATAACAGAGTATCATTAATAATGTCAGGGATTGGTCCTTGCCAAATGGGATGGATTTAAAGTTGGGCCAGTAATTGGTTAGCCTTTCCTTCAATCTCCACTCCATTCCTGCACTTCTTTTGGACAGGACAAATTTTGGTGGGAAGTTTTGTGAATGGGTTGGTGTTCTTATCCCTCCACTGGGGGTCCTGCCTGGCTACAGGATCTAGCCTTTTTAGTTTTCATGCCCCCCCCACCCCCCCGTTTGGCAGTTTGGCATCTTAGCTAAGGTCATTCACATTGACTCCTGGGAGCCTTCCTTGTCCCAGGTCTCTGGGACTTCTTAGAGATTCTCCCCTCCCCACCCCCAGCTGCTGCAGATTTCCATTCATTCTTCCGGCCCTCTGGTCCTCTCTCCTGTTTCTCCCCACACCTGATCCTATCTCCTCATTCTACTTCCCCTCCCCTCTTCCACCCAGTTTTCTTCCTCCTTCTGCCTGTGACTATTTTGTTTCCCCTTCTAAGTGTGATTCAAGCATCCTTGCTTGGGCCTTTCTTCTTGTTTAACTTCTTTGGGTCTGTGGGGTATATCATGGGTATTTGTGCTTTATGGCTAATGTCCACTTATCAGTAACTACACACCATTCATGTCTGTTTGGGTTACCTCAACAGCAGCTGACAGATTGGGAAAAGCTCTTAACTAACTCTACATCTGACAGAGGGCTAATATCCAAAATACATAAAGAACTCAAAACATTAAATTCCAACAAACCAAATAAACACATTTTAAAAATGGGGTACAGAGCTAAACAGAGAACTCTCAACAGAGGAAGCACTCAATGAAGTTCTCAACATCCTAAGTCATGAGGGAAATGCAAGTAGAAATGACATTGAGATTCTATCTTATACCAATCAGAAGGTCTAAGATAAAAAACTCAAGGGACAGCACATGCTGTCGAGGATGTGGAGAAAGGGGTACATTACTCCATTGCTGGTGGGATTGCAAACTTGTGCAATCACTCTGGAAATCAATCTGGCAGTTTCTGAGAAAACTGGAAATAGCTCTACATGAAGTCCCAGCTATACTGCTCCTGATCATATACCCAAAAGATGTTCCACCATACCACAAAGACATGTGTTCCACTATGTTCATAATTTTATTTGTAACAGCCAGAAGCTGGAAACAACCTAGATTTCCCTCAACCAAAGAATGGATTCAGAAAATGTGGTTCATTTATACAATAGAATACTACTCAGCTATTAAAAACAAAGACATCATGAATTTTGCAGGCAAGTGGATAGAACTAAAAAACACCCTGAGTCAGGTAACAATGGACTTGTAAGACTATAGGCAGGCACATATAGGAGTTAAAGTTCTCAGTGGTATAGCTGCTGGTAAGCTGCCCTTGACTGAGTAAATATCCTCCCAGCCTCATGCAAGTGACCCAAGTTAAATGTGGTAGGCTTTTCTTCACTCTCCATTTGGCAATAACATTTCTGTGTCATAATACAGGAGTGCCCCATGCTTGCCTTGAACACGGCTCTCTCAGTGTTTCAAATGTGAAGCATTTGCCAAATGAGGTCTTGTGTCCTTGGTGTTTCCTTAGACCCATCGATTTTACACAGTTGAACCAAATGCTTGTTGGACAAATAGAAATGTCCACTAGACAGAATTATTGAACACACATCAAGAAGGAACTCTCTAAAAATGGATTGTCAGAGAGCCTTGGGAATTCCCAAGCCTTAGGATCTCTTCCACCCCAAGGCTTTTTAGCTTCTTCCTCCTGTCTGTGCTACTCAACGATGCTGTTCAGCTACGGAGCCTTCAAACCATTTCCTTGGTCCAGGCTCACAGAGATCTTTGATGCAAATTGTCTTATGGTCAGTGACCCATAAGCTATGGGATAAAACTGGTACATTTGTGCAAAGTTCCTTCAGAATGATTAGTATCCAACCCACAGGATGCTTCAACAGAGAACAATGGGAATGTGGTGCATAATTTAATGCCACTCCAAATGTGCAGCATTTATTATCTGTCAGCCTGACCAATACCAAACTTCAGCTTGACAGGTGTCATATAAAGGGGACTATAGTCAGCTTTGATTCCTTTCGAGCAAACTCCATTTATGCTGCTAGAGTTTCTGTGCTCTTGTCCACAAGCCTCCAGAAAATGCTAACTGGAGCATCCTCCAAGATCACTTTCAAACTAAGCACATATCATCCCCATTAGGCAGAAGGCTCTGGCTTTCCAAAGAAGTGTGTGTGAGTCAGTAGGTGACTTTGATGTAAAGAACGAGCTCTGTCCTGAATAGAGGTCAGTGAGAAGATAAATGCTTCCTCTGCATCCATACTTTACAACGGTGGACAGAGTGATAGCCAACCAGTTTATTTTCTAGCAGAGGGACGTGGTTGTGTGACATGTGAAGAAAGAGCCTGCGTTTACCTCCCAGGGACATTTGACCCTGTCCTTCTGAGAGCTACAGGGCATATTTCAAGTCTAAATCCACAGGAGAACACTTCCAGAGCACAAGGCCCAGCACTCAGACAAGAACAGGAAGCAACCTGAATGGAGATGCATAAAGAAAATCTAATTCTGTGACCTTCGTCTATGTCAAGTACAAAACCTGCATCTTGTGTCATTTTTTGGTAATATGGCTTGACTGTCATTTTCCTCTTAATATGTCTTCTCCTCGTTGAAGGGTTCCTACCTCAGGACCTGCAGTGGGAAGCACATGATTAATCTTTCCTGGACCTCTTCACCTGGGTTTGCAGGCAGTTTGTTTACAACATTCTTGTTGCCCTGAACCCAAAGTCCCCTGAGCTTCATGTTTGTTGAGCCAAGGTCCTGGCTGAAAGGAATGACTGATTTAGTTCAACTTGAGAAAACAGCTAGATATTTATGTTCAGTTCAGATGGCGTGTTTTTAAAAGACAGTCAGTGATGGATAAAACCCACTATATTTATAAAAATGTAGATACCTCTCTCTCTCCCTCCCTCCCTCCCTCCCTCCCTCCCTCCCTCCCTCCCTCTCCCTCTCCCTCCCCCTCCCCCTCCCCCTCCCTCCCCCCTCCCCCTCCCTCCCTCCTCTCTCTCTCTCTCTCTCTCTCTCTCTCTCTCTCTCTCTCTCTCTCTCTCTGTATGTGTATGTGTGTGTTCATGGAATGGGGCTGGGGAAAGGGTTGGTAAGAGGTGAACATTCTCAGCTCCAACCAAATGTGTCCCCTTCCAGGATCCTGGCTTCCTGGATCCTTGCTTCCTGATTATCACTCCCTTTTCAAGTTCTCCCCCTGCCATCAAAACCTCAGAAGGGACCAACAGGCTTAATAGATAAATTGGTAGATATTTTAATAGCAAAACATTATATCAGCTCAAAGTGTAACTATGTATATTTAATCAGCACAAACAGGGAAGTGCCTGAGGAATGCAGGTGTTTGAGCCTGCTGGTCCCTGATGATGATAGCATCCTTCACTAAGTTCAGCATCTGCTTTAGTTTTATTTAAAAACAAAACATCCAGGTTTGGCAATCTTAAGAAAGGTCAGCAGTTGCAGATTTTAAGGTTTCTCACAGCTTACCTGCTCCCTCAGAGAGTTCTTGCATTAAAAGAAAAGGTAGGAGGAACTTTATTCTGCGAGCTTTACAAAAATTTGGGCAGGGATGTTGGCTCAGTGGTTAAGAGCCTGTACTGCTCTTCCAGAGGTCCTGAGTTTGGATCCCAGTACACACATCAGATAGCTCACAACCTCCTGTAGCTCCAGTTCTGGGTACAGTTCACCCTCTTCTGGTCTTCAGAGGCACTGCACTCATGTGCACATGCCTCCATATGGATGGATACACATGCGCACACACACATAAATAAAGTTAATAAATCTTTTAAAGAGTACAATAAAATAACCTGGAAGTGGCTCTAATGTACACTGTCATAGTTTCTTTTTGATTGAAATTTGATATACAGTGTGTTTACATGATCAGTGTGACTTTCAACTGTTTGATAAAGAGAATTAAAAAAAAAAAAAAACCACAGTTTCAACTGCTTGCTTTCTGGGAAATGGGTCAACACAGTTTGCCTTGTCTCTGCTGGTAAGCTCAAAGGAGAATGCTAGACTGAGTCAGTGTGAGCTTGAAATAAAGTAGGAGAAGGCTCCCATCTTCCAACTGCAGGGAGGCAGATCCTCTCTTTCTTTCACTGTGGGTCACTTAGTTGGAACTCAATACAGCCTTAAAGGGTATACTAGATTTTTTTGAGACACAGTTTCTCCATGGCTTGGAATTTGTTGATTAATTAGGCTGGACTGGCTGGCTGGTGAAGCCCAGAGATCCACCAGCACCTCCCTAGTGCTGGGATTGCAAGTATGTGCCACAGCCTGGATTTTTATGTGGATTCTGGAGACCTGAAAATCAGACCCTTGTACTGGCTAAACCCTCTCTAGCCTAGTGATACTTTGTGGTCCTAGTAGCAGAAAATGGCCTCTATAGGCCAGAAAGGGGGAAAATCTACATCCCTCCCCCATGCCTTTCCCTGAAAGATGCACCAAGAGTGGCAGAGAGCAACAGGGCTGTGGAAATCTGAGGCTGGCAATGTCTACTCTGAGGAGACCTGTTTTCCTGTGAGGGTTGAATCCCACTGGCTACTTTTTCTTTTCTCTTTTCCCACTATTTAGTAGGTCCAATGTTTAGGGCAAGCATTGGTAGTGAAAGACCCTGGTTTTTGGCTATAGTGCTGAGAAGTAAAACTCCAGAGAGTTTAAAAGTACTGAGGAAATTAAAGGAGCAGTCATCAAAGTTGAGTATGAATTTTTAAGTTCACCTCCAAACTGTACAGGTATAGTTAGATCCTAATCATCACAATGAGTGCTTTGAAACTTTAGCTGCTGGGTAGATGATGGCCAGCGGCCTAGCCTCAGAATTCTGGCATGCAGAAGTAAAGAACCAAACAGAACAGTCAACACTGAAGTCTGAACACCTCTTATAATGACAGCTGACAGAAAATAGACTTGATCTTGCAAGGCCGGAGTCTAGTCTTGCTGCTGGGTCACTAAAGCGAGCAGGCAAGTATCATCTTTCTCTGTAGGACTTCCAAGGGACCAAGACAAGATGCAGTCTAAACACACTCAGCATGAGAAGACCCAAGGAAGGTCTAGTGTTGGAGGAAAAGGAGCATCAACAGGTAGAACTGACAGAGGCTGGAACTGTTACAGAGTTAGGCAGCCACTGAAGCCATGCCTCAGGAAATGAGGTCAGGAAAAAAGTATTCACAGCAAAGAAATGAAAGATGGAAAAAAGGAAAACAGAGGAAAGATTAGGAACATGAAAGTACAATTTCTAAAATGTTGACAAAAATTCCCAGGATGGGCTCAGTAGCAGAATAGACAGGACAGGAGAAAGAGCCAGTGACACCAAGGATAACTCAGCAGAAACACTCTGCTATGAAACACAGAGGGAGGACAGAGAATAAAATGGGGAAAATGAACGAAAAACCCAAACTAAAGCCTCCAGAATCTGTAAAATAATGTTTACAAATATTTTTGAAATACATATTTGTGGATCAGAAATAATTGCAAACATAAACCTAGCCACTGGCTAAGGACAGGGAAAAAAGAAATCGTTGCTTTCTTTTAAAAACTGCCGCACTGCTGTTAAAGACAGTGAACCACATGAAACACATTTTGGCATTTCTCCACGTCATTTTGTTTGCCAGAAACAGGACAATTACATTCCAGCCTCATCTGTAACAGTAAGTATGGGATCTTCCACTTAAGCACCATTGCTTATTTCTAGAACAAAAGATAAAGATAAACTAAAAGGTGTAAAACTGGAAATGAAGCCATGAAGTCCTTTCCTCCAGTAGACAGTTATCTTCACAGAAAGCCTCATGAACCCAAAGTCAAATATTAGACTTAATACATGAATTGTGTCGGATTGACAGTTATCAGGTCAATATGTAACACTGTGTTTTTAAATAGTTATCATCATTAGAAAATGAAAACATTTAAAACCAGTATCATTTGCAACAGCAGCAGACACAGTGAGATACTTAGGAACAAATCTAAGAAAAGGATGTCTTTGCAGGAAAATCTACGAAATCCTGGCTTGCATAGCAGAGAATTTCTGAGAATAATTATGAAAAATAAGGCAACTTTATTGTGCTTTCTTTTCATATGTCAAACTTTCCTTGTATTCCTGATATGAAGGCAACTCTACTTATCGTCAAATATTAATCCTCTCATATAATTCTGGCTTTGATTCACTTTTCAAAGATCTTCATTATTATTTTATGTGTGTGTGTCTTTGTGTGTGTCTATGTGCATATATAATGTGCAGTGCCCATGGAGGCCAGAAGAGGGTGCTGAATCTGCATCCCCTGGCAACTGTGAGCGACACAGTGTGGGTACTGAAAATCAAACTCCTGTCCTTTGTAAGAGCAGGAATCTTAACCTCTGAGCCATATCTCCAGCCTTTAGATTTGAATACTTCAAAAAATTTTATTTTAAAAGATTTTATTTTCTTTACAAGGTATGCTTGGCTGTGATTTTCCTATAAAACTCATGTTTGGATAGTAAGATTTTGTAAACTCATTGAATAATTTGAAAATTGTGAGACCTCTATTTGTGGAAACAATTTACATATGATTGGTATTCTTTTGATTTTTGACAAAATTAACTTGAAAAGTCATCTGGCACTAAAATTTCCTCTGTTAAACAGTTCTGATTATCAATTTAATTTCTTCTGCCAGGGGTGGCTGTTCAAGTTTGTCTCTCTGTCTTCTTGTGTCAGCTACGATAATGACATCTTTCAACAAATTTATGCATCTTACCTAAATTATTACCTTTTTATTGGTATAGTTTTTAAAAATATTTTCTTCTAATATTTTATGATGTTATCTCTAGTGAAGCTTTCTTACTACAGACATGCTAATGCATGTATATACTTTACGATATATTTAATTTACATTTTTACTTTTTTCAGTGCTGAGTATTGAACCTAGGTCTTTGTATATGCTAACAAATGCTTCACCACTGAGGTATATTCCAGCTATATCCACTTACTTTTTTATTTTGAAACACTGTCTCACTAAATTGCTGTGCCCATAGGTTTTTGCCAGCTCCATACAAACCTAGACATATCTGGGAAGAGGAGATCTTAATTGAGAAAATGCTCACACAAAATTGGCTTGTCATCAAGTGTTTGGGTTATTGTCTTGATTAAGGATGGGTGTAAGAAGACCTAGCTCACTGTGGTTAGTACTATCCCTGGGCAGGTGGGCCTGAGTGCTATAAGACATCAGGCTGTGGGAGGCAGAGGCAGGAGGATTTCTGAGTTCGAGGCCAGCCTGGTCTACAGAGTTAGTTCCAGGACAGCCAGAGCTACACAGAGAAACCCTGTCTCAAAAAAGAAAAAAAAAAAAAGCAAACAAACAAACAAACAAACAAAAAACAAAAAAAACAACCATCAGGCTGAAGAAGCCATGGGGAGCAATCCACTAAGCACTGTTCTTCCATGGCTTCTGTATTAGTTCCTGCCTTGAGTTGCTGTCTTGACCTCCCTTCATAATGGACTATAAGCTTTTATTAACATACCCTTTCCTCTCCAATTTGCTTTCACTCATGTTGTTTTAGCACAGTAGAAAACAAACCAAAAAAAAAAAAAAAAAAAAAAAGAACCTGTCCAGGCTGACCTTGAACTTGTGGTTCATCAGCCTCAGCCCCCTGAGTAACCTGAACACAGACCCACACCATCAACCCCTGCTCTTCTTTTAGTTTTGATAAGTGTAGTTAGAGAGGTTGTGGCATTTTTAAACCAAAGAACTATTCGCTTCTATTTGTTTCATCTTTCCTATTTTCTGTTTTACAGACTTTAGTTCTCTCTATTCAACATTTTACTTATGTTGGATTCAAGTTTCTTTTCTTACTTCAGCCTCTTAGGGAGGAAATTTAGATCATTGCTTTTACGGCGTTTCCCTCTGCAGACAGAAGCGGTTGAAGCTATAAACTCAGCCCCCGGCACCAGTTCCTCTGGATCCCACACATTTCCACCTGATGCGACTTTATTATCTGAGTTCTGAGTATTTCTTGACTTTCCTGAGGATTGTTTCCTTGGCTTTTAAAAGTGCTTGAGGTCCAAATATTCTGGGCTTCTCCATCTGCCTTTTTACTCTCATTTATGTAGGCCCGTGGTGGCTGGTGGCTATCCTCTGATTCCAGTATTCTCAGAGCTCTGTTTCCTAGCTTAGTCTGTGGTTGATTCAGTGAACTCTGTGCAGACTGATCTCCGAGGAAAGTACACTCTGCTCTTGAGTGGGAACAGCCTTCTGGAAAATATCAATTAGATGAACTTAAATGACCTTCAAAGATGCTGGTCTTACCGGCTTTTATCTACATGTTCAGTTGATTCAATCTCCATGACTTTGGCATCACCTATCTTCTCTTTAGGTCATGCTTCATGAATCTTGAAGTTCTGTTGAATCTATGCACAATTGGGACTGTTAGGTCTTTCCACTAAACTGACATTGCCAGTTGCCAGTCATTTCTCCTGCTTCTTCCTGTTCATGTGTGCTTTCCTCTGGTTCTTCCAATAGTCACTTTAATCTTTATTTTTGCCCATCTGGTTGTCATGCACACATATGTGGTTTCTTTGTGACTTTGCTCCTGGAGTTTCCTGGACTCCTCCTGTACATTGCTTTGCATCCTCAACCAGTGAAAAGTTATTTAGCTGGAGAAAGTCGTTACTGCCAAAGTTATTTCTCCAAATATTTTTCTACTTTCATCCTTTGTCTTCTGTTTTTAGGTTCTAATTGTATGAACAGTAGCTTGGTGTTTCCTGCATGTCTCTAGAGACTGGTTCATTTTCTCTCCTCCTTCTGTCTCACATTATCTTTTCTGTTACTTTGACTCCAAGGCCATTTTCTTTTGCAGTGTCTAGTGCATTTGTAATGTTGCTTGGTAAAATTTGTCCTTTGAGTTATTAGAGTTTTCAGTCCTATCATGACTAGGATTGAAAAGAACCCCACTTTTCACTCACCTATTAAGGTTCCCATATGTGTATTTATTATGTCTATCTTTTGAAAGAGCATTTTACTACAGTAGCTGTTTTTGAATGCAGTGTGCTAATTTTAACTTTTCTGGCCTCCTTGGATCTGATATTTTTTTTCTCCTTTTGTTATCAATGGTCTCTTCTCGTCTCTTTGTGAGTCTAATTATTTAGATTGTGTAATGAACATTAGATGATTGGATTCCACTGTCTCTCCCTAAAGACATTCAGTAGTGCATTTATAGTTTAATACTTGTGATCCTTATTAGTAAATGTTGGCTAGAGAAATGTTAGTTGCTCTGGGCTAGAATTCCAGTCGAATGCCTGGGAGTGCGCTGCACGGTCTCCAAACTGTTCACATTCCCCCTTTCCACCAGCTGATTTTGAAATCTTCATTTAGCTCATATTTTGGGGGCAGGCTCAGCTTTATGAAAGGTCCGAGAGATATAAATTAGTGTTCTATGTAGGAATTGTTACATGGATTTCTGGAGCCTCTTTCCTATCTAGCTCCCTCCTTCCTCTGTGATCTCAAAAATCAACTATCTCTTAAATGAACACACTTCAAAATCCTGTCTCGAAAATCAACACAAATCATTGGTCTGAATCACAGCTGACACCTTCAGCTCAGGACTTCATATTTCTTGGGCATCTCTTCCTTTCCTTGTGATCCCGAATCCCAGCTTAAACAGAAAATTGGGAGCTGGTGCTGATCAATTTATGCTTCCTTCTCAAAGGAGAGCAGTGCTGTGCTGAGTTCCCCATCAGGAATGACGTTCACTTGCTGTATAAGCTGACGGTGGACTCCGCTTTCCTCTCATTTACAATGTAAGGCTAGTCTGGCATCACACACAACACTGTAGCTATAAGCAAAAGTTTCACTTATGCATATTTGATTGGCTTTGATTTATTATTGAATGTTGGGTTAGCTAAATACAACTGCTGTTCTTCCTCACACTCCTTAAAAAAGCCAAAATCATATGTGAGCAACTAAAATAGCAAGGGCTAAGATTGTGAAATATATATGTATATAACTAATACTACTATGAAAATAAATTTTCCTAAGAAAGCATAAGCTGGCATTTAAACTTGGATTCTGAATTTAGCATGATAATTTGAAAAACTCTTTTGAGGAAGAATTTAGAAAGGCAAATGGAATTCTCTGCAGATTTAGTATTGGAAGTTTTTTTTTTTTTTTTTTTTTTTTTTTTTTTTTTTTTTTTTTTTTCCTATTTGGAAATATTGATTTCTTCCTTGCCTGGGTTTCTTTATGGGGTGCGTTGATTGACATGTCAGCCTCAGAATGGCAGTCTGTTGTATTTTATTTTTTATCATCACTAAACATCTTGATTTGGGTCTCAGGGCCATTGATTGATGATGTGTTGTCTTAGAAATAGTGATGGGATGTGTTGTTTTAAGATTTAAATTCTGTGGATAAAGCAATGGACAGGAGTCTATCATTTTATAGTTTCTACATCAAATGGTTAATTTTGTGACTATTCAGATTCCTATGATTTGTGATTAGCTATACAATTGCTAGCAGAATCTCCCTGCTCCCAATATGTAAGGCTCATGTATCTTGGGCTTACTTTAAATTTACCATGTAGGTAAGGGTGACCTTAAACTTCTGATTTCTTCCACTTCCCGGTGCTAGTCGTAGAGACTTGTAACACTATGCCAGGTTCATGAAGTGCTAGGAATTGAACCCAGGACCTTGTGTATGCTACATAAGCACTCTACACAATGGTGCTATGTCCTCATCCTGGTGATTCTTCCCCCTAGTAACAGCAAAGAATGTTAAGGAAGCAAAAAGGCTCCCCGCCATGTTTCTAGTGTCGTGGGTTATGGAAGAGAGTCAGTCTGCCACAGAACATGGCTCTGCTGACTTAACCAAACTGTTGGACTTCCTAGTGACTTAGTGACTGAATAGAAAGAGGCTGGGATAAAGGCACACTGATCATAACGCTTAGGGAAACTGAGGCAGATTGAGGGGTGGAGTTGTATGTATGTGATCTCAGCACTTAAGGATGAAGACTGTGTTTGTGAGTTCGAAATTAGCCTGAGCTACATAGTGAGTCCCTGTGTCAAGAACACCCCCTAAAAGTGTTATAGAACCAGAAACATTGGATATTCCCACTTTTACTTTACAGTTTTATTTGGTCTCATCTAAAGATCTCCATTGCTTAGGGGTCACTATTTTTTCCTCACTGTCACCCACGGTGTATCTCTTAGGTCAGATGTACCATGTCTCATTATCTTACTGCTTTCTCCACTCAAAAAAACCTCAGAGAAGTGTGTGTGTGTGTGTGTGTGTGTGTGTGTGTGGTGTGTATGTGTCTGTGTGTGTATGTGTCTATGTGTCTGTGTGTGTGTGTGGTGTGTATGTGTCTCTGTGTGTGTCTGTGTGTGTATGTGTCTATGTGTCTGTGTGTGTCTGTGTGTGCGTGCGTGTGTGTATGTGTCTGTGTGTGTGTGCGTGTGTGTGCGTGTGTGTGCGCGTGTGTGCGTGCGTGCGTGTGTGCGCGTGTGCGTGTGTGTGTGTGTGTGCATGTGTGTGCGTGCATGTGTGCGCGTGTGTGCGTGTGTGTGTGCGTGTGTGCGTGTGCATGTGTGTGCGTGCGTGTGTGCGTTCGTGCGTGTGTGTGCATGTGTGCGTGTGTGCGTGTGTGCGTTCGTGCGTGTGTGCATGCGTGTGTGCGTGTGCGTGCGTGCGTGTGCGTGTGCGTGTGCGTGTGTGTGTGTGTGTGTGTGTGTGTGTGTGTGTGTGTGTGTAGTGTTTGGAAACAGAATTACTCTTTAATATTCTTGGCTGCATCATAATAGGTTTTCAGGATGTTTCCTAAAATTGCTGCTGTAGCCACACTCATTTAGATTTTCTGTTTTATATCCACACTCCTTGGAAATAACAAAACCATATTTACTTTAAGAGTACAAAGAAGATTTTTTTTCTCTCTTTATTCTCAATGGAATCAATGTCAAGTTTGGTATATTTTAATTCTGAGACTTTGAAAATGCTCTTGGATCCTTTTCAGGTTCTGGGGAGATGTTTATTTTACATGCTGCTAGAATCCGGTGTTTTCTAACCCCCACACAAGAAATCCACAAACAAGAGAAGCCCAAGTCCCCATTCATCTCAGGCTACCATTAGTGTACTGGCCTGGGCTTTCAGAGTGGGCTGGAGGATTCTATTAGCAGTTCCACACTTGGGAATGTTTGATTGGTCATACCCTCCTGTCCTGGGTTGCCCTCAAAATAACCTGTGTTTCAAGGAGAGTGGCAATCTCCCCAAATTCTCCCCCATTCATATGTTTAGCCTCAGACAAAAGATGGCCTAGTGTTAAAGACATCCACCTGGAGTTGGCAGCCATCTTAACTTTCCACAAGCAAAGTATGACAGGAGCGTCTTTAATAATAAAACAATAAACCTTGTACAAGTAAGAATTTGTAAAAAAATTTTCTTCTTCCTTTTAGACAGGGTCTTGCATACCGTACCCTTGGCTAGCCTCGAACTCACTGTAACACCAAGAATAACTTTGAATTTCTGCTCCAACTGACTCCACTTCTTGGGTCCTGGGAAAATAGGCATGTTCTGCCACCACCATAGTTATTGTAATAATTAGTAGTAATGTTACTGAGAGAGTGTTCCACTATGCAACCGAGGCTGGTATTGAACTCAGCCCTGGTTGTCCTCAAACTGGTGATCCTCCTGCCTTAGCCTCCTAAGTTCTGGAGTTATAGCCAAGTGACACTACACCTGGATCTCAAATTTGGTTTTATTGGTAAAAGTGTAATTTTATGTATATGTGTGCATGTGCGTTCTTTGTGTGTACACACATGTGCTAGTATATACCTGTATAGGCTTGAGGGCAGCCTCAGGTATTATCTTTAGGAATCCTATTCACCTGTATAGGCAGAGTCTGAACCTGGATCTCACTAATCTGGCTAGACTGGCTCGTCAGTAAGTCCCAGGGATCCTCCTGCCTCTACCTCCCTGACACTGGGATTACAAACACACATACCACCACCACACATGGCAATTTTATGTAGGTTCTGGGGATTGAACTCAGGTTCTTGCATTTGCAAAGCAATTACTTTGACTGCTGAGCAATCCCACCAGCCCTACAATGATGTCCTTTAAGAAAGACATGGTCATGATCAAAGCAGTTTCAGGAAACTGTGACTTCTATCACTGGAGACCCTAACACAGCCTGCCGATGAGGGCTCCTGCCCACACCAGCCAGTCTGTTTTGGATGGGAAGCCATGGTGAGATAATATGACTGAAAGTACCCTAAACATATAACATAAATAAGAAAGCATACTAAAATATGCAAACAGAATTGATATTTAAAGCGTCTCAACAGCTGATGCGAGATACATGGAAATTAAGGTCTCCATGGAAGGCTCAGAGAAGAAGCCCAGAGAATAAGATGAGGAATTTGGAATGAATGCTGGGAACTCTTTCTGGATCTCACTGACTACATTTGAATTGTTATTTACTTGGCATCCCTACTGAGTGTTCTAGAATCATTAGTGTCTTATATGTGGAGAAATGGAAAGACTTCAGAACGTGGATCTGACCCATTGGATGCCTCGTGACTATTCCATGCCTAGAGCTGATAGGTGAAGCAAAAAGTGTACCCGAGGGAGACAGCTCAGTGAAGAAATGGACTATGCAGGCACCTGTAAGCAGCAGCTTCCATTCGTTCTCCACCTCCCCAAGAGCCAACATTTTTATTCCGAGACTCGAAGGTGACATTTTCCCATTTCTTTTCCAAACCCTGTTTCAGGAGCTCTGGCTTTAAAAGTACCATGTTCACAAGGAGCAAAGTGGCGAACATTCTAATTTAGTTAAAATTCCTGTGACTTAAGCAGCTAAAAAGGATCTCGGTACAGAACGATTTTCCAGAGCACCGTCTCCACTGGCCTGATGACTATTTTTAGGGAGAATGCTGGCAGGCAGCATCCTAATGAAAGGCACAACTCAAGTCTCCCAAATGCTTGCCCTCTTTATTTGGTGTAGACTGAGAGAGAAGGTCGCTTGTGCGCTTATGCTTCCCTCGGTTCAAAGATTTCACATCTCTGTGCATATATCTTATGGTTCACAAAACTGCTGCATTCCATGCGGAGCCAAAAGAACCATTTGTAAAGTCCTTGATTAAGAGCCACTGTTGGTTGGTCAGGAAAAATCAGACCTCCTGGTTCAAGGGAGTGTGGGAGGGGTGACATCCAAGAATTCAGAGTAAAACTGAGCCACTGTGGATGAGGGAATTGAGGATTTGCTTTTCCTTGCAGGGAATACTGTGTTTATTGTTATGTATGTCTTGGTTGAAGGCAAAAGATTTGTTTTGTTGCAGATGGAATAAAGAATTTTACTTAAAGATCAGGAACAATAGGCAGAACATTCTACACAGGCTGCCTGTGGCTTTAGGTTCCTTGTGGTTTGGATGCTTTAAGAACGTTTGATTGGGCAGAGCAAAGGGCAGCAGGAACCAGCCCAGGTGAGACAGAACCAGGAGTCAGCCTGGGCTAGGCAGAATCAGGAGACCAGGCCAGTCAACCTCTGTCAAGAACTATCTGGCATGACACCAAGGGAAAGTCATTGTCCTTGGGTCTCAGCTTCTTCTTCAGCATGGACTGATTTTTCTCACATCTCACTTGGGTCTGAGTGTGACTTGCTGTCTAGTTGTTCAGAGTTCTCCCTTTTTCAGTTGACAACTTTTGAAAGTAATGCTTCATTTTTCAACTAGATGAGTCTTGCCCTGCCCTGAGTCTGTGCTTTGCCAGTGTGGTGAACAGAGCCAGCAGCAAGTCTCATCTTTCATTATGTCTAACACAGAGTCTTATGTAGCCCAGGCTAGCCTCAAACTCACTGTGTAGCTAAAGATGACCTTGTAATCCTTCTTTTTGAAAAAATAATTGTGTGTGTGTGTGTGTGTGTGTACACACTTGTGTGCTTGTGCACATGAGTACAGGTGCCTGAGGAGACCAGAAGATTGGATTGGATCTCTTAGAGGTGGAGATAAAGGCAGTTGTGAGTTACCCAATGTGTGTGTTGGGAACAATCTTCTAAAAGAGCAGTCTACAATCTTAGCCACTGAGCCATCTCCCACGCCATCACCTTGAACCTTTCATCTTCATTTGCACTTCTGGAATATAGAGATTATAGGCATCTACCACATTCATAAGTTTATACAGTGCTGGAGATCAAACCCTGGGCTTCTTGCAGGCTAGGTTAGCAATTCCCCAGCAGATCTCATGGAGATCCCCCTCAGTATCTTTAAGCATCCCCATTATGCTCCCCATCAGTAAGTGAAACCAGTTCAGCACATTTCTACCTTGTAAGCTTTGTTTCTTGGTTTTAGTATGTACCCTGATTTCAGAAATGCTAAAACAGGATGCCCAGAATGGTGTACTACAGTGGCTAAGTCCAGTGAGGAGAAAAGGCTTTGAGGTAATTGCCAGAGGAAGTGAATGTTGGGTTGTCTGGGGAAAGTATTCTTGAAAGCATTTGAATGGTTCTTGTGTTCCCTGAGAGGCAGTGTGACACTGGGACCTTGTCTGTCCCCCTCTGTTCTTGTCTTTGCCACTTCTTGGCTGCAGGATCTAGGCAAGTGATTCTTTATAGCTCAGTTTTCTCATCTTTAAGAAGGAGGACAGTAATCTCCCCATAGGGTGGTTGTAAGAATTAAGCATGAAGACTATAGAACAAAGACAGGTTCTTATTGGATACAGACTAAGTATTACAATTGATGTGACCACGACTGACGCCTGGCCCTATGCAAGAATGTGAGCCCCAGGAGAACAAGAAATTAGCTGTCTTTATATAAAATAGTTCTGGTGCTCATCAAGGCTTATTAGAAGGTTACGCTCAATAAATAATTACCAAATCAATGTATTTGCTAATGTGTTCTCTCTTAGATATTAGCCGGTATCCATCCCCTCCTGTCCATGCCCATGACATACATGCACTCCATTCCCTAACCTCACTAGCATCCCGTATCTACTCTGATGAAAGGAGTTCAGGCAAAGACACACTGGAATGACCTCTGCTGTGGTTTGGCTTAGAGGACTATATTCCCAGGTCCTTGCACATGATGGCTGCCTTGGCATCAGCAGCCTGTAGAGTCTGGCCTACTAATAAGGACAAAAGTAGTTGCTAGAAATAAATGAGTAAGAAGACCTGCTGGTCTCACAGCTCAACTTTCTCAAGGCTGTGCCGATCGGAAGGCAGATGATGTCCTTGAGAGACTTCACAACCCAGATAAGGCTGTCTAAGACAAAGGGACTGTCCCTGCTTTGACAAATGGGGCTGACCTTCCAGTCCTGCTAAAACATCCTGGATTCAACAAAGTCCGTATCAGGTGGGAGATGATACATGGCTGCAAGGATGTAAATCTACAGCAGGTGTTAACTGGCTGCCTTGTTATGCAATTAACCCACAATTCATAAGCACAGCCCAGGAAGAAGGAAAGTCCCCCGATTTGTTGTCTTTTCTGGCTTCTCAAGTGGCTGTACTGAGAAACACTTCTGCAGAAGGGAAGATTCATTAGTCGTAGATTCTAAGAGTCTCTGTCTGAATTAAGACTCTGTAATTTAGCCTCAAATAACACTTGTCTAAACATAAGATGAGTCAATTAGTGGAATCAGAGGAATTCTGAGCTTTCTTTGTGTCTTTGTTGGTACCACCTCCAGCAGTCAAAGAAGGTAACTAACCACACAGACATCCTTAGACTATCGGGCTGGAAGTGAAGTGGCAACTGAAGAATGAGAATTTCACATTTAATTTGAGTCAAAAGAGAAAAAGACATCCTATGTTATTTGGTCCTCTGTCCTGAGTTTCAGATAGGAGCCTGCTTCCCAATCCATTATCTCTGTCTCCTCCAATGTGTCAGCTTGTATCTCCTACTCTGAAGCTAGATCAAATGGCTGCACTTTCCCCAAACTTGCAATTTAATGTCACTATATTTTCTTGGTGCTTGAAAATTTTGAACCACTAATTGAAATTTGATTCAATTTGTTAAATGGAGGACCTGGGAGGGTGTGATAATTATCTCCGACTAGTCGAGAGTCTGTCATGGGAAAGATGAAAAACGTTGCTGGGTGAGGGTGTAGAACAAGGGACAGATGCTGAGGAGGGAGCCTCTAATTCATTAGAAAGATGAAATGTTTGTCAACTGAGAATGAGTGAGAAGGAAAAGGGCTATCTTGAAAGACAGTAGACTGCATCTGCAGGGTAATCCCTGGACTCCCCAGAGACTGTGAATAGGTGGTCGTTAAGGCAATATTGAGTTCTCTGTTCAAAACTGCCATTCTCCAATTCCTGCCCTCTTGGTGGTGCAGTGAAGCCAGGTGACTACTTCTCGCCTTTACAACTAGTTCATATTTGTTTATTTCATTTCTCTATATTTATTCACTTTTGTTCTTGAGACAAGGTCTTCTGTAGCCCGGAATAGCCAGGGATGTAGCCAAAAATGCCCGTAAACTTCTGCTTCAGTTTCTTTCATCTCCCTAGAGCTAAGATCATAGGTGTGTGCCACCAAGCTTGGTTTATCCAGTGGGGTGATTATGCTGCCCCTTTCCCCCTTTTCAGACCCTCGAACATGCCAACATACATCATTGAAACAATCTGCCCCCTTTTTAGCCCAGCTAACTCTCATTCTGCTTCAAATATTATTTTCAGTTACTTTGTTCTCAGGGGACATTTTACTGCCTTCTCTGGGGTTGATTTTCTTGCCCCTCTGCACACCCAATTTCTGTTCCTTCTAGTGATGTCAACATGGATCTATAGTGATGTCATCTTAGAGTTAGACTTTCCTCTCCTCCATCCCTGACTACATTGTATTCCCCCCAGGATGCCATTCACTGTTTCTATTGCAGGAGAAGCATCTGGCATGTTTCAGGTCCCCAAGGTGAGTCGATTGTACTGTTCATTATATGCCTCACACAGAAGCATACATGTGGGCTTCAAGAATAACTCCAGCCAGGATATGAGAGTGCATGAGAGAATGATGTCTGAGAGACATACTGGGGATCGAACTCAGGCCCTCATGCTGGTAAGGCAAGCACTTTGCTGACCGAGCCATCTCTCCAATGCTTCATGTTCATTTTATGTTATGAATTCGTCACACTGACCCTGTTCTAGCCTCTGCCCCTTTGGGGGTGAGTTCTGGATGTTCTTACTTAGTCTCATTATTGTACTTCAACAGCAATGAACCATTCTTTGCAGCATTATAGACATTAGACAAAGCATGGTACATGTGTCTAGGGAAGGTACCAGCTCCCCAAATGTGGTTTTAATGTCCCCAAGCAAGCCAGACTTTTGAACACTAACACATTCAGAGTTAAACTTAATATTCTTGGAGTCCTTTCTGCTTTCAGAGGGATTCCTTTACAAATGCCCATCTAACCAGGCTTTCCCCTTGTTTCAGTTTTCTTCAGAGTCTTAATACTTTGCCTCTCACGTAACACACACAGCTTTTCTTATTTTCTGTTGTCTTTAGGAATTGTGTAAAACCTGTCACACTCTATAAAGATTGTATAGAAGCTGAGGAAATTTTATACCAAGTGGGAAAAGTGTTTACTGACCTGTCATTAACAGTGACATGATGCCAACAGAGAGGAGCCTGTTGTAAACACCGGGATGGTCTCTTTCAATCTGCCAACTACTCATTGTATCATTAACAGGACCAACATTACATTTTTAGGAAAGGGTTATAGTATTTTGAGAAATGGGAAATATTCAAAAGATAGTATACATGATTAATCTTCATGCCAGAGTTTGCACCTAGCACATCACTTAACAGGAGGAGAGAGATCTAAGCAGTGGGTGGAGGGAAAAGGTCAGGAAGAACTTGGGTTAAGGATGGGGAGGGAATTGTTGACTAGACAGTGGGCTACAAAAATTCTTAGCCTTTAGAACTGGCACAGACAGGGTGACATAACCCCAGTAATAACAGTAGGTCGTAAATGCTTCTGTCTTTTTTTCTAAGGTTTTTAGTATTTTTCTCCTGTATCTCATTTAACAATTCAATGCAGTGGGATCTACTGCTCTGTTCAGTTCATAGAGGAGGGAATTCAAGTACAGAAAAGGGCAAAGACCTGCCAGGCTAAAAGCAGCTGCACTGGGATTCAAATCCAGGTGTCTGGCATCACAGACTCTGTGCTTGGTGCCATATGTGTACATGGGAAACCAGTGTTTCCATATACTTTATGCAGAGAAACACAAAGGGAAAGAGATGGCAAAGTGTGTGGACCTATGCTTGAGGCAGGTCAGCATTCCTTTTTGTTCACACCCAGTTGCTAATCCACTGAAGTTTTCCCAAGTCACCTCTGAGCCTTGGCTGTGTAGGGATGCATCACACTGATTCCCACAGACCAGCTCCTTGTACTGGCTCTACATGTATTCTTTTAAGACAAGTCTTGGTCGCAATCCCACCCTTCACCAAGTCACTTTTGCATGTAGTCAGAGAATACAGAGACCTTTCACTCATTGTCTTGGCTCTGTTCTGGCATGGAAAATACTAGAAGATGCTTACTGCCTCCTTACTTCAACACGTGCTCTTGCCCCTGCATCTGCATGCTCTACTCAGAGATTTGTATTAAAACCAACACATACTGGCACAGGGTTTGTTTGGCTGGCTCTGGGAGAAGAGAATTGCTTCCTTAATAAAAGAGAAAATGGCCAAATGGGGGTAGGCTTGCATCCCTGAGATGAGAATAAAGGCCATTTATTTAAATGGTAAATGGCTAAAAATGCAGATCAGATTTATAGGGCTTCTACAAATAATAAAAAATGCTTGTATACAGACGCACATGTAATAAGCCTGAATTGGCTATGAAATTTATCTTCATGAATAAAGAGGGTAGGGACTGTTGATGCTGTTAGGATTTTACCCCATCTTTCCAGGGAAGACAGGATTAATACCAGGAGAGATAAATCATGATGTGATTTTTGTATGTATGCACGAAGCAAACACAATGAATATTTGATTTTCTCCAACTTCTGCAGGGCTAAATCAATTTGAAGAGATAATGGTAGGGGATTAAGTTATTGGAACGTGTGTAACTATAAAGTTTTGAATATAGTTAACTCACAAGTTATTACAATTTCAGCAGAACATCTGTTATCATTGAAATAACAGATGTGTTGTGTATTGTGAAAAGGAGAGAAAATTGGATATGCACATGGTTTGCAAAATAAACCAGCCTCATATTAAATTTTTTTGTGAGATGTAATGTTGTAAAAATTATTACAAAGAGTGGGCTCCCTGAAGAAGTGTCCCCAGGAGAGGCTATAACACAAAGAATGCCACTAATAGGCAGTCACCTTAACACACAAAGCAAACGAAATGTTCTCTGGACTCTGTGTATTAGTGTTATAGAAGGGAGTTCACCATACTTAGAGGCACAGAACAGTTTAAAGCCACAAAGTAGAATGTAGCTATTCCAGAATGGGCTTGCTGTAAAGATTACTGATTTTTCCAGCATTGCTGACTGTACAATTAGTTTACTACAGTAACTAAGCTACAGATTCCTCATGACCAGTGACTGGTTTGCGTTCACCCTCTCTTCAGGGTTCGGATTTTTTCCTTCTCTTCCACCCTGCCTCCTGTCTTTTCCTCCTACTTCCCTTTCTCCTCCTCCTCCTTCCCTCCTCCTTGCCTCTCCTCCTCTCCTCCTTGTCAAGATTTTGTTATTATGCCTGGAACTCCATGACCCCTTTGCCCCAGCCTCTCAAGTGTTGGGATTATAGATACCTGCCATACCACCACACCTAGCCAGATCATAGTGTGTGTGTGTGTGTGTGTGTGTGTGTGTGCGCACACACACACACACACACACTCACATATGTGCATAGAGGCCAAGGGATCTCTTTGGACACTGTCACCCTTGGATTTTGAGGCATGGTTTCCACTGGTTTGAATCTTAGTCAATAAGCTAAGTTGGCTTATTGCTTATTGAGGAAACTGCTTGTCTCTACCTTCTCAGCCCTGACAAGAGAGGCAGGAACAAGCTCCCACAGCTCTTTTTATTGTTGTGTACTTGTTTGTCTGCTTTTTTACCTGGGCTCATGAGATTGAACTTGGGTCTTCACGCTTGCAGGAGAAACACTTTACCAAATGTGTTATCTTCTTAGACCTTTGAGTTGTATTTTTTTTTTTTTCAACTCAGAGTTGAATTAGCTTGTAAAATCCAGCAACGTGTAGTCACTTTGCTATGTTACCCAGCAAAATGTTAGCCACCAAACCAAAGCCTAGAATCTGCCCGGCAGCCTGCACTTGGCTGAATGTCCTTTATGCACCTCTGTGACCATTCTGACTACATTACAACGATTATGTTATTAGTATCACTCAGCTACTGTTTTTGGAAATCTGTTGCTACTTATTAATTTTCTTTCTCTACTTTTTCAACAATTGTGCCTTTCTTTTAAAAAAGGTTTGGGGAAATGAATCTCACCATACTGTTATTCATGGTTTGGGCATACACACACACACACACACACACACACACACACACACACACACACCAGAAATCTGGGGCTGGAGGTAGTATGTGTGCATGGGAGAACTAATTAAGCTTGACTCTGTCTGGTTTTCAATTCTACTACCATTGACAGCTCGCTCCTTGGAGGAAGAGGTCCCAGTTGGTCTCCACTACAAAAAAGGTTTTTAATAAAATATTCAAGATAGCTGAGGACCTTTAGAGTGGGTAATTTTATTCAACACACACTATGATCTTCCTGCTGGTTGTGGGCTCTGGACCAATACCCAGGAGCTCCTTGGGTGTGAATGGCGATTATGCAGGATGTCAGAGGACCCTGAGAGCAGTCAATTTCTTACGAGTTAGATACACCACATTTTAACTTTGAGACTAAAATCGTCTCTGGGGTTTAGTTTGCTGCCATGATTAAATCCTTACTGTTCTGAAAAATCCTAGATTTATTTTTAACTGTTTCAATGCTGCATTTTTAGAAAGATTAATGAGTGGTTAAAATAAAGAAGGAGGGAAAAAATTGAAGATTCAGGAAGAATACTCTGATAAAGTGCAAACTTTCATTAGATAGTGCCTGTAGTGAGTTTATCCGCCTTTGGCTGTGCCTCTGGTTTTGTGAGCCTGCCTACCCAGGCCTATGACTTAATGAGGTGGCTCCCTTCAGTGTCTTAGACACTTAGCTCTCAAAAATCTCTATCTACAAACCAATTTTTCCCATCCATTACAAAACGAGCAAGAGAGATGGAATGCGTGGGTTGAAATCCCTGTTAATCAATTGCGCTAGTCCCCCTGGGTCGTGGTTGAAGAGTGAGTTTTCATTATCTCTAATAATTAGCATCATCATTGTAGAAATTAGCTGAATGGACTGACATAGTAATCTGTGATGGGCATGCCATGTATCTTTTCATTATTAGCTCTCTTTGAGGTGGTGGGAGGTGGGGTGCCCATGTAGGGAAAATGGTCTATGGGAATTTGTTTCTCATCTCCATGGCATTTCACAGGGGCATGTAGGGATACGTTTACACTGATTTTAGGTGATCTACAAGTGCCATGGGCATGGGCTTGGTAGACTCAATGGACAACCTGGGTCTTGTTCTTATGGCTTACTTGGTGAATGACGTTAGACAGCTTCCTTACCTCTCTAAAGTTCAAGTGTCTGCCTCTGTTAAATGAAGACACAATTAACATCTTTCTCATCAGGTTATGCTGGAAAGAGAAGGGTGATTATCAAAATAAGGGTGATGTAAAGATTGGACCTAAGGACATACGTAGGGTGTGTAAAAAGTTAGTCAGTGTATTGTAGCTATTATCACAGCTAGCTTGTGTTAGGCCCTTGCTGTATTATAGTTATCCTTTTCCATTTATCTGATAGTGATGAATTCACTAGACCACAATGCTCCTCACTGAGAGGCAGAAGGAGTCAAAATGGCTCCCCAGAATGATAGCAGATATGTTCACAGGAGGCTAAGGAGGCTATATGCTTCCGATGGAAGCAGCCCTTCCACGAGGAGGCTGAGAGTGGAGGAAGTGGATGATTTGGAGTCTGATTTCTGTCAGGGGAGTCCCAACACCTAGCTTTCCTTGTTAAGGTGTCTTAGACCAAATATGTTCTTCCAAAGGTCGTAGTGTTGAAGCCCTGGTTTCCCGTAGGATAGCAGAGGGGCATTTGGGGTACTCAGGTTTCGATGGGATCAAAAGCAAGGGCTCCTGTGATGAGGTTAGTCCTCTTTGGGAAGGGAGAAATCACGGGGTGTCTGCTCTTGACTCCTCTTCCCGAACCCTCCTTCCCTGCTGCCTCCTCTTCCTCTCTTTCCCACTCCACCCTCTTTTCTTTCTCCCTGCTGTCTTCTTTCCTACCCTATCTTTACCCTCCCCTTCCTCCGTCTTCTGGCCTCCATTTCTCTTACTTTCTTCCTTACCTCTGCCTTGTAAGAAAATGACAAGAAGGCTGTGTCATCAAGTCAGGAAGTAAGCTGTTAGCAGGAACTAAATCTGCTGATACCTGGCCTTGGACTTCGTAGCTATACTCATTGCTGCAGTAAAACACCACAGCCGAAAGCAACTTGTAGACAAGTTTATTCTGGCTTGCAGTCCAGAGGGAGAGTGTATAAAGGCAGGATGGCATGACAGCATGGGACCAGAGCAGGACCTTGAGAGATCACATCTTCAACACAGAGGACAGACAGCAAATTGGAAGTGGGATGAAGCTAGGAATTCTCAAAGTCTGTCCTCAGTGGTGTACCTCCTACAGCAAGACCACAGCCATCTTCCCAAATAGTGGCACCATCTGGGGACCAAGTGTTCAAATATCTGAACCTATAGGTTTTCTTATTCAAACCACCTCAGTACTCTTTGGAACTATGAGAACTAGATCCCATATAAGCAAGCCAGCCTAGGTTATCTTGTTATCGTCAGCCTTAGGTAAGTCAGGACTTCTGAGAACACTGCCTATCCTAAATGGCCTTTAAAATCAGCTTCTGTCAATCAGTGCTTGTTATTTGCATCTCAGAAGCTGACCAGCTCATCCCTCAGCACAGGATCTGCACTCTCTGGGTGTGCATCTTCCTCTGCATGCCTTCTTTCTTTCATGCTCTTTTAATAGCTTCATTCCTTCCAAGCTAAGCCTGCTCCTGTTCAGCTTCATTACTGGGGGGATCTGACTGGCCTTCTTAATTACCACCGGGCAGCCTGTGGTTATAGACATTCTGAAAAGACTCTATTTGGCCTAGACATTGTGCTGTGCTATGGCCAGTTTGGAATAAGTGTTATTCAAGGTAGAGCTTGGGACATCTTCCATCAGCAAGTACCTCGGAAAGGGAGAGCTAGATGCCATGGTTGGCTTGTCTAGAATAGCTTTCTTCAGATAATAGAAAGGAGGAAATGAGCTGCCAAATACAGGGGGTGAGTCCTGAGCCAGGATGGAATAGCTGGGAAAGACTCAACAGAGAGGACCCATCCCCTCCTCTTCTTCCAATGTCATCCCATCATTGTTGGGTTTTCCTGGCTCCATGCTTTCAGCTGCTGCATAGATTACTGGACAGACTGACCTTGAACTCCTCATCTTCCTGTCTTCACCTGCCAAGTGCTAGGATTATAGAATGTGCCAGCATGCCTTTGTTTTATGCAGTGGTGAGAATAGAGTCTAGGGCCTGTGTGTGCTGGGCAAGCATGCAGCCAACTGAGTCCTAACCCCAACCAAATCTTGCTACTTTCACCGGTCAGTGCTTTCTTCTGGTTGTCTTTGCTGTCCTACCAAGTTTCAGTGATTTCTTTAGGGATACCAGGTCTTACAATTTGTAACTTGTGTTATGACATAAATCTTTTCTTCTGTCCTGCCTTTTGTCTGACATTTGGCTCATCCATACAAGAACTATAATGACAATCATTAGTATTGGTAGAGCCCACTGTCTGCTGGCTTCCTTAAAGCAAAGCTGTACTCGTGTGGGTCTTCCATTCCAGGGCACACTGTCCATTTATGCAAGTTCATTACCAGTTCCTGTCCCTTTCTGCCTCTTGTCCTCTCTGTGCCCTTTCTGGCTTGCACATCTTATGCAGATTAGGCTGCCTTCCGCAGTCAAAACCCATTTTACTCCTTCCCCACCCACTTGGGATCCTATGGGCATATTCTTCAGGACCAGCACTGTCGAAGTACAAACCTGGTGAGCTATACCCACCTGCTGTCAGCCACCACAAGATACAAAGTGGGTAGTGAACACAGGCGCTGGTGAGCTGCCGCTCTGCATTCTTGCTGCATGGGGAGGCTGGGTAGCTGGGTCTGCCAAGTCTTCAACTAAGAAAACACTGTCTCTACTCAGCTTCTAAATCAGAAGAAAACTGGCTGGGCAACTTTTAGCATGAGGTTCATGTAACTTTAATGCCTTGTCCGTCCTGGAACTGTTGGCTAGCCCGACTGGCAGTGGCCCCTTTGTGTGGCATCCTGGAGGACAGGATTGGTTTGGTGCCTCCAGGGCATGATATCTCGGGTCAGCAGATGGCCCTCTGATTACTCCTTCCAGCCCATCTTACCTGACCATTCCTTCTCTGTATGAACAGCTGTCTCCTTCACTGTAGGGCTGCCCAACCTGATTGGTGATTTTTCTTCTGCCCTTTTGTTTGAACAGGACATAAATCTTTCTCTTTTTCTGACCTGGCCTGCGGTTCCATCCACCTGTGCCCGCCTTGAGCAATATATAACTCACCAGGCTCTCTTTCCTTTGCTGGCTTCAGCCTAGAAACCCAACTTTCTTCTTTGCTCCCCCTCTTCTGGGCTGATTCAGCACTCTCTTAGCACCTGGCTGCCAGTTAGCACTTAAACACAAAAAAGTACATTATCTTGTGGGTCTGACCTGCTCTGGAAACTTCCAACAGAATGAGATACCCAAAGAAATCTCCATCCCAATGGCCTCTTTTCTATCTTCTTCCCTGAGTCTGAGGAGACATTTACACCAGCTTGGCAGCAACTGTGCTAATTGAAAATGAGTTAATTGAATAACTTTGTACTTAGGAAGGATTTTGAGCCATCAAAGGACAATCAGTCAATTGAGTCAATCCAGTTAATGGTTTAGCAATGATCGCAAAAATTGGATATGAACTTAAAGGGAAGGGGCCTTCTTTTCCTGAGAAGGGGCCTTGAGAATCCCCAAATGTTAGTGATCAAGTGCTATCGACCTCTTTCTTGGATTGCTTCAAGCAGTGCTTGCATTTGCAAAATTGTTTTGCTTCCTGGGTTAGAGTGTGGATGCCTTTGTGTCCTGACAGGTACATTATACCCTGGAGACATGGTTTCTTATCTTCACTGAAAATCAAGAGAATAAAGGACCCACACAATAAAACTTGGAGCAACAGATGCCTCAGCTAGAAGGCATTTACTTGTGGTTATGAGCAGCTTTGCAGTGAAATGAGTGAGAGATGCTAGCTGAGGATCTAGAACCTTCCAAACATGTTCATCTGTACTGGCAGCTGTTCTAGGAATAGACCGGCTGAGAATGCTTAGTGATCTTTTCATTTCTTCTAAATGTTAAGTGTGTAGGTTTATAAGGTCCCCTCTTCCCCCTTCATTCTCTTGTCCCAAGTTTTGATGGCAGATCAATATTTGATGTGCAATTAAGCCTCAATAAAGAGTTGGGAATAGTGGGCCATATCTGTAATCTCAGCATTTAGGCCACTGGGGCAGGAGGATCAGGGTCAAGGTTGGCAGTATCTATGCAACAAATTTAAAGCCAGTATCAATTACATGAGATTCCGTGTATACATAAAAAAATAAACAAAAAGCCTGACATAACAAATAAATATTCCCCCATCAGTAAATGATTCTGAGAGAAACTACATTGTATCTGGGACGTTTTCAAGCTGCCTTGCACACTTAGCATCTGAATGAAAGGTTGCAGTATTCTGTCCCTTAGAATTGGTGTGTTGAATCTCACTTGAACTAACTTGTCATGCCATGTCTTAATGACCTTTATGGTATTTGTATGATGTTTTTAGCTGCAATGTGCTTTTGAAACTGTTATCTTTTAGCACATCAATCCTGTGAGACACCACATACAAGTTTACTATTTCCTATGTAGAAACAGCCACATATGCCTGATATTACAGTTTTGTGGTTCAATGGACCTCTGGCTGTACAAGATCCCAGGGTGCCCTCTGAGTATATGTCACATGGCAGTGAAGGAGAGAGTTAGTCATTGCCAGAGAGCGTCTTCCTCTGGCACTTGTATTCATCTATGGGACTCACATCATTTGCCAAGCAAACAGAATACTCCGCTATTCAGAATGCATTTTGTATGTACGCATTGCTGCTAAATAGGAACCAATGCATGAGTGACAACAAAGATGAGAGCAATGAGTGGGTGTTTTTATGTTCAAAATGAGGAAACCAAGGCCCATGAAGAAGAAGTATCTCCAAGTATTTAGAACTATTTATTTAGCAGTATACTCCAGTGCCTGCTAACCATGTGAACCCACAGCCATCCTCAGGGAGGAGCGACAGGGAAGCTTTCCCCAGAAGTCCTTGAGTCTTTCTCATGGTAGACATAGGTACAAATAAAATAACATTTTATCCATAATATCTTGGTAACAACAGCCTACAAAAAAAACCCCTACATTGTACATGTACATAATAAACATAAGATTTATTTAACAGTGTTTAATTTGGAAATAATTGGTTATCAATATATCTTATTATTTTTAAAGATATGATTAATTTTGTTTTATGTATGAGTGTTTGCTTGCATGTATAAATGTGTGTCATACATATGTAATGCTCATAGAGATCTAATGTGGGTGTTTGATCCTCTGGAATTTGCGTAAAAGATGGTTGTGAGCTGTCAAGAAGGTGCCAGAAACTGAATCCAGGTCCTCTGCAAGAGTAGTCAGTGCTCTTAAGCCCTAGGCCGTCTCTCCAGCTGTACTATAAAGACATTTGAATTCATTTTAGCATCAGTGACACTCTTTATGCTTGATTACTCTTGAGAACTTGTAATTGCTCTGGGAACTTAAGAACAGGGTAATTGTTTGAGAGTGAGGCTCCTGCAGCCTTGCATCTCACACACTCAGAAGAATTAAACGTGGAGAGAACGCTCTGGATTTTAGCACTTTGGTTTCCTCTTCTCACCAGTTTCCTTAAGCCTCCTACAAAATTGATACATTAATAATTCCTCTTTACAGACAATGAAGCTGAGGCTCAGATAAACTCCAGGGTACCTGTCTGTAAATGCTAATATTTCTATTTAACAGGGTCTGAATTTAAAAGCCACAATCTTAACATTGATATATATATATATATATATATATATATATATATATATATATATATATTAATAAATGGTCACAGTTGTTTGATTTCCCAGATAAGCTATGATGAACTACAATTTCATTGGTTAGTGTTTTCTGGGAGGAGTTGTTTTTGGTCAGTAGTGGCCAAATAGATGTACACTTGAGTTTATGCAAAAGGGCTCTACAAGGCTACCCACCACTACATCTAGCTTGTAGTAGGACTCCCCCAACAGAAACTTCTCTAGAAAATTCTAGACCTTAAAAGAAAATGCTAAGTATACATCAGGAGCAAAATGCACAGTGTCTTTCACAGTGTGATCATTTGCATTCAGGTAATGAAGATTCATACTTAATAGATGGCACGCAATGTGTCCTGTTCCAGGAGTCCTTTGAAACCACTGGTGATTTTATGAATAAGGGCAGTAGTTTACATACCTTTCCCCCTTTCTGTGTTCATCCACTCTGTTGTCATCACCACCTAAATTTTATGTTCTGATTGCTGGAAACTCAGAGTGAATGGTCTTACAGTTTTATTGCTGTGAAGAGACACCACGGCAATGGTGGCTCTTATAAAAGAGAATATTTCTCCAGGGTAGCTTATGATTCAGAGTGTAGTCTACTGTCATCATGGCAGGAAGAGTGGAGGCACCCAGGAGACATAGTGTTGGAGATGTAGCTGAGAATTCTACATCTGGGTTAGCAGGAAGTAGGAAGAGAGAGGGAGCCTAGCTTGAGCATCTAAAACCTCAAAGCCCACCTCCAGTGACACACTTCCTCCAGCAAAGCCATACCTACTCCAACAAGACCATACCTCTTCCTAGTGCCACTCCCTGGTGACCAAGTATTCAAATCCATGAGTCTTGGGGGCCACTTCTATTCAAACCACCACATGAACCATCATGGAAAGGTAAGCAGGCTTCCCATCTTAGTGAAAGGACTTGGGATTTTTTTTTTTTTTTTTTTTTTTGTCTTTTATATCTCAACAGTTTAACAGAGAGCACAGAAAATTTGCAGGGACTCTGAATATCTACTTTACAAAGCTGTTATCCGTTGTCTCACCAGTTCCTTCAATAAACATGAACCTCAGCAAAAGCTACCTAAAATTTTCTACTTCTCATATTCTGTTTCTCTTTTTATGTTGCAAACTCAAGCCTGATTGTATTTGCACTCCAACCAAAAGACCCCCTCGGGCAAGAATCACATTATGGAAAAACTATTTATGAGTTTTAAATTATCCATATTAACATGCTTAGCATTCACTAGTTGAGCTCTCTTGATGCTAGACTTCATCTACAGTGTGGTCCCTGCATTTGGTTACACAGTTGGCTACAAAGATTCCCAGAGGAAGAAAATATACAGTGCAAGCTGAGGTCTGAAAGATCCCCCAAGGAGCTAGCTAATCTATCCCCCTGCCCCTGGCACAACCAAAAGCAAAACCCATCTTTATGGGCCTATTTTCCTCCTCTGTTTGTAAAATCTGATTGGTCCCATCTCTTTCCTTTTTTTTTTTTTTTTTTTTTGAGTGAAAGCTATAGGCAAAATATTACTTGGTACATATAGATGTAAATATATACAGCTTTTTCTTGATAATTATCTATCTGCATTCTCCTCTTTGTATGGATTAACACCAAGCTCAGAAATCTAACTCAGTATGGGGCTTAAGACAGTTTAAATGATGCACAGCACAGACATTTTAATTTCAATTGAGACAATACTGGATTGTGTTGACACAAGTATCATAGCGGCCTGATGTGCACTGAGGCCTGGTGTGCACTGAGGCCTGGTGTGCACTGGCACAGGCGGTTCCAACCACATCCCCTCGGACTCTCCATCCCTTAGTACTTTGTGTCCTTGGGAATTTGTTCACAGCATTTCAAAATTACAAAACTTGATTTTAGAGAGGTTGGAGACATTCCGTTTTCCTAACTTGAATGGTTGCCCAGAAATGGATCTATTCTCTGTGCTCAGCCCACTGCTAATGTCACAGTTAGGGCAGGTGTAAAAAACCATTAAAGTAGAGTCGACGTCTCCATGCAAGTTTGTGCATAGTCAGGAAGCACTTTCCCATTGACAAGGATTGGTTAATGATCCTTCCATCCTGTCTCTCTCTGAGCTATGGCTTATAAGGTGCTGGATACTCCCATCAAATCTGAGACCCTAACATCCTCAAGAACTAAGAGGATCTCTCTCTCTCTCTCTCTCTCTCTCTCTCTCTCTCTCTCTCTCTGTCTCTCTGCTACTTTCTCTGGACTCACCATCCTCATCTTCCTGTTGAGGAGGGAGACAGCTACATTTTTCTCTACTGTACTTGGGGATCAGACCCATCTCACCCCCTCTACTTAAGGGGCCTTTGGTTATCTGACTATTGACAGGTCCTGTGATTCACTCTATATCCTTAAACTAAACTGTAGCACGGAGAAGATACCTCATCCTGCAATTTCCTTCCTTGGGATGCTTTCTCAGCTGCCCACACCCATCTGAATGTGTCTCATGGCATGTGACACTGAGGTCACTTGGGAGGCAGACACACTAAAGTCTCTGTCAAATCACCTATATAGCCTGGGTACCACCGAATCTTCTTCCCTGACAGCATGGCTGCTGGAGTATTTTTTGTAGGTTCTAGAGACTACACAGAAAAGACTCTGGTGTATTACTTAAAACTCTACATCTTGTAATCTGCCTTATTGTAGAACAGTGATTCTCAACCTGTGAATTGTGACCCCTTTGGGGGTTGAATAACCCTTTCACACAGATATCATGCTTATCAGATATTTATATTATGATTCATAACAGTAGCAAAATTACAGTTATGAAGTAGAGACAAAATAATTTTATGGTTGGGGTCCCTACAACATGAGGAATTTTATTAAATAATATAATTATTATTTAATTATAGGCAGCATTAGGAAGGTTGAAAATCACTGCTATAGAAAGAACAGGTTTTGTATAGTGGACTCAAGGCATCTAGACATAAAGTCTCAGGCCAGCCCTTTAGGTCTCTGACTCCATAGGGGATCACCCCAGACCTTTCATTATGGATCTTTTAGCCTGACACTGCTGTCAACCTTGGTCTGCAGTGATTGGTGATACTAAAGCTGAAACCAGTTCAGTGATCTATAACATCAAGATAAAGACAGGATTAGAGCCACCATGGCTCATACCTCCTGAGTTGTAAAAAAGAAAATAATTAAAGGGGTCTGGTTATGGTAACCCCTGTGCAAAAACTACAGTCTGACAAAGCTTGGAGTGCTACAACAAATGTCATGGGTGGAGTGGTTTTAAAACCAGACATTTATTCCTGAGAGTGTAGGAGTCTGGAAGCCAAAAGTTAGGGTCCAGGGTGAGGGCTCTTTGTGGCTTATAATGGCAGGTCATCTTCTTGACATGTCTTCAAGTGACCCTAGAAAGAGGATACTCTCATCATTCTAGAAGCATGAAACTAAGAGCTCTAGTCTCATTCAAGAGGGTTCTGTCCTTACCAAAACTTAATTCTCAAGGGCTCCCCACTAATACCATGGATATCACACCAGGACTGTAAACATTCAGTCCATATGGAGAGCCAAGAGGATTATGTAAATTAGTCACATTATCTACTTGTTCAACATGTAAATTGAACATGGGACAAGCTAGTCTCTTTTGATGTTAGAAACCCAATGCTTTGTTTGAAGTAACCTGTAACTATCAAGGTCTTGGTGTACCCTTTCTGCTTGCTTCTCTATCTCTGTAACAGTCCATTGTCTTCTATGTCAAGAGCAAAGAGAAGACAATGAACGCTAGTTTCCCTGTTTGGGAAATACTAGTGTTGTGTTTCTGAGTTTCAACTATCAAAACATATGAGTGAGTATATATGTAATTTCTCTGGTCCTACCTGGAAAAGTTATTTACCCTCTTAGGGGAATCTAATCCTGGGAAAGAATCACTATCCAAAAGGTTTAGTGTGTGTGGGATTGTGGAAAGAATTATTTTTGCAAAGACCATGCTGGAGATTTCATGAAAAGAAGGAAGCAGGTTTTTTCTAACACAAGTGGTGACAGACATGAGCCAATCGATTTCTGGTTATGACTGATTTTTCTTTGACCATTTCTCCTTTCCACACATAGGTTGTAAAGTTCCCGATGGTGATTCCACTCAGCATCTCAGGAATACCTGACACATAGTAGATCCTCAATAATAGTCAATGAATGGGTGAATTCTTAAAACTGCCACTTGGTACCTTCTCTAACACTTTGTGCTTACCACCCGTGAAGCCATGCTCAGTGGGTAAATGCTGGGTGTGTTTTATCCAGACCTTTGAAAAGAATTTTTTTTAAAGAAAAAATTATTTCTACTGAATATCTGTAAGACATGCAGAACCAATGTAGTAAGCCTGATCTTTACAGTGCCGATGCCACCCTCATGGGATTCTTCCACATTTCAGGTCTCTGTCTATCAAAAAAGGAGAAATGAGCATTTCAGAGAGCTGTGGGGATTAAGTGAGAAGTTTAGCTGATGGTTTGAATGAGATGCCTCCCCCCCCATAGCCTGGGGAATTTGAGTACTTGGTTGGTGGTGCTGTTTGGGGATATTTGGGAGGCATGGCTTTGCTGCCAAGAGGGGCAGGCTTTGAGAGTTAAAAGACTCCCATCATTCCCAGCTCCTGCTTTCTGTTTCTGAATTGCAGTTCAAGATGTGAACTCTCAGCAAGAACAGCAGGTGTTCTTAACCCAGCCCCAAGATGTTAGGTAACGTTTTTAAACAATATTTTTAGTAGTTGTTAGCTTTCTAAAAACCACGAGCTTGATAATCTCAAAATAAACACCTTGGCATCCAGAGTATGGAGCATGAGTTTGTTAGAGGTAAGGGACTGTTACATTTTGTTTGTGACTGTGCAATGTCTAGCTAGAGCCTTTTAGGGGCTGGCTTGTGCTTGCGAATACGCATAAGAGGGAGATGCCCAAGTGAAGGGCTAGTCAGACAAACAAACTAGGAAACTGAAGATGACTGACAGGAGCCAGCAAGGAGAGGGGAAGACTGGTGGCAGATGAGAACAAGGCTAACACATTCCCCACGAGGAGCAGAGCAAAGGGTACCCTAGGCTCATTCCCTCAGAGGTTTCTGTAATGGCATCCCCAAACTCCATATTCTGTATAAGTGAAGCTGTAGGTTCACCTGGTGAACATCTCCTTTGGCAGTGTGGGATAGATCTGGACCACATCCAGATCTTCAGAATACCCTGCCCCCCCCCCCAGAAGGTTGACTGGTGCAAATGTTGTTTATATGTTTTCTCTTACCAATAATCTTGCCAATAATTATACAATAAGTATTGTACTAAGTTTTAATAAGAAGATACTTAGTTGAACACATACTTCCAGAATTCAGAGTTGACATCTAGTGTTGGAAGAGTCTCAAGGCAGCGTCAGAAGCTTCCTGGTGAGGGAGACAGAGTGTATCCTTCGGCTTCTTCCTCTTCTTGATGAAGCCACCAAGTTTTGGGGTGCTGTACTTTAAGGCTCATATCTCATCTTAATCATCTGCCCCGCTTCAAAACAATTAGATTAAGTTTTCTCTTCATAGTATCTCTCAACGGGGATGAAATTTAACCTGCTCAAACCCAAACAAAACACAGCAACTGTGTGGAGGTCTACTTTGGTGGCAGCATTTCTTAATGTGACCTGCATGGCTGCCCAATCCTTTTTGGAGTGGCGACAGAAAAGCTAGAATGCCTAAGGTCACTGTGTCTGAGGCATCTTTGGATGCTAATTGGCTCTTTCATACACTACAGTCTGGCTCTAATTTGAGAAGCCTTTCATTATGATGATTTTAGTAGTGGGTCTCTCTCCTTCCTAACTCTGTTTTCTCCCCTGCTTCTCCCTTCTTTTTTCTTCTCACCACCTCTCCCTTCCCCTACTCTCTCTTCCCATTCCCTTCTTTCCTTCTTTTTCTCCCTTTCTTCCTCCTTTCTCTTCCCTTCCTCTCCTTCCCTTTCATTTGTCCTCCCCACTCTCTTGGGATCCACCAGTTTCCTTAGAAGCCAGCACACACCTCATGGCTGAGTCTCACAGGTGAAGAACATGGGTGGACCAATATTGGTACATTGTTCATTTGTTTAATCTTAAAATTTTTCTTCCATGAAAAAATACAGCTCTTTCTATACTCAAAAAGAGTTAATGGTTATCGTATTCTAGAAACTTCCTTGAAGCTCATTTTCTCCTCTTTCTCCTATTTTTTTAATTTAATTTGTTTTATACATTCACTTTACATTCCATTCATTGTCCCCCTCCTGGTCACCCCTCCCAAAATCCTTCCCCCATCCTCATTTCTCCTTGGAGCAGGTGGGAGCCTCTCCCTGAAACCTGGCATTTTGAATCTTTGAGAGGTTAAGTTCTTCCTCTTCCACTGAGGCCAGACAAGGCAGCCCAGCTAGTAGAACATATCCCACACATAGGCAGCAGCTTTTGGGATAGCCTCCATCCCAGTTGCTCAGAACCCACATGAAGGCCAAGCTGCACATCTGCTACATATGAGCAGGAAGCCTGGGTCCAGCCTGCGCATGTTCTTTGATTGGTGGCTCAGACTCTGTGATCCCCAAGGGTCCAGGGTAGTTGACTCTGTTGGTCTTCCTGTGGAATTCCTATCCCCTTCAGAGCCCACACTTATTCATCCTATTCTTCCATAAGAATCCCCAAGTTCCACTCACTATTTGGTTGTGGTGTCTGTATCTATATAAGTCAGCTGCTGGGTGGAGCCTCTCAGAGGACAACATGCTCCTGTTCACAAGTATTGCAGAGTATCATTAGTAGTGTTAGGAATTGGTGCTTGACCACGGAATGGGTCTCAAGTTGGGCCAGTTATTGATTGGCCATTCCCTCAGGCTCTGCTCCATCCCCTGTGGCTGTATTTCTTGTAGACATGATACATTTTGGGTTGAAATTTTTGTGGGTGGGTTGGTGTTTCTATTGTTTCATTAGGGGTCCTGCTTGGCTACAGGAGGTGCCTCTTTTATCCCAGGTTTCTGTCTCATCCTGGAAATGCCCCCACCTCCTTTGAAGCTCATTTAATGGAAAAAATTTGTCAGTTTCCTCTTTAGAAACAGCCAATACTGGTAAGCAAAATGCTGAGCACTTTTACAAGTGTGTGTGGTGTCTGTGTGTGTGTGTGTGTGTGTGTGTGTGTGTGTGTGTGTGTGTGTGTACAGCTATCCTGCTCCACCACTCTCTTCCTGCTCTACCACTCTCTGCCTTATTCCCTTGAGAAAGAGTCCTTCTCATACCCGGAGCTAGTCTGTGCAGGAGATTCTTAAAATACCCCAAACCTTTCCACAACCCCCATGTTAGTAAGAAACCCAGCTGTGGACTAAAGCAATCAGCTCTGTGTTTAATACTTAGACCTCCTTCTGTAAGAATTTGTTGAGTGGAAGGACAATCAGGTGACCACCACCTGCACTGCAGCTGAGGGTGGAGGCCTTTGTCCCTAAGGTAAGTTCAAGTCCATTCTGATTCATTTCTTCAGCCCAAGTCTGAGAAGTCACTTACATTATTATGAAGCACCAATTACCATTTTCAGTGAAGGTGGTGGCAGTTCAAAAATCTTTAAAAGTAATACTCCCGAATACATTATAAAAAGTTAGCCCCGGCTTATTGAAGTCACAGATACTTTCAATGAATATTAATGAGTGGCTGGATATGAGAGGACAAGAGATACTGGGTTACAATACCAACGAACCAAGGTTGAGAAAGATAAATTTAAACAAAAATGATTAAAATAATTGATGCTAATATAATTTTTATATGTTCCCAGTTTTTAAGAGACAAGAAATTGCTGTGCAATTCAAGGTCAGCAGATTAAGTGTTTAAATGCCAGCTCAGCTGCAACTGTACTGCCGCCTGCTTCTACAGCACTGAAAAAATCTATGCAGGGTCTGTTTCGATTTCCTCAGTTTGCTCTTTTGGGGGGGTGGGGGGGGAGCAGTTAAAGGGGGAACACATCACCAAATCGGTATTTAAGCTTATAGCCAACATGACCAGCATAAAATTTAAGATCCAAGCTGCAGAAAGTGACTGATTCTCTCCTGTGTGGTCCTTCTCATTAAGGTAGCACGCAGACTGCAGATGCAAATATGACAGTCAGCATAGAATGCACTCACCTGAAGGTGTTAACAGTTTCGTTTTCAGTCAGGCAAATAGCTGTCTTCTTTTGGGGGCCCGGGGATGATCTCTTGGGAGCCTCCCACCTGCCTTCTTTTCTGTTACCCCATTTTCGGTCCCTCTGCATCAACGGCTTCTTCATTGCCTATGGGCTCTTCTGACCATTCAGAAAAATGGAGCTGGTGATCACTTAACTGACTGCCATTGGCTAAATTATTGCTCCCTGGGTAGTTTGTCCAGGGGAATTAGATCTTACCTCGGGAGGTCTTTGCCTATGATTTTTAAAAACCACCCTGCCATCTTTAGTTTATTCATAAGCTCATGAAAAGGCATCTTACTTCTAACGTGGTTTTTCCCCTCTCCTCTTTTCTCACCATGTGATCTCAGAATTGCATTGAGGAATACTGTATGCCTAACATTTCTAGGTATATCAGAGGTTTATGTCCGTTATGATTTCAAAAGGGAGCACATGATGCTGAAAGCTGTATGCAAGCCCAGGGGCCATAGTTGACACAGTAGTTCTTATTGCAGACTACCAACCAAGTGGAATGGATACCTATTTCCAACCAGTCTGCTAAGTCTCTGTTCTCAAAATATTATCAGCCATAAGATGAACAAGGATGCTTTTAATTTTCCCTTCCTGTCATTAGATTTATTTATTTGCATATGGGTATGCATATCAGCATGTAGGTATGGAGGTCAGAGAACAAGTCATGAAATTCAGTTCTCTCCCTTCACCATGTGATCCAGCTCACACTGTCAAGCTTAGTGGCAGTCTACTTTACCAAGTCACCTCTCCAGCTTTCTTGTAGTCTTTAAAATATTTTTTTTTGGGGGGGGGGACTGGAGAGATGGGTAAGTTGTTAAGAGCAGTGGCCACTCTTGCAGAGTACCCCAGTTCAGTTTCCAGACTCACATCTTCAGGGGTTCTGATGTCTTCTGGTCTCCTCCAGCACTTCACATGGTGTACATACATAGACACAGGTAGGCAGAATACTCACTAGCTAAAAACACATTTTAAAAAAAGAAAATTTAAAACTATTTTGGGGCTTATTTTCTAAATTCTGTACATCAAGAGTATATTATTTATAACAAACATAGAAATAAATAGAATTCTTTAATATTCCTTTTTGTGAAAATTAAGTATAATTTCTGAGACCTCAAAATTTGTGTTTCTGAAGTCTTTTCTTTACTTTCACTGAGTTGGTCTTCAGTCCCTGTAACTTACAGGAAACATCAGGCCTGGGTCAAAGGCTGGGTTCTTAAAGGCTCAAATCAAACCAGCAATGTGAAGAAAGTAACGTCTAACTAACGTCTCCTAATGCTGACTGATGAAAACCTGTAAAGTAGTTTTTGTAGAGAATCTATCCAACCTGGCTTTCCTGTGTTTGCAAGAATCTTCTCTGTCAACAGAGGAAGGTGATTCCAGCATCCATCCTTAACCACAGAGGAAGGTGAACCCAGCATCCATCCATCCAGCCAGCTTTTGCTGAGCACTGGGCTCTGCACTATGCACTCTCCTTAGATAATAATCCTTCCAACCACCCCTGCAGGTGGGTCCTGTTATTGCTCTTACTTTACAGGTGACTCTAGAAAGGTCAAGTCATTTAGATATGGTCACATAGCTAGCAGTGGTGATACAAAAGAAGTGGCCCGGTCTGACTCTGTGGTTTGTGCCCTTAACCAGTGCATAGTGGTAATGCGTCTGCTTTGTTTATGTATGAGTGCATGCAATGCTTGGAATTGGAATGCAGATACCCTCTGCTTACACATACACATTCTCCTTTCCCCCTCCTCTCCTCTCTCTCTCTCTCTCTCTCTCTCTCTCTCTCTCTCTCTCTCTCTTACACACACACACACACACACACACACACACACACACACACACACACAGAGGAACTCAATAGAAACTTATTATTTAACCTGTTTGCCTTTAAAAAGTCTTCCAGGTGATAATATCTATAGTGCAGAGACAACACAAGACCTTTGAATTGCAGAGCCCTTACAAATGTGGCTTACCTCTAAGGAGTGTGTGAATCAAGCAGGTTAAAATATAGAGAGCCCCTGAGTGAAGGCCTGGCACAAACTAAGATCTCAATAAATATCTACTGTCACTGTATTTTGTTGTAAGGTTTTCACTTAGAGCTTTAGGAAGCCTATAGAAGAGTGATCAGGTCTCATTGGAAGGATGTCACAAGACTTTCTGCTTCAACTGGGAACACAGAGCCTGCAGGCTCTGTCTTCATTTTCATACCCAACATTTGTTTGCACCCTGCATCCTAGATTCCCACGAATAACCTCATTCCACAGGCCCTGCTCTGCTCTGTGGTTTGGATAAGGAAAAGAAACTAACCAATTTCTCTTTCGGTGGATTAAGAGACTCAGAGAGAGTTTTGGCAGGCATGGATTCTGTGACTGATTGGAAGTTCTGTCTGTTCATAACATGGATGAAGAGGAGTTTGTGCAGTGGCTTGAGATTGACAGGCTGGGGGCTAATGGGACACTCACTGGGCAGAGAACAACTAATTGGGAATCTCAGACAGCTCCTGCTTGTCATGTGGGAATGAATGTACCTGGGGGGCAGGGGGTGCTGGATCGTGGAGAGGAGAATGAGCCTGTTCCTCTCTGCCCTTTGCTGCTTCCCGGTGGATCTTGTCTTTCCAAATGTTTTAGACAAGTAGCAGCTTCAGGGATAGAGAGTGGAGGCTAAGAGGTTGGCAAGAGACTCTCCCTCCCTCCTCAGGGATGAGGAAGACCAGCCAGTAAATTCTGGAACCAGCCACGGCCTAACCGTAGAGTGGCCCCCGATAATCTGGGGAGCTGCTAACATTTATAGAAATGGGAATATATTTAAAATTCAAACATATAATTTCGACTATTTCCAGCGTCCCATATGTGTATCACCAAAAGTGAATTTTGAGAACAGTGTTGGGAAAATACCGCCTGGGGAAAGAGAAAAGTTACCGCGGAAGCCTGGTTTCTAGAATAATTTATTTCACAATAAGAGCAAATCCCTTTCCCCAGGGGAATATTTGACACAGTAATTGCACTGGCGAACAGTCACTGTTTCATTTCATTTTCTCTCCCTCTCTCTCTCTCTCTCTTTAAAAACTTTCTTTGTAAAGCCAAGTGTTGTAAGTCTCCCTGAAAGAACAAGTTAAACAAGAGGCCCAGGTTGGAAGGTGGGTGTCTTTATGTGTGCGTGTGAATACACAGGACAGAAATACACGGCCATTCATTCATCCTTGGACCTCAGAGCAACATCTTAGACAATGAAAAGAGAGAAGTCAGAAACAGTTAGAGACAGTGAAATGCATCTTTACGGATGTAGAGCAGAAGGAGGACACAGCCTGGCACAGATGGAAATCCGGAGCTCATTCAGGGTCATCTATGACCAAGAAGTAATGATTTGATCATGGGTTTGTGATTTCCTTTAAGAATATGGAACTCAACAATTTGTTAATAATGATGCAGTATTCACACTAATGTGTGCATGTATTATGAGTGTCAGAAACTATAATATAAGGAGATAAATGGAGATTTATAATTGATAAGTGTCTCATACATACATGAAAAGAGCTTAGGTCATACAAGTGTAGAATGATTGATATGTCATCAAGATTTCTGGTTCCTACCCCCATTTTCATGTGTGCACGTATGTGCATTTGCATGCTCTGTGTACACAAGTGCTCCTGCCTGTAAAGACTCTCAGTTGATGTCAAGAATCACTCTTCTACTCTATTTGCTGAGGCAAAGTTTCTCAGTCAAACCCAGAGCTCAGTGATAAGGCTAGTCTTCTTAGCCAGCTTGGGATCCCCTGTTTCTGACTTCCAAGGTTGCAATTAAGTGTGGAAGGCCATGCCTTCTGGACATTGGTGTGAATCCTAGGGGTCCAAACTCCAGTCTACATGCTGTGTCACAAGCACTTTAATCAGTGAGCAATCCCCTCAATCCCCCAATTCTATATTTTATAAGGATCCGTTGACATAGGCCTTCAGATGTGTTCAACATGGATATAATTTGTTTATATTGACTGTGATATTTTATACTAGGTATGCTAACCTAATGAAGCGATTCCATGATGATATCTTCACAAATACAAAGATTTTTATTTTACAAATTAACTTTATATTTATAATGTATATTTTAAATAATGTGTTGTTTATTCTTTGAGAACTTTATACAATATATTTTGACCACATTTATTTCCCCCATCTCCTTCCAGATCCTCCCACTCAACTTTGTGTTCCATTGCTCTATTTAAAAAACAAACAAACAAAAAAAACAAACACACAAACAAAAACCCAAATCCATGAAGACCAGGTTGTGTTGACTAACAACTCTTTGAGGGCTGCCTTGGAGTGTGGTATCATGCCATTGAAGAAAACGGACTTTCTCTCAGTAGAAAATACCAATAGCTCATAAGTTAGGTCTGGGATTTTGTCTCCACTCCTTTTTCTCTATGCTAGAAACTTTGTCTGCTTTGAGCTTGTGCAGGTATTATGCATACTGTCATGGTCTCTGGGGGGGGGGGGTCCTATTTGAACCTCCTCTGTTGTATCTGGAAAACATTATTATTTCCTTGAAGTCATCCACTGAGTCTTGAGGGAAGGAGTGTAATCCAGACAGCCCATTTAGGGCCAAGTATTATGCATATTTTAAGCAAAGGACTTTTGTGTGATGTCTGAATGGTTGGTATCCATTAAATATCCATGCAGTTTAAATATCCATGCTTTAAGATAGAGGGGTTTGAGAGGTATGTCCTTTTTTGTGGGGTTCGGCAGCTTCCAAGCTCCAGGATCCCTCACCATCCTCACGGTGGTGGTGCCATCATAGGCTCTGGTATCTTCAGGACACTTGTAATAAACTAGGCTACCCTAAAGTTTAGGGCTGGCAGTTGCTGTTTCTCTGGTAGTTTTTGTAAGAGGGATGGATGCCCACACTGGAGGAAACAGAGGAATGGCGCAGTTTCATGCTCAGAGGAGAAGGAGAATTTCATGTATGAGGGTCACATGTTCCCGGGCAGGAAGTTTCCTTGCACATCTCTGTTGTGATACCCAGGAATCAGGCCAAGAAGCTCACAGGCTGCATTCTGCAAGGCAGAAAAGCAAACATCACGGCAGTTTTAGGAAGCAGGAGAGGGGTTCGCAGGCCATGGGAAAATGAGAAGAAAACAAACAGAAAACCACTCTGGTTGTGAAGAGAACAAGTGACATCTCCAAAAGAAGTTAAATCACCTCTTATTTTCCTATTTTCATTACTATGAAAATGGTACGATACAGTAGGAAGTGGTGAGATGGACAGAAGGAATTTACACCACTTTCTCTGATAGGGGAAACACTCTTAAAAGCGTTTTTTTGTTTTGTTAATTTCATTATGTAGATGAAAAACTGATATTTAGATTGGTCGTGCACACCTGTAATCCCAGCACTCAGAAGACTGAGGTAGCAGGACGCAGGCCCAAGGACAGCCTGATTTCTATGCTGAGAATCTATGCCAAGAAGAAAGTTAAACAGAGCAAAGCAAGAATGCAACTCACAAGCAACAAATGTTGCTTTTGTGCCACAGTTCCCACAGAACTCGGCAGCCTGACAGGACATGCATTAGGCCCAGCCAAGAATCGACTTTGAGAGAAACTGATTTTTTTTTTCAGTGCCACCAATGTATGCCAACCTGTGTGTACTAATGTCGCCTTGATTGAAGCCTTTCCACTTGGACCACTTTCTCTTTGGCTTGCTGATGGGAATAGAACTCTCCACAGACACCTCTGTGGTTTCAGAAGCAAGATGCTATCAGACTCTGAGGCCAACTCCAAGCCCTGTCTTTACCTACTGCACAGCAATTCTTCACTGACTGACTTGACTAGTAGGTTTAGCTTGGACATTGGTGGGTTTTTTCACCCATCAATGGCTGAGTACTCAGCCACTTTTTCTTAGACCTTTGACCAGTTATGCATCTCTGAATTTGTCATTGTCGACCACAAAAAAGATGCCTCTCTTGAAGCCAGAGAGATGGCTCAGTATTCAAGAGCGCTCTGGTCTTGGACTTGGTTAGCTGGGTTCACACTGTAGACATTTCCAATTTTGCGGAGTGTTTGTCTAGTAGGCAGAGCTGAGCATATTCTGAGGCTGAGTTTGTGCTTGAAAGAACATCTTAATTAATGTGGCAAAACATTGAATTGAGGAATCTAGGGAACATGAGTCACACTGGTTTTCTACTCTCCTCATGGTGTTTGAGACTGTACAGTCTGGGGGGGGGGTTCACAGGCTTAAGCCCACACACATGCAAACACATATGGGTGTGCACACACCTCACACATACACATGCAAGAGAAAAATGTAAAGGAGATTATTTTTGCAAACCATCTCTGGGGACATCCACACAGTGGCCTATTGACAAGCCTTCATGGGGAAACTTCTAATTTAGCTTTAGACAAATGACACCAATGAACCCAATCTACTCTGCAACTCTCCCACCCTGCCTTACAGCTCTGTTGGAACACAATACTGCTAATCCCTTTATTCAGGGGCCCTTTGAGGAGCCTGGCTGATCCAATCCCTCTTGACAAAGGTGTTCTTGGAGACAGTCCTCCCCTTCTCTCATCTCATCTTGAGATGGAAGCAGTATGGGAATCAAAGGCAGAACCACTGGGTGCATTTGGGTCTATAGAGATGAGCCACGTAGTTCATACTGCAATGACAGCTTCTACAGACTCCACCAGACACAGCTCTGCCACCTAGACACTAAGAACAACTTTTCCATACAGATCTCCTTCTGGGTCATGGGAGTGGCATTCTCAAACCAGTAATGGTGGAGAGGTAGAGGAGACTAGGTGAGTTTGGTGGCTGTAGCTTACCCCTTGAGCCTGTTGTGTAACTTTATAGGCTATCGAGTACAGTCAGCTTGGCTAATCCTTAAGGCTAATGACAATTACGTGTGTAAGGAGCTGTGTTCTGCTGCTCCTCTGGCAGGTCTGTTAGCCTGCCTTGCTGATCTGATGCTCCATTTCCTCTTTATGTAGAGACTCAGTGAGAAAAAGTGTTGGGGCCATGTTTTTTTTTTTTTTTTTATCATCTGTGGAGTGCATGTGTGCACAAGTGCATGTGTGTGTGTGTGTGTGTGTGAGCACACAGTTAAGTGTATTCTATGGCTCGCATGTGGCAGTCAGAGATTCATCTTCTAGCTTGTTTGAGGCATCTTCTTTTGTTTGCTTCACACCATGCCAAGCTGCCTTGTAGGTGAGCTTCTGGAGGACTCTCCTTTCTCTGACTCCCATCTTGTTATAAGAGTCCCTGAATTAAACGCATGCTACCTCAGCTGGCGTTACTTGGGATTTGAGGATATGGAGGCAGGTCTTCACACTTGCATGGCAAATTTGTTACCCACTGAACCATCTCCCTAGCTCTGGAATCCTGTTCTGAGGTTGAGTCTCTTAACTTCAGTCTTCTGAGTTGGGACAAAGAGGACATCCTCCATACCTTCTCAGTCACCAGCTCTTCCCGAGTTTGTCAGATACATGGCCTTCTGTGGGCATGCTGTTTCCTCTGCCCAGACTTGCCAACATCTCCCTCCATCTTCAGTCAGCCAACCCCCATTCCTCCTTCCCGACCCAATGTCTTTTCTGCACTGAATCTTTCCCAGACAGACGCTTTCCTCTTGCTTCGACCTGAGAATATTTTCCTACCCTTTCATAGCCTCCCTCAGATGGTGGATTTACATTTTTATGTCTCGCTTCCCCAGACAGTGGGCGAAGACAGTCCCTTTCATTCTTGCGTCCTTGGTTCCCAGTGCAGTATCTGGCACACAAGCCACAAGCAAGCACTGGGGGAAGTAGAAGCACAGAGTGTAGAGGGGCAGAGTCTGCCCTGGGAAGTGCCTTCAGCCCTTGCAAGCCTCACTTCCTCTGCTGTGCTGTGGGAACCTTAGCAGTTCTGGGTCAGGGGTTAATGTGAGGATTAGGTGAGTGGATTCTTACAGAGTTTAGCCCAGGGACTACTTCAGAGTAAACTCAGTGTTAGATGCTCCTTTCCGCAATACCTCCACTTCTTTCTTAAAGTTATATTTTAATTTATTTCCTTTGCAGGGAGGCACATGCCAGGGCATGTGAGGGTATCAGAGGACAGCCTGCAAGAGTCATTTCTTTTCCCACCATATGCATCCTTAGGGCTCAAACTCAGGTAATCAGGCTTGGCAGCAGGTGCCTTTATCCCCTGAGCCATCTCTTAGGACAATACCCCATTTCTCTAATATACGACAGTAAACGATTATACCCACAATACCTCGATGATGAGTGGATGGGTAAATGTTTCTTGTGGCCCTCACGTTTCTCTGTTGATGCCACTGCTGTAAAACACAACACCCCTTAAAAGGAAAAGTTGTACCTGGCTAGGATTGAATCTGACTTTTCCTCTCTCATTTTCTGAAAGGCCTTCTTCCTACTTGGGCCAAGTTGAGAGTGTCTGAACTTACTTTTTGTTCAATCAGGTCAAGCAGTCCTGTGCAGGGAGGAATCACACCAAAGGCCAAGGAACGGACTCGAGTATCGCAGCTCATTAATATCGCTAGCGTCCTAACAAATGGGAGGCCGGCGAGCCAGACCGTGCGGCCACTTGGTCACAAGGCGGGGGTCTGCCCCGGGGCCCTGCGCACATTGAGTGGACCGGCACAAGTGCCATCCATATTTCTCTGTGTAGCTCTGGCCCCCACCTCTCACGTCAGCCTGCTGAGCCGGCTTGGCCCAGCTTCCGAGCTTCACACAGAAGATTTATTCTTCAAGACTGACCTACATGGACGTATGTATCTAAATTCACAAACGCTCGAGTTTGATGGCAAGCAACAAAAGGTCAGAGGAAAAACAGGCAAGGCATTTAAATCAAAATGATGAAACTGGGTAATTTCATTAGCAACAGTTGTATTTACTGGAAGTCACAGATGGTGCAGTTTAGCTCATAGCCAAGTTTTTAGGACAAAATAAGAATGAAGAAAGAAATATTTCAAGGGAGAGGTGGTTAAAAATTAAATAGGCACCAGATGGCTCAAGATTGTCTTTCCTATAAATTTGGTGAACGAAGGCAGGCTGAATTCAAAGGCTTTCTGAATGGGACTAGAGTTTGAAAAAAGGACTTGGAGACTACATAAATAAGGCCTTTTAAAGTCAGAGATATTAAGTCTGGAATGATATTGAGTGAAGGTGACAATTACACAAACCACATTTAATCTAATTTCGTCGTTTGTTACCCATTAATTTCCTGTCTTTAACATTTATTAAGAACCTACTGTGCACTAAAGCCTATTTTGTGTATGTGTAGGTATGTTTTTTGCATGGTGTGTGTATGTACATATGCATATACAGGTGGAGATCAAAGATCAATATTGGGTGTCTTCAATTATTTCTCCACCTTTTTGTTTTTTAATCAACTATTATTGTGATTGTGTGTGTGTGGATATGGTGTGTGTGTGTGTGTGTGTGTGTACATGAGTACGTGTGTGTTTACATATGATACAGTGCACATGTAGAGCTCAGAAGGCAGCTTTCCCGAGTCAGTTCCTTCCACTGTTACGTGAGTCTCCAGGATTGAATTCAGGGGTCACACTTGAGTACCAAGTGCTTTTATAGCCATGTCATCTCCCTGATCCATCTACCTTGATTCTTACAGTCACTCACTCATTAAAGCTGTAACATACTGACTTGGTAAAGTGACCTTCCCAGAAGCCCTAGGGATCTTCCTATCTCTGTCTCCTCTGTGCTGGGATTGTAGCTGTTCTCCATCATGTCCAACCTTTTTTTTTTTTTTTTTTTTTTTTTTTTAACTTGGGTTCTAGGTATCAAGGTCAGGTCCCCATGCTTAGGTAGTAAGCATTTTGCTAACAGAGCCCTCTTCCCAGTCCAAAAGCCCCTTTAAAAATGTCTTTGAGAGAGAAAATGGAAATTTAAACTTTTTCTCTGGAATGTTAGGAAGTTTCTTGCTCAAAGGGAGACAAAGAGAGAGGGAGATGAAGAGAGAGTGAGAGAGGGAGAGGGGGAGAGAGAGAGGGAAGGTAGCTTTGAAACACTATATGTGGGAAGACATCCTTGTTACTCCCCTGGACCATGTGGTAAGAACTGCTCTGCCAATCTCTCATATTTTAGAGATTAAAATCTAAACCTCTTTCCATGTAGAAAGCCCTTTGAGAGCCAGCTTTGTGGACCCTTCTGGACCCAAAGTTCTCCAAGCTGATGTGTGTTACATTGCTGAGGGACCTGGGTTCTAGCAATCAGCACAGCAGCTTCTGCAGAACATGATGCTTGGAGAGCAAACCCTCCAGGCTCCCTCTCACCTCTCATCTTACCTCCCTCTGAACCCTTTGGGAAACTGCTACTCTTTCTCCTGTACATGGAATCTACCTGTCTGCTTCTGTTGCTTTTACCCTGTGTTCACCCCTGGCTCCAGCGTTACTTCTGTAACCCCTTTCCTCCAAAGGATCTGGACCCTGTAGAGCCATGTCCCAACCTCAGCCTGTAGTGTGGGTTTTGAGTAGAGAATAAGGAGACGTGGCCTGTGTTTAACCACAGGAGGGTTTGGTTACTGCTAGTGGGGATGTGGTTTCTGTCAGGGTGTTCTTCCTGTTATATAAATGATGTGTTACCTAAGACAATGGAAGGTGCCTGAGAGCAAGTGCTGGCCATTGGAAGCAAGACCGGGTATCAGCTCCTTTGTAGAAGGTTCAGTTTTGTCTATGCAGTTAAAACAGGGAGGTCAAGCAGGAAGTGACAGGCACACTTCCAGAACATCTGTAGTCACCAGCCATTGAGGAAGGGTATCCTGGGAAGAAATGTGCAAGCTAGTTTCTCTTCATTCCCTGAAAGCCTTCAGAATGGTGTGTGTGTGTGTGTGTGTGTGTGTGTGTGTGTGTGTGTTTATAAGGAACAAACCCAGGGTCCTAGAGGACAAGTGGAAGCCAGATCTTGAAAGTTTGAGCAGGGACCTTTGCACTTGTCTACAGAAGGGAGGATGGGTTTCAGGCTGACTTGGGCCAGATATTAGAGGGGCTGGATCAACACCTTGAACTGTCATTTAAAAACCCAGGAAGAACAGTGGTTAGAGAGAAGCCACATTCTGGGACACAGGAGCTAAGACCAAGCTGCCCTAACACTATCTAAGCTTCATCTTGCCCAAGGTGATGCCCAACAATTAGGCACCTACAAGAATAAACCTTGGCATTTATCTGAGGAAGCTGTTCATCTGGATAGCATTTTCCTGACACAGGATTCTGAGAACACGTATATTGAAAGATTTTTATATTCTCAGCCTATTTATTGTGGGAATCCACGGAGAATACAATTCTCCATTGTTAAACATTTTCAAATTAGGCCAATATCACACTGTGAGAGCTTTGATCATCAGGGTCCCCCAAACTGATAGTCAGACATGATCCCATCATTTCTAGTGTTGTTGGCTGATGTCGTGAGAAGCCATCTGCTCATCTTTGCCCTGTTATCATGTTTCCTCAGCAGCTCTGATTTTGTTTCATGTTATCCTAGTTTGACTCTGTCTTTTGGGAAAAAAATATTATGAATACTAATCTATGGATTTTAGCAATCTGGTTTATTTGGTAATACATTAAATTTTGTTTATTTTTGAGCATTTTATGCATGAGTACTGTATTTATATCCTTTTAATCCTTTCCTCTCCCACTCTAGCTCTCCCCACTCATTCCCTATCAAGTTTCTGATGTCTTCTATGATTTGCTTGTAACTCTTATTAACACACACACACACACACACACAGACACACACACACACACACACACACACACACACACACACACGAATCTTAAGCCCATTCAGTGTTGTTCTTGTACAATGTATTTGGGGCTGACAATTTGGGAACTGGGTACCCTATCAGGTGGGTGGTTCCTGAAAAGACTGCTTCTCCATCTCAGCAGCCACTGAGTGCTTGTTGCTTTTCATCTCGGGGACATCCCCATCCTTCAGCTCACACAGTCTTTCTGCCTCCCCTCTCTTGGTGATCCCAAGCCTTGGTATAGTGGTTACACTGTAGATGTACATCTGGGCACTCCATGGTTATTTACTCTCTGCATTTGGACTGACTGTGGGTCTACCTTAGTTGGTAATTTCATTCTAGATAATGTTTCTGTTACTTTGGCCTCTCAGTTTGAAGTCTTTCTGCTACTGATTTTGTTCATCTTTAACTCAGTCACCTACTTCTGAGACCAGTCATAGGCTTCGTTATCACTGAGAGCTGGAACACAGCCTCTCAATCCTATACTTCATCTCTCTGGCCAGGACCTTCTTCCATTTCTCACATCAGTACCCACAAACCTTAGCCTGCAGTGTGATCTATCTACACAGCGCCTTCCTTTCATTATCCAGAAACTTCTTTTCTAACCCTACTTTACTCCTTTGTAATTTCATCATTCTGGCTTAATTGCCCACAACCCTGATTAAACACAACACACTCTGTCTGCCCCATTTTTGCCAGTGCAGGTAGTTGGAACAGAAACAAAGTTGAAGGTTTCTAAGTCTCCTTTCAGTCAGTTTCCCTCTTACTCTCTGAGACAGCTCTTTCTGAGACCTTGCTACTTGGTGGGAAAAAAACCTGCATAATGAGAAACAGCATCATCATGTGCTTACTTCCTCAGCTCTTCAGTCTCAACATATACACACTGCTGTCTCGACCCCTGCTTAGCTCCTGATGGTGACACCTGCTTTCCCTCCTAGAACACCTCATGCATCTCTCCCCACTGGTTCATTCCTCCTGGGGACAGTACTTAAACCCAGTTCAGCATTCTAGCCCAGCAATATATAAAGCAACAGGGTATGGTATCAAGTGCCTGAGGTTCCAGCCCTTGGGAGTTGGAGGCAGGAGGATCAGAAGTTCAAAGTCATCTTTGGCTACTTAGTGAGTTCAGTGCCAATCCAGGTAACATGAAACCCTGCCTAAAAAGCCAAACCCTAAGAAAGTTTTGCCAGGGTCTTCCCTTCATCCAGTGCTGTCCTTTCAGCACTGTCCCAGCATTCTTCCGGAAGCCATTCTGTTTTGTCTTTTGCTGCTGCCTGTTAGGACTCTGAAGCTAACTCTCTCTCTCTCTCTCTCTCTCTCTCTCTCTCTCTCTCTCTCTCTCTCTCTCTCTCTCATAGCCTTAGGGTGTTAGTCTAGGCAGTATTCTGTATGCTGCCCTTTTCTTCTTCTCAAATGACACTATCTTTCAGTGGAGCTATGGGTGATCTCGATTTTTCTTCCTTTTACTTATTCGTTCTTTCTAAATTCTCTGTGATGAATATGCAATGGTTTGGATAAAATGGGAAACAATAAACTCACTTAAAAAGAAACACCATATTTTATGAATAATTTACAATCAATTGCATCTTTATAGCAAAAACTGGCAGTGGGTTGGAGCGGAGTTGGCAGTGGCCAGTTCTACTCCTGACTTGCTCTCGAGCAGCCACTTAAATTTCAGATTTTTTTTTTTTTTTTTTTTTTAGTTGTGAAGGGGAGAATCTGCCATTTTCTCACCCTTTCTTCCTATAGTATTATGAGCATCTTAAAAGAAAATGGAGGTGTCAGTCTTTGGGAATGATATAAATGTAAGCCCCTGATAATGCCCGGTGGGAATGTTTAGTGTGAGTTACCTGGCTAACATCCTTTCTGTACTAATCAAGAGATGGAATTCCTAAGATGTGGCAGGTTTCAAAGCCACATCAAGGAAAAACACTCATAAGATCACCCTTGGCATGCCGCTTATCCAAGTTCTTTTTCTATGTCCAGTTTCTTATTTATTTTTTTTAATCGAACATTTATGTGTCTGTGTGCATGGATGTAGGTACACTCTGAGGCCAGAGGCATCAGATCCCATGGAGCTGGAGTTACTGGTGATTGTGAGCCACTTAACGTAGATGCTGAAATCTGAACCTGGGTTGGAAGAACAGTGTGAGCCCCTATATCTGGTTTCTTTATTTACCTCCTTCTCAAAACATCCAGTAAGTGGACTCTGTCCCTCCATACGAGATGGTTGTTGGAGAGGATGGACATGAAAGAGGCATCTTGAGCTCCAGAGTATATGGAACCATGGGCTGAGACCACTGAAAGGTGCTGGCTTCTTCTATCTGTTTGAGACCTCTATCTGGTGAGACCTCCAAGAAGTTGGGTTAACATTGCTTTACTGTTAAAGCTGCAGTCTGGAATCTTCTATGCTGACTCCTGCTTAGAGTGTGGAAGCTCTGACTTATATGCCCCTGAGCTTAGAGTGTTTATGCTCAGTGGCTGTCTCTGTGTTTTTCTTTGGTCCTTCCACTGGTATGGTTTGTGTTTTATTCAATAGCGAAGGGAAACCTCACTTCAAAGGGAATAAATTGGGTTTATTCCCCAGCCAGGACTCATTCTCCATATTGATCACCTGCTGGGCAGAAGGACTTTTCTTTCTTTCAAAACTTGTCCTTAAACCCAGTTCTGGGTCTCCTTTTACTCTAAGTTGTTTTGTTTGTTTGTTTGTTTGCTTGTTTGTTTGTTTGTTTGTTTTTGGAAAAGTCTACGTCTCCATTGGGCTGGGTAATTTTGAAGACACTGAGCTGGCAAAAATGTTTTTTGTGCCCAATTGTCTGTGGCTTGGCTTACAGTACGGTTCTCATCTTCCAGCAGAATGCTTACTCTTGCTTTCTTCAAATCACCCTTCCCATCTTTCTCATTTGGTACATGTCTCCTTTGTGCTAATGAAAGCCATGTTAGACAGTGCTTATTTCGGGCACTCAGGAGAACAGTCCTCCCTAAGGAAGCTACCCATCTAGTTCCTTGAAACTCTTTGCCCTGCGGAATAACATCAGAAATGAGTGGGTGCTTAGGAAGCTAAGAAGCCATTGAACTGGGATTAGAAGCCACCCATGTGATTCCAGTGGAGGGCTTTTTTCACTACTTCGAGCTGGTTTCCCAGAGGCTGTCTTCCCCAATGTTTTCTTCAACAACCTCTCTCCCTCGCCCCTTTAAAATGCAACAGTTGCCTGAGTCACCTGACCTCCATCTTTCCCTGCTGAGGAACACACATATTTTAAGGTTTGCCCTCAAGCATGCTGGGAAACTAGCCAAATCTATCCAGACAGGGACACCTGGACCTGCTTTATGCCAAAGAGAGGAGTTTCCTGGGGAGGAGTACTCCCCACCCCCAAGGCTTAGAAATGACATGTTGGTTTTCTTGATAATTGGATTGTTAGAGTTTTCAGGGAAAGAGTGTGAATCCAGAGAAGTACAATCTAAATGTAAATGAATGTTTACACGGGTATTTGGAGGGACTCTGGGGTCGGAATACTGATGTGGTAATGCTTAATAACACCCATGGAGCTGACGTTGGAGGTCCAGAGGTGGATATTCCCTCTTCTCTGACTGTTTCTATTGGTTAGGAGAAATGCATCTTCTCTGGCTGAAGGGCCTCATTGAGCTTGCTGGAGCCTTGTTGTTCATCAGATGGTGAAACAACTGGAATGGAAAAACACTTACAAACCTAAAACAGGAGCTGTAGAATAATATACTTTCTCATTCCTAGTCATAACTGTGGGTTCTCCCCCAAGCTTGGACTTGCAGTTATAGCATCCTCTTGCCCAAACACCCCCATTCTCAAGTGACCTTGCCTCTTTAGGCAGGGAACATGTCTGATACTATTGTTACCCAGAGTCAATAGTAAAGGCTCAAACTGTTTTTTGTTTGTTTGTTTGTTTGTTTTTGTTGTTGTTTTAAATTCTCACAAAAAAATGAACAGCATTCTGTCCCCCCCCCCCACACACACACACACAGGTAATGAGTGTGGATGGGCAAGATGAATGATTTTAAGATTACCGTGTTGAGACAGATCGTAAGTTATCTTAATCTACTCCTGCTGCTAAAACAGAATACTGCCAACAGAGACATTTGTAAGCAGTAAAGATTTCATTCTCACAATTGTGGAGTTGATGAAGTCAGAGCTCAAGTTGTCAGTGAGTTCTGTGTCTGGGGAGGGATGGGCTTGATTCCAACATGGATCCTGGTCTCTATATCTTGCAGAGAGAGTGGTTGCTACATCCTTACATGTAGAATGGGAAGAGGGACCAAAAGGGGTAAAGGCTTTTATAAAATGGGCATGAAAGAGTTGCTTTTATAGAGCTTTATTTGGTTCACAAGAGAAGAATTCACATGACCTAAGCACATCTTGCTGGTCTCGACTCTTAACACCTTGCACTGGGGATTAAATTGTTGTGTAGACTTTAGATTGTTTGCAAACACTTAGACCACTGTAGATTTAAAACTGTATTGGCCCCCATCTTGCCCCACCAGACTAAAGGATGTCTGAATGCAATAGAAAGGTTTTCTTCTTTCTTTTCTGGGGACTAAGTATAAGACTAAGAATACATTGTATGGGATAATAATAGGGTTCAATGAAGCATGAAGGCTTGGATTCTATTCCCTAGTACCTACACGAAAGAGCCAAACATAGTGATGGGTGCCTATAACCCCAGCACTTGGGAGTGCTGGGGAAGTGGAGCCCAGAGACAGTGTGATTCCTGGGGCCTGCTGGCTCCTGGTCTAGCTGAATTAGGAAGATCAAGGTTCAGTGATCGACCACGTCCCAAAAAAAAATGGAAAGGAACTGAGGAAAACACCTGACTTTGAGCATTAGCCTCCACATACATGTACACAAGCATGCGTGTATGCACACAAGCGTGCACAGAGGCATGAAAGCACCGAATCCATTCAGAAAAAGATTCCTTAGTCCTTTGCTATGTGACAGGCTGACCATAGGCCAAGGGTGATTTGTGAGGATAAGCTGTATAGGAGATGACTGTCCAGAAGGAGGAGGGGTAGATTGGGATGTTTCTAATGCCAAGTTCTAAGAGGATTGAAATAGATGGGGGTGGGGGGAGACTAAGATAGAGAAGAGAGACTTGGCAGACGTTGCTTTTCTACATAAATGAGGAAGAAGAGCGTAATGAGCTGCTGATGTTCAGACTTCATCCTTGCTCCTTCACCTCCTCCTGCAAGGAACAACAGGATCTGATACGTCATGGTTTCTTAATAAGAGTGTGAACAAATGGAGGTGACTTTGGAATTACTAAATAACAGCTAATTCCTGTGATTTGTCAAAACAAATAAATAGAGCTGGATTTAAAAAAATAATAATTGTTTTTCACATTCATTTTGTGTGCTTGTGTGTTGGTGTGGTACACATCTGCACAGATTGTACATGGTTGTCAGAGAACAACTCGCTGGAGTCCAGTCTTCTACTCCCACCATCTTTGCCCCTGGTTGAACTAAGATCCTCAGGCCTTTAGCTCAGAAAAGATCTTTACATAGAAAAACACCAGTCACCTGGCAAGCCAGAGAGAGATATTAGCACTCCAATGAACTAAAACCCAACAGGAACATTTGTAGTTGAAGACTTGACCTTGGATGACACAGGTACCTGATCCAAGCACTAATTGTCCTATCTGTCTCTAAGGTGGGAATGACACATTTCCCCACAGCCGTGCTGTGATCAAGAGAGAAAACTGTGTGTTCAAATAGATGTAGCCCATGGAGGCTGCAAGATGTCAGTGCTCATTACTGTGTTGTTCTGGGGAAGGAGTTGGGTGCTGACCAACAGTGCTGATCTTGCAGAGTCAGCCAGGTCAATGAAAAGTTCTGGGTTGGTCCCATGGAGTGATCAGAGCCACACAGTTCCTAAATTGTCATCCTTCCACACCTACCCCACTCTGGTACTTCTTGCATATTTCTATAGCTCTTCCTGAAACTGGCTTGTTTTCATACCTACTTTGCCCAAATGGTACGTTCTATCATTTAAGCCCAGCTTGGTCCTAGGACCCTATTAAAAACAAGCCCTTGGAGAGACGGAGATCTCAAAAACCACGCGTGGTTGGCGTGGCAGTAGGCATAAGCAGGCATAGTGAGGAAGGTGGATTCAAAATGAAAAGTGTTGGCTCAGAATCCCAAGACAAAGTTCTCAGCACAAAGGAGACTTATTTGCCCCACAGAGATGAAGAATAGGGAGTAAGATGAGAGCAGGAGATAGAGGATGAGGGAGACGGGATGTTTGTCCTGGAGGATAAAGAACTGCCTCTGGATAGAAAGGAGACAGACTTGGTTCATAGACAACTGACAGTTTATGAAGGTAAAATGGGAAATCCCATGTTAGGATAAGGTTGGATTTTAATTGGGCATGTTAATCAGGTGAACCAAAGGGGGCTTTTGATCACTGGACTTTAATACCTTTTAAAAATACTTTTTAATACCTTGGTAGTCAGCCTCAGGAAGAGGAAGTGGCCAAATAAGGTAATAGACCTTGGTGGCTAGCTTTAGGAATGTAATTTAATTTTTATCAGAGGAATGGGGGAGAAGGGGAAGATCTGACTGAGTCACCCCCTCAAGTGGGTTAGTGTCATTTCAGGATTAATCAGAATTCTCTAGAGGAGCAGAGCAGATAGAATAGAGAGATGTTATAAAAGAGACCTATTCATTTGGCTTACACAGCAGGGGCTGGGGAGTTCTGCAATGGCCATCTTCCCGCAGAGGAGGCTGTGAACCCAGTAGCTTCTCAGCCATGGGGCTGGACACCTCAGCAGTTTCAATATGGTGCCGCAGACCTGGAGTATTCCTGGAGAGCTGCTGGTCTTCAGTCTGTGTTGGGAGGCTGGCGAAGCTGGGTTCTGATGTCAGTCAAGGATAGACCTCAAAAGCAGAACAGGAAGGCCAGCAAGGAAGAAGACAGCACAGTGGAGCTCCATGAGGAAACACATAATATAGCACAGGTTACTCTTGATATCCTAACTGCAGGTGCTCACTGTAGAAATTGTGAAAAATAATGTGCAAAGGTTTAATGAAAATCATAGAATCTCACCAATTCAGACAAACATTTCTATTCTTAGTCGTAGTTCCTTCCCATCTTTCTTCTAGATAGCTGTCTAGGATTGCAATTCTCATAAATTTGTGTTGTAACAATTTACTTGTAATTGTAAGGAATGGCTACAGTGTATCTATTGTACTGTGCACATTATGTTCAGCCTTGACTGTACCTTTAAACACTCTTACAATTAAAGGTCTTATTGACGACCTAGTATTCCTTCCTGTGAGCACGATCAATTTCCTGTATTCAAATTCATAACTCTTTTTGATCAAGTAGTTTGTGGAGGAATTTACAGTACTACTGTCATACACAAGTCACAGAAACAGTGCTAACTCTGTTTCCAAAGGTTGACTCATTCTGTAGATTAATTCAGTGAAAATACTTGGTCTGAGAGGGGTGAGGTCATATGGAAGAAATCATTATCTCTGAGTAATATGTTATATATATTTTTTTCTCTGAATGTATGTATATATACATATATGTATACATTTATATTATACACACGTTTGCATGCTAAGAGGAACTTTGTGGAGCTTGAATTAGTATCAGGCTTGGAAGATAAGCGCATGGGACAGGCTGTGTAAGACAATACTCATTGCTTGGCTGAAGTGCTCACTGCTGGACCAAGGGACTCACTTCTGGGCTGGGATATGTACTGCTGGGCTAAGGGACTCACTGCTGGGCCAGTGCTAGACCAAGGTTCTTACTGCTAGGCTAGGGTGCTAATTGTTGGGCCAGGATACTCACTGCTGGCAAGGTGGCAAATGATTAGTGGGTCTACAGATACAAAACCTCAGCGATGGAAGCCGGTGTTAGACCCACCTTATACATGATAACACGCCATTGTGGCCACAAAACACCAGGACCAAGGCAACATATAGAATTATTTGGTTTACAGTTACAGAGGGATAAGAGCCTGCCTCGGCAGGGAGGCGTGGCAGCAGGCAGCAGGCAGAGCACCTGAAGCAGGAAGCTGAGTGCTCCTTCATTGGACTGTAAGCAAGGAGAGGGGGTAATGTGAGGCTCTGAAACCTCAGGGCCTCCCACCCCCAGTGACTTACGTCCTCAAGCAAGGCCACACTTCCTAGACCTCAAACATCACCACCAACTGAGGACCAAGAGTTCAAATATATGAGCCTATAAGGGGGACATTCTCATTCAAAGCACCACAGTGAGGCTTGTGTTTATCTTCAATGGAATTTAGAATGGCTCTCAGCTACATCTCATACATGCTGAAGGTTTTCTATGTATGTAACACTCTGAACTACTATAGGAGAGCCACCATCACCTATGGAGGGGAGACAGTGTATCATAATGGTCAAATACTTAACAAAAGGGTTGAACTATTCGCTAGCTCTTATGGAACTTTCCCTGGGGAGATATGAACAAATGTCTACTCATCCTACATAGGGCATCAGGGGCAAATGAGTAAAGCAATCCCATCAATCCTTGCCTAATAAACACTGAGATTACTAAGGTTCTATTCAGGAGTGTGTGTTAGGGATACTTCATCTCCAAAACCTGCCCTAGGATGGCTGGCTACTCATAAAAGCAATGCAGGACTTGTAGCCTCCATGCAGCTCTTGCAGCCTCAAAGCAGGACTTGTAGACATTGCCTTATAGGCAGCTCTGCTGATTGGAGAGTTTCTTTCCTATTCGCCTCTTAAAATTTATATAACCTTAGAGAACAGCCTTGTCAACCAGGTTCCAGGAACTTCCTGTATCTTGTAAGTTTTGGTAACTTCCTGAGTTTTACCAAACCTCCCTCCGGGAAAGAGTATTTTAACTGAGAAGAGAGCTATATGGTAACTGCTGTGTACTTTCTGGCATTCTCTTTTTCATTCTCTCAGAGTAGAGGATTAGTGAGACAGGGATAGCACTAACATAGTGAATGATGTACAGTGTGCATACCACTGAAGGGGCACTCAGTATCCAAAGCTCCCAGCGACTTACTTAGAAATCTTTTTTTATCTTCCTTTTATGGAGATTGAAATAGAAGCACAGAGGTACTAAGTGTCTTGTATGAAGTGTCAGAAAGGACTGCAGGGGGTGTATTCTGTTCTATTATGTCCAAGGGGGTCTTTACTCTCAGCAAAGGAGAGACAGTAAGACAGAGTGGGGCGCACTAACTCATTCACACTCTCCCACTCTTATTTGCATGTTGTGTATGCCATAGCATAAATGTGGAGGTCAAAGGACAACATTGTGACAATGATTCTTTCCTTCTATCTTTAGGAAAGTGTTCCAAGTATTCAGCCCAGGTCACCAGGCTTGCACAGCAAAGCACTACCCACTCCCTTCTGCCTCCCACTTAGTTGGGGGCTCAGGTCTTAGAAGACGAAAACTGAGCCTGAAATGAAAAGGGACACTAGAAATGTTTGTTTACCCACATTCCAGGAATGGCGGACAACTCTTTATAACTGCCAGAAGTTGGAGAAGCCAGCTGTTGTCTTCTGGTTCAGAAAGGGGGAAGGGTGGGAGAATGAGCTATTTTGGCTGCACCAGGGGATGCTGGCTGAAGTAGCGAGGATGCTGTGTGTACAAATGGTTCAAATCCGGTGAAAGAAAACATTGTATCCTGGTGTCCCGGAGAGACTCTGACTGGGGGCATTGGCCTGGGAAGAAGGCTTTAGAAGGAACTTGGCTTTCTTTCAGTCTTTTACTTCTGCTCTGGCCAAGTTGAAGTCTTTATTTAAAACTTTTTATTACATTTAAATTTATTTTATTTTGTGTGTGTGTGTGTAAGTGTGTGGCCATGTGTGACATAGGGCATGTGTGGAGGTCAGAGGGCAATTGGCAGGAGTCTGTTCTTCCATCATGAGGGTCCCAGGTGTAGAATGCTGGTTGGCAGGGTTGCCAGCAGGTATCTGTGTACAAACCAGTGATCCAGACCCACCTCTCTCGAGTGTCACCCCTTTCCCTTCTTCTTCAGTGAAGTGACTTCAGTGTGCTTGGTATCTGTATAGTGGTTTTGCTTCTCAATTCATAGAGATGTGATCACATTGACATTCAAAATCATTTTGGTTAATTGTTTTTTTGTTTTTTTTTTTTTTAAAAAACCAGATTTATTTAATGTTTTATTTATGTGTCTGTGTATCTACATCTCTGTGTATGTGTGTATGCAGGCAGTGCCTGAAGAAGTCAGAAGAGGGGATTAGACCTCCGGTAGCAGGAGTTACCTGTGGCTGAGAGCTGTCCAATGTGGTTACTGGGAAGCCAACTTGGCTCCTCTGGAAGAGCGGCCAGCACTCTTAATCAGTACACCATCTTTTCAGCTCTGGTTTGTTATTTTTTAAAGGGGAAAGACAACTGGATGAGATCAGAAGAAAAAGACAAAGACTAGAATTGTTGAACCACAAGATATGTGTATTGTATTTCTGTTAGCACTATGTGAGGGTTATCACTTCGTATTTGCCGAAAAGTTGGCAGTATTTAATTTACCTGATATCTTGAGGTTTTAAATTTGTTCTAAACTCACAGAGTAGTGTGGCATTGTTTCTCTTTCTTATGAATTTCTTATGCCTACAATTTGTTTATTTTCCTATGATATATTTGTTTTTATATTAATAATATCAGGAATATATTCACTACTAAGTATCTTCTCTGGTTAGTTGTTTGTTGTGCTGTCTATTGTAATTCAAAAGTTTTAACTTAGATATAATTAATTTTAACACATTGTTTTTTCCTATCTGCTTGGGGGTTGTCTCGTTTAAGGTATTATGAGGGTATATTACCCCATCTTTCTAAAGATACCTCTTCTACATTTTATTATGGTATGTCTAAAAGCTGTTGCACAGGTCTTTTATGTGTTATTCATTTTGTGTTCAGTATGGACTAATGACACAGTTATACAATTTTATATACTGACCGTTAACTAGCAATTAGTTTATTTGAAGGTTCTCATCTCACTTACATGTTATAACCCTTTTCTTGATCAACTTGGGTGCATGTATGTATGTGTGTGTTAGTGTGTGTGTGCACATGTATACACATCTGTATACCATCTACCAACCATCTACCACTTATCTATCTATCTATCTACCTATCGATCTATCTTCTATCTATTGATCTATAATCTATATCTATCTATCATCTACATTTCCATTTTTGTCTATAATTTTTCATGTCATTTAGAATCTTGAATTTATATAAATTATTTTTCATAATCTCCCCTTATGTGGGTGTAATTCACACGCTTTTTAAAAAATTTGGGCAAACTTACTTGAAGTCTGTCTCAAGTCCAGCTTTTAGTCTTGAGAGTCTTTAATATATTTCCCATTATTTTTTTATTCATATCTTATTTATTTGTTTCTACTCCCTTTGTTCTTTAATCTGTTTTCTCTTCGCTCTTAAAATGAATACTTAACTCAATTATTTTCAATATTTAATAGGTGAATGTAAGACTATAAATTTCCTCTAATCCTTGCTTTCATCGGATCTCATAAATTTGATATACAATGCCTTCAGAGTGGTCTGGTTGTGAGAACTCCAGCCCTCCACTGTTGGCTGTCCTTAACTCATTGTTTACCCAAGTGTGACTTTTTCTTTCCAAATTCATGTTTTTTATCTCGCTCAGTTTCCTCTTCTCTGTAATTAGTTTGGAGTCAACTTCTCACGGTGTGTAAACAGACTGTATTTTCTCTGCTTGCTGAGTTGTATGCATCATCAATAGACCTAGGTCAATGTTAGTGCTCTTCAGAGATTTTTTTTTTCCCCTAATCTTTGTCTTGGTTGATTATTTACTAACAAACATGTGAAAAAGGTGTTGCTAGAAGGGCTGGAGAGGTGTTTCACTGGGTAAGAAAAAAATGCTTGCTGCATATGCGTGAGGACCAAAGTTGGGCTCTCAGCACCCATATAAAAAGCTATGTGTGCACCTGCCACCCAAGGTCTGTGCTGAGTGGAGACATAAGGATCTGGGGCTTGCTGGCTACCAGTGAGAGAGTCAGTCTCAAGGGAATGAGATGGCAGAGCAGGAGTCTCTATGTGTGCATGTATCTCGCATTCTTCATTTATCAGTGAACTGCTAATTACTGCAATTCTGTCACCTTTTTATTTTATGTGGAAACTTTGTCTCACACACACAGACCTTGGGTCTTGTGAACCTTCTTGGTGTGCTTTTGCTTTGGGCCTGATGGATCTTTCCTCTTTGTGTCAGATTGGATGTATACTTCACAGCTACTGCTGGGTTGGGGACATTTAATCACATCTAGAGAATGACCTCTGAGCAATAGTGACTGATGTCACTCCTGGGTGTCCCTTTCACCTCTCCCCCCTCCTGTCTTGGGCTTAGGCATGGAATGTTGTAGCTAGGATGTGGAAGAGGCCGCCCCACCCAGACCTTACAGAAACAGGGAATAAACATACATTCTCTCAACCCCTGTCAGGGACAGCTGCTGCTGACATCATTCTGACTGGCTCCTGCTATTTTTCTTTCCCCTGTAAATCCTGGTTCCCCATCTTGTCACTAGTTCCTCCTGTTTGTTCAGGCTCTGCCTACAGACTCTTATTCCCCATCTTTGTACAACCTGGCATTTAAAAATGTTCTTCTTTGAAACAGGCTGCCACTGGGTCCAAACTTCCTATGGGTACTTTTGTTTATGGACCAGAGAATGTAAGTTATTTTGATTGCTGACCTACCTGGTTTTGTTTCTGTCATTTTGGTTACATTTTAACAACTTATTTTTTTCTTCTCTTTTCTCCTTCCTGTCGTAATTTCTGATGGATTGCTTTGTTTTTCTGTATTTCCTTTGCTCTTATTTATTTTTTGTGGTACTCCTAAAATTTTAATATGCCAATTAAAAGTGTTTTTATTACTGGATTTCCATTTTGTAATAATTTCAGGCTTATTAAAGGTTGTAAATACTAGTAAAAGTTCCAGTATATACTTCTTCCTCAGCCCCTGATGTGAACATCTTACATAATACAGTAAAATGACCCAAAACTAAGAAATGACTACTGTTACAGTTCTGCAAGCTTATCTCCAGACCTTGTGCACATTTTACAACCATCCTCCTAATGTCCCTATCCTGGACCAGGGACATCATTCTTGACCTTTAAGCTGCCAGGTCTACTTAGTCCCTGTTAATCTGGGGACATCTCTTCACTCTTCCTTTGTCTTTTATGACCTTGGCATTTAGAAGAACATTTGCCCAATAAACTTCATAGAACAATTTTCGCTTTGAGCTTGTCTCCTATCCCTTCCTGATGACATTCAAGTTATACATTTTGGCAAGAAAACCACAAGGCTGAGAGAAAGCTAAGCTGGCAGAGTGCTTGCCTCGCAAGCAGTAAGACCTGAGTTCAGTTCCCAAACCTATATCTAAAACTATCAAAACCTAAGTATGTATGCTTGTCATTCCAGAGCGAATGAAGCAGAGCTAATGAAGGAAGGCAGATTCCCGGAGCTCACTGAGCAGCAAGCCTAGCCTACTAAGTGAGCTCCAGGCCAGCGAAAGGCTCTGCCACAATAAAAATTTAAAAAGAGAAAGGTGATTGTACTCAAAAATGACACCCAAAGTTTGTCCTCTGGCCTTCACACTCATGGGCTCACAGGAACACACATATGCATCGGTCTACACATATACACTCACATGCACACACACACACACACACACACACACATGCACATACACACACACACACACACACATACACATCTGCTTGCATAGCCACATATATGCATACACATATGCACATACAAATGCCTCCCCGCATGCATAACGCATATTCATACATACACATATAATGCTTATGCATTCACATACACACATGTATGTATATACCTGCACATACACACTCACTCACATATACACCCCAAAAGGAAAAGAAAGCACATAAACATGATGTGGGGTGCTTCTTAGTGCTGCATAGCACTGGTCTTATTACTGGGGGTGTTAGCATCTGTTACTTGGTTGTGGCGATGCAGGTCACATTTTCCCCACTACAAAGTGGCCATTTATTTTCCTTTTTCAGTTGAGCTCTCTCTAGGATGCACAGGCACCCTCGTTTTCATCAGTGTGCTCTTGAGTTACCTCCAGCATCCACGGATGACTATGCCCCCATGAGACTTCCTGGTGTGGTATTTTTCAAACGTGTAGTTCTCTATTTCTTATTTATATTTATTAATTGACATATGCTATGAGGAGACAATCCTTTTCTACATTTACCAACCTCGGTGTAATTTTTATCCTATGTGCCTGTTTTTCCTTTGGCACAGAGCCGCTGTAATGACATATGGTATTTACTGAAAAAGTCTCTAATTTGGACATGGGTACCACCCATAGTGGCCTTTGCACACATGCACGTGATGTTGTGAGGTGTTGTGAGGACTTCCTTTTTTTTTTTTTTTTTTTTGCAGCTATGCAAGGTGTTCCAGGATCCCCCTCTGCTGTTTCTGCTTACCTGTCATTTATCCAAGAAATTCTAGTTCATTTTTCAGGAGACTAGATCTCCAGACCAAGACATGGCTGCTCAGGCTCACTTCTGGATTTCCAGCAGCCAGCACTGAGACTGGAGCCCAGCTGAGGTCCCATGACTCCTTCCTCTTTCTTTCTCATTGCTGTGTAGGCTCTCTGAACCTGAGCACATCAGAGCTCACTCACGACCCTCTTGTGTGTCAGTATTTCAGTTTCTAATTTTATTTATTTACTTATTTATTTTATGTAGGACTCTGCATCTCCATCCATGCAGAGGCCAGATGAGGGTGGCAAGCCTCCTGGTCTGTTTAATCTCAGCTTTTGTTCCAGTAAGACAGGGTCACTCTAACCCTGGAGCTGAAACAGGATCTCCCACGGAACCTGGAGCTATGCTGGCAGCCTGCAGCAAACTCTATGATCTTTCTATCTCTGCCCCTTACAGACCTGGGATTACAAGCATGTGCCACTACGGGTGGCTTTCCGCCTGGCAGGGGGGCTTTGAACTCAGGTCCTAATGCTTGCACATTACCTGCTGAGCCACCTTCCCAGCTTGTTTCTAGTATTTTGCAGTTAGGAACACTGCTGCTATCAATAGCTTCATGCATGTGAGGGTTGTAGGTTTTTTTTTTTTTCCTTCCTGGAGGTGCATCTCAGAGCAAATTCCTACAGTTTGAAATGACACCTCTGAAGATGAACCTAAGTGCAGATTGTTAACTGTTGGCTTCTTCTAAGGCATTGCACCTGCTTCGAGCTTCACTAACACTTTGTCCATAGAACAAGCAGTTTTCATTTGCTCTAATCTGAGGCATGAGAAGAGATGCCTCATTTAAATATGAATTTCTTATCTTAAGAATGAGTTTAATATCTTCCGTGTTTAAAGGCTGTAAATTGCCTATCCTATTTCTTTAAATGTTATTACACTGATTTTATTTTTTACATCTTACATTTTATTCACACTTAGTGCATATGTGTGTATATGCATGTGTGTGCATGTGTGTGTTTACCACATGTGTGTTGGGAGGACACCTTGCAGGAATAAATACTCTCTTTCTACCATGTGGGTCCTAGGGATTAAGTTGACGAGTCAGGCTTGGCAGCAAGTCTCTTTACTCCCTGAGCCATCTTGTCAGTCCAAATAGCCTATTCTCATTTTTCCATTTTTTTTTTCAGCTGTAGTTTTAGGAGTTTCTTATTTAATATCTTCTTCTTCTTCTTCTTCTTCTTCTTCTTCTTCTTCTTCTTCTTCTTCTTCTTCTTCTTCTTCTTCTTCTTCTTCTTCCTCTTCCTCTTCCTCTTCCTCTTCCTCTTCCTCTTCTTCCTCCTCCTCTTCTTCTTCCTCCTCCTCCTTCTCCTTCTTCTCCACCACCACCACCATTATCATCATTATTATTGGTATATGTATGATATTAGCACTTTCTATTATCTAGTAGAAATAGTCTATTTTGTCAGTTGTCTTAACATTGCTTCTATTTTGTTTTCCTATAAAACCCCAAATTTTAGCAATTAGTGGCTCCCCATGCACTCAAATTAGAGAAAAACTCACCTGTAGTTTCTTTTTGTTCATGGATGGGTCTGTTTTCCTCTTTGGCTCCATGATTTGAGTGGAATTTCCCTTCATCTATATCAGTATAGATATCAGTATCAGGCAGAGACTTACTTTTGTCTATTTCAGAAAGGCTGTCCTGTTCACTGAGCACTGTTTATCTGACAGTCTGTCACTGATTCAGTTGCCTTGGGTACATGCGTTCAGACTCTGGATGTGGCTGTTAGGATCTGTTCCTGATTTTCTACTCTCTGAGCAGTTTCACATTCAGGAGCCAACACCATACCATTTTAATCGTCATGGTTTTACATTGTGGTTTAATATTTGATAGAATTATTCTACCTTCACACTTTTGTTTTTCTATATTTTTTATGTTTTCCTGTTTATTCTTCTATAAGTCTTCTTTCCATCTATAAACTTTAGAATCCTTGTCTAGCTCCTTATACATGCTTGTTAATATTTTATTGAGCTCCAGTCATGATGGCCCATACTTTAATCCAAACAGTCAGGAGGCAGAGACAGGTGGATTTTTCTAAGGAGTTCAAGGCTAGCCTGGTCTATATAGTGAGTTCTAGGATAGCATAACACAGTTAGATTCTGTCTGAGAATGAGGAAGAGGGACAGAGAGAAAGAGAGAATTTAACATCTTAGTGGATAAACCATTATTTGAACCAGGAATCTAACGTTTACATTGTGGAATAGATTGTATTGGGTTCATATTAAATTGATCCAGCTAATGAAGGGTTAATGGGCAACCTTTGCTGGCAAGGATCCTATCAAGAATGGTTTCTTCCCACTTTAGTTTACCTTTGTGACTTCATGGGTGCTTTAAGTTTCACTTAGCTCCTTCACAATTCCATGGGTTTCATCTCTCCTGTGGACATCCATTCCCTCAGCAAGCCCTCTGGCTGGCTATTGTGGGGGTAAAGGCTGTGCTCCTGTACTGACATGCAGTTTGGATTTTGCAAACCCTAAGCTTCACTTACGATGTTTTCCCTCGAACAATAACAACATAGACTCTGCTTTTTTCCTTTCGCATCAAACACCTTTTCCCAGTGCTTAAGTTTCTCTCTATTATCTTTTACTCATTAGGTTTTTTTTTTTTTTAATAATCATTATTTTGTCAGTGCACATGTAGATTTATCTAGAAGCTTGGCATACCTTTGCTTACCATGGCTTTTTAAAAATAGTATTTCTGTACTTCAAACATTCCATATACTGTAGGTGCGACTGTCAATCATATCTACCCATCATGACCTCGCTCAAACTCTTCCTGATGTCCTCACATAGCCCCGCTAGCCCAGCTTCAAGTCCTTTTTTGGAATTTTTATTGTTTTAGTTGTTATTAATAATCCCCTGAATCCAGTTAGTGTTACCCATATGCACATGCATGTGTGGCCACTGACTGGGTATGAGCAACCTAACAGCCACCGCAAACCCCAAAGGGAGATGTTCTTCCTCCTTGGCAGCCATAACAGTGGCTCTTCTGATAGGCTTGGGCTATGGGGTCCCTCCTCCATCCACGCTGGAATTTCAGCAGGTTTGATCTTGCGTTCACTTGGGAAGACTACTTTCTCCTTTCTTTCCACTCTGCTGTGTACCTGCCTTTCTCCTCTGGCATTTGGTCCTCGATTAGTGGCCCTTTCAGAAAGGGTTGTGTCTGGTGAGCTCTCAGTCTGTCTCAGGTCTGTCTCGTGCCTGCTTCTGAAGACAGTGTAGTTTGTTTGCAAACTTCTCCACCTCCTGGCATCCCTTGGGGACCTGAGCTAGCCTAATACTTGTTGCTTGTTGATTTCTCCTATTGTCTCTCTGATGCCTTTTAAAGCTGTCATTTTAAAAAAATATATGCTTCTGTTTTATTATGTTTGTGGAAAGGGCTTCTTTTTAATTCCTTTCAGAACTTAGTGTTTCTGAAAGGTAAGGACTATTCCCTTAAACCACCAAAATTTCCTAAATGTTGTTTAAGATTATCTTTCCTTATACTTCTTGCTTCTGGGAAGTCCTGTGTACGTGTCAGACTTTATGTTCATTCTGATTTTGTGTCTCTGCAGTTTCTACATATCTATTTGTTTGTATTTAAATTACATTGTTCATTCATTTCACAGGCATGTTGAAGTTGGACGGCAACTTACGGAAGTCAGTTCTCTCTACCCTACAGGTCCTGGGCATTGAACTCAGATCATTACATTTGGTAGCAAGAGCCTTTACCCACTGAGCCACCTTTGTTTATTTTCATTTTCCCCTTTATGTCTCAGTGGTTTCGATAAGTTTCCTGTTCAAAACTCTGACTTTTTTTTTTTTTTTTACTGGCTCCTTATTTATTTTGTAAATTTCACATTTGCCTCCGTGTTAAATCTTTTCTTTTGCATGCTTCCTTATTTTGCCCTATAATTTAGATTCCTATTTTTACCTTTTAAAATTAATTAATTAATAAGTAATTTACATCCTGACCAAAGTTTCCCCTTCCTCCTCTCCTCCCAGTCCTTCTCCCATGTCTTTACTCTCCCCCACCCCCTTTTCTTGTCAGAAAAGGTGAGTCCTCCCGTGGATATCAAACAGCTCTGGCATATCAAGTTGCAGTAAGGCTAGGTTGGTCCTTTCCTATTGAGGCTAAACAAGGCAGCTCAGTAGGAGGAAAGTGTCCCAAAGGCAGTCAACAACGGAGTCACAGACAGCCCCTGCTCCTGCTGTTAGGAGTCCCACGTGAAGACCAAGCTACACGACTGTAGCATATATGGAGAGGGCCTAAGCCCAGGGTAGATCAGGGGTTCCTTTGGGAAAAAGAGGTACAATAGCGAAAGATTCAGAGGAGGAAAAGCAACAATAATAAATTGTGGATTTGAAAAGCTGACAAATACACACCACACAAAATCTAGACTAATAATAACATACTTCTAATCATTAACTGCTGGCATGTTTTTCTAGATAACTGCTTCATGGGATGTTTATAATATTATTTTTTTTCTAAAAAGAAAGTAGCTTAGTCTTTTCTATGACATAATTGATTAGAATTTAATTTTTATTCTTTGTGGTTTAGGAAAATTAATTCTAGGCTCATTGGAAACTGCCTTTTAGATTTCTCCTCTGGGTGCTCTGGTTAATCTGCACTATCATCCTGAATAGATTTGAGTTACCCAGGAGACGTGTCAGGGTATGTGCATTATTGACACAGTGGGGTCTACTGAGCAGTAAGCCTCATCCTACACCCCAAGGGTTGGGGTCCCAGGTTGAACAAAAGAAATAAAAGAAACATAAACATTGACATTTATCTTTCTCCTTTCCTGGCTGTGTTTGCCATGTGACCCCTCCCCCTGCCCCCTAGACTGCCACAGCAATGCTGTTTCTACCACAAAGGATCTGATTCCTCTGAATTATGACCCAAAGTAAACCGCTCTTCCCTTAAATTGTCTTTATCAGTCTCCTCGTCGCAAAAAACTGAGAAAAGTCGCTAATACAATTAAAACTCTAAAAATAAGAATTAAATTTAAAAGGATTTTCTTCATGTGAACCTCTAGCTTGAGATAATCTGTTTTTTTCTCCTCTATACAATTATTGTTGACCAAAGTATAGGTGGAGCATGATCTTCAGCCTAGGATCCTCGTACCGCTCCATGGAAATGACTATAACCCACATGACCACATTCCAGTAGATCTAAGACAAATGCATCTCTAGCTTTTACCTATTGTGAGTCCCCACTGCCAGTCTAAAAACAGGAGAATAACAGGAATGAAGGCAGACTAAGAAGTCATAGGGAGCTTGATCATGTGAGAGTGAATGTCTCATAGATTTTTACAAAACACAGATACGGCGCGCATTGGACCTCATGATCAGCATAAGGGCTCGCTCAAATGCTTTCTACTATTTCTAGGCACAACTGTTACACCGGTTGACAGTTCCCCATTCCTTTTTCTACAGGTGCTACCAAGTGTGGGTGTTGGGACCTGAACTGAAAACCCCTGAAAGAGCTGGAGTACTCTTAGCTGCTGGGCTGTCTCTGCAGCTCTTCACTTTTCGCTTAAAAAAATGGACCCTTGATGGCACAATGCTAAGACATTTGACAAAGTATGCAGTCATCTGATCACCTGCATCACTGAGGTACCAGTTTTTTTCACTCCAACTATTCTTCCATGCCCACTCGGCAGATGGCACTAACCCCCCCTGCTCCTAGTATCCACTGACTTGTTCTTCTTTATTTCAGTTTTATCTTCTTAAGAATGCCACATCCTATTTTGCCTGGGTTCTATTCCTTAGCACAATTGATTTGAGAGCCATCTACATGGTGTTGTATGTCACTGATTTGGTCTCTCGAGTTTGGAGAAAGGGTCCTAACTAGTAATTTATATTTGCAAAGCAAATAAGATCAATAAGAACTGATATGATACTTCTTGATGCTAAGATATCAAACCTTTATTTCTGATATATACCACTTACAGAAACAATTGTCAGACATCTGACTTTTTAAAAAAAAAAATCTTAAAATAATAGTAAATATGAAGCTTGAAGTTCAGGAAATTCTAAAATCCCTGGCCATGCCAAAGGGATGTGGTAACGTTTTAGGAAACACAGGGTACCTGTGTTAAGTGTTAAGAGATGTCTAACTTTGTTTTAGAATAGCCAAAGCTCTCGGGTGCTCCACAAATACTTGTATTGTGACGGATGGCAAGATGAAGCCTCGTTGGATTTTAGGGCCCTCCCGAAACCTGGAGACTCACACATTGGTCCCTTGCCTGAAAGATCACCTGCCTTTGATCCCAAATGTCTCAGCCATTGTGTACAGTCTTCTCTGATGTTGGAGTGAAGAGGACTTCTGTGTGTGTTCAGCCTCACAGGCTCGTGAAGCAGGCACAAGAGAACAGCCAGCCAGTACACCACAGTCATGCAGCATCTCTCCAGAAGCCAGTGAGGGGTCGGTCTGCCAGCTGCACACCTGCTCCAGCTTGCCTGATCACGTGGGCCATTAAGCAGCAAGCTCCCTTACATGAGGTGGTTACACACCTGTTTTCTGTAGTCAGGCAAGAGCATATGTCTATGCCACGAGCCAAATCTTTCCTTCAGAAAGGCACATAGTCTCAGTCTTGGGTGACTGGAGGCATCAGCACCTCAGAGCTCTGCTGTGCCCCTGTGGCTGGCAAAGAGGATCTGTCCCCGCACCTGTGTGCTTTCACAAGCTGAGAGAATATGAAGTATGTAATAAATACTATCGTTGCTTGGAAGTAACCTATTGCCATTTTGGAAGCAGAGCTCCCTGGCTAGGGTTCTCGTTATCTTTGATGAGGGAGTGGAGCATCCTGATTCTTTAGTCAAAAGGTGCAGGTGTGTAGTGTCTCAGTGTGGCAGAGACCCACTCAGATCACCTATGAGGTCTCTGTGGCTTGGTTGGCCATCTTTGCTTCTTTGTGTTACTCCTGCTGTATCCCATGAGGCAACTGGCATTGACATCATGGATTATGCTTCTCTTAGACATTCCCGGATATCTCAGGGGCAACAGTATTAGTGAGACAGGCTCTAACTCCAAGCCCTCATAGAGACCTACTGAACACAAGGGGTAGGCATGGGAGGAGTCCTTGCTGCATCCAGTATTCTCCATAGATACCAGCTTTTTAAAAACTCCTATGGAAAAATATCTATATGAGAATGAGTTTCCCCTCTTTGTCTTCATTTTGCTTATCTGTATGTTTATTTATCATAATGTATATAAATATATGCATACATGTAGTTATTATTGTTATTAGGAGAAAATCTGTTTCCTGTTGCCTCCGGTGGCTATATTTTTTCTACTGATTCCAAGGACACATACTTCTGGCAGCCTTTTTGAGTGACCAGAGGGAGACAAGAATGACTGAATGCTCCCTCCCCGCTGACTGCCTGGAATGTGTGATAGGGTTTCACATAGCTGAGCTGTCTTTGCTTTGTGAGCAGTATTGGTTTTCTTTCTAAAATGTGTTCTTTGGAAATTTCTTAACACAACACAATGTGTCTTAATTATTCCCACCCAGAATTCCGTCTGGCTTCCCCTGACTCTTCGGTCAAACATCTCCTTCCCAACTTCATACCCTCAAAAATTATTATTATAACCCACTGAGTCCCATCAGTGAGGCCCAGACGTTTATAGGTGTAGGGCCACCCACCAGGGGCCACAGCCCCCATAAAGTAAATTATCCTGTCCAATCAGCCATCAATTTCCAACAGTGCCTCAGCTCAGAATGCAACCTTGGGAGTCACTCCTCATCCGTGCATGGCTTTTAACTTGTTTGATCTTGGGGAGGTACCCACAGCTGCGGTGAATTCATGCATGTGATGGTGTGCCATGTTGGAGGACAACATCTCACAGCACTCCTCCCACTCTCTGGATTTTATATTCTTTCCACTCCTCTTCCTTTGATGCTCCTGAGCTTGGGACAGGAGGCGGGTGTTCTTGTCCCATCCATGCTGAGTGCCCAGTTATTGTTCAGTTGCTTATTCCCAGCATGTGGAACAGCTCTGAGTTTCTCCACGACCCACCACCCACACCTACCATAAGAAGAACTTTTGCTGACCTAAGTTGAGAGTAGCACAGACCTATGATATAAATGTAAATATTTGGAAGGCAGTGTGGACATTATTTGTGGACTTTGACATTCTTAGGAAGATATTAGGCCAGAATTCATAAATTTACAAAGTAGGACTCTGTACTCTTTATAGACATCATATAAGTAACTATATGTACATATGCCACATGTCCTAGAGTTTACCTAACCTTCTAATGCTTTGTGATATTTAGCTGAAGGTTCTTTTCTATAATGCTTATAGATCGGTAAAATTGGAAGTTCACTCCTATGTAATTATGAGGTGATGGCATTTTCTAGCTTTTAAATGAAGTATCAAACACCTTAGAGAGGGGCTAGGGAGGGTGTTCAGATAATAAAATCCTAGCATTGTAAGCACAAGGACATAAGCTTGGTCCCCAGAACCCATGTAAGAAAAAAACGTATGTGGTAGCATGCTCTTCTAATCCCAGCAGCAGTGCTACAGAGACTGGACTCTGGCTGGCTGGTCAGCCTAGCCTAATTGGTGAGTTCCAGACCAATGAGAGAGCCTGTCCAAAAAACCAAGGTAGGCGGGCTCCTGAGGAATAAGATTTGAGAGACGACGACGATACCTGAAATTGTCCTCCCCACACTGCCACACAAGAACTAAGACACTCGAAAGACACAATCAGGAGAAAGTCAGCTTATGTTTTCATTTGGAAATTGTAATGATGGGCAACTAGCCTTCAAAATACCAATGGAGGGCTGTAGAGATGGCTCAGTGGATAGAGACACTTTTTGCCAAGCTTGACAACCTGAGTTCAATCCCTGGGACCTACCTGGTGGAAAGAGAGAACCAAATGCCTCAAGTCATCTGACCCCCAAACATGATCCATGACCCATACATATCATTCTTATAAATATAAACAAAACCACAACCCCCCCCAACCACCACAAGTGGTATTCAGTGATTAAAATGTCTAATATAGTTTAAATACAAATTATCTTTTAAACTATCTAGGCTCATTAAAGGTCATACTTAAGGTTGCTCTTCAGACATGGGTTTGGTAATGCCTGACCTGCAGTGTGGTGTTCACATTCATTAAACAAGAGAGCAGAAATGTGTCCACATGGTGTAGTCATTAAACCCCTAAACTGCCATTTTGTAGCAGTAAGAAGTGAATTGCAGTAGAAACTCAGACCGGAGGCAGCTTTGAGTCCAAATGCTGACACTGGTTGTGAAACTGATATTTTATTTAGATGTCCTTGTCATGTAGAGCTATTGGAAAACATGTTTATAGCCTTCATGCCACAGAAATACAAGCCACTGTGTACGTTTTGGCAGGTAGTGCCCGATTTAGTTGTAATAATTCACAGCACCGCTTCAGGGCTTCCATGTTGCTCCAGGCAAAAACCTGTATTAAAAATTATAGCACACAAAGCTGAATTTGACCTACCAGTTGATGCATAATAAACTGACTTAATTCTGAATATTAACTACACACTGTGGCCTAAAGGTTTTATGCTCTCCAAATGTAACAATAAATTATACAAGACTCTTCCTCTTGGGTGAGCCCAAATGTAAATAAACCCACAATCTTTATACTATGCCAAAAGACCAGTTACTATAGAGACCAGAGAGAATATATTAATCTTAAATAATATTACTGAATAAAATAACTTTATGCCAGTACGAAAGTACCTGAACTAATTAGAGAAACTTTAGGGAAAACTTTCAGCACTTTAATGAATCTCTCTCTCTTCTGCCACATTATTTTGAGTGGTAAATTGAAAGGTAGCACTGTGTATCTTCAGCAATGAATATGGGTAAGATGGGTGGTGGTAGTGTGTGCATGCATGCATGCGTGCGTGCGTGCACGTGTGCGTGCGTGCATGTGCACATGCGTGGGTGTGCATATGCATGTGTGTTTGGGGGCAACAATGCGTGTTCATGTGCATACATGTGAATGTCAGAGGTTGGCATAGGCTGTCTCTTCCTCAATTGTACTCCTTTTATTATGTTATTTTATTTTATTTTATTTTATTTTATTTTATTTTATTTTATTTTGAAACAAGCTCTGTCACTGAACCCGGAGTTTGCCCACTGAGCTTTGCCTCCTCTGGACACCGCCACTCCAGCCCTGCAGTTACAGACACAGGTGGGTTCTGGGGCACAGAGCTCAGGGCCTCATGCTGACATAACAAGCACTTTATCTGCTAAGTTTTATCCCCTGCCCACACAAGCAAAGTTTTAAGAACTCTCCTTGCAGTTCTAAGTAGGAATGAGTCCCAGTGAAGCCCTCAATGAATACTTGTGAGGAGAGGGAATGTCACATAGTCTGATCAAAGGAGTCTTTAATTTTTTTCTTTTATTGAAAACAGCTTTATTTTTCCATACAATATGTTTTGATTATGATTTCTCCTCCTTGTATTCCTTCCAGTTCCTCCCACCTCTCTTCCCATCTGGGTCCACCACCTCTCCATCTCTCAGTAGAAACAGACAGGCATCTGAAGAGGAGATAGCAACATACTGTACTATACTGTACTGTACTATACTGTACTGATAATACCAAAACAAATTGGAATAGGACAAAACAAACAGAAGGAAAAGAGCCCAAGCAAAGGAACAAGGAACAGATATAGACACAGAGACCGACTTGTTCTCACACTTAGGAATTCCATAAATACACAAAATTGGAAGAACCTGTAGAGAAAAAAATATGAATTAAAAAATTAAATAAAAAATTAAAAAAAAAACATTAAAAAATATCTCCAACACAATATTTTGAGACAAGGAACATCCACAGGCATTGCTGGGTATGTGTTCTGTTGATCATGTACTGCTGGACATGCAACCTACCCTTTAGAATAGTTTGTTTTCCCAGGGAGATTCCTTGGAGGAAACTAAAATTTTATTTTCAAGTGGTTATCCATAGGAGATAGGTATAGGAGATAGGGGCATGTGCCCATGTCTTTCAGCTCTAGGGCATCATCTGATATAGAGTCTTGTAGTCACGCATGCCCTGTGTACACTGCCTCAGTCTCTGTGCATTGGTCCAATAGCATTCAGAAGGCCTTGTTTCCTTGGATTCCTCCACCAGTTTTGACTCTTCTACTCTTCATCTGTAGTCTTACATCTTTAGGTTGGGATTTGGATGACACATTTTGCTCTATTTTTTTCTATCTTATGTGATTCTGAGCTTAGCTTCTCTGTGTCTCTTACTTGTAGAAGGGAGGTCTGTTTGTGCATAGCTGAGATCACCATCTGTGGGGGGATTTGGAATATTACTATCCCTGGCAAAGGTATCTTGGACTGATGAGAAAGGATGGTCTCATTTTGCTTTGTTTGGATTATGTGAGCCAGCTTCTTCTCCCCTCCCTGGTCACAGCTGATGCAAGACAGACATTTCTCTTTTGAGAATTTGAGCTGAGAGACTTAGAATCTAGGAGTGGGTACACAATTGTCCCTGAACCTACAAAAATCATATGCTTCTGACAGTCTGTCTCCATTTCTGTGAACTAGACCCCTGTCTTAGTCAGTGTTTTATTGCTGTGAAGAGACACCATGACCAAGGCAACTCTTAGAAAGGAAAGCATTTCATTGTGGGGGGTGGCTGGCTTACAGTTTCAGAGGCTTAGTCCATTATCATTATGTCAAGCTGGAGTGGTGCTGGAGAACTGTTTGGGAGCTACGTGCTGATCTGCAAGCAGAGCTGGGAGAGGGGCATGCACTTGGCTGGCAGATAGAGACAGAGACAGAGACAGAGACAGAGACAGAGACAGAGACAGAGACAGAGACAGAGACAGAGACAGAGACAACGAGACTGGGCCTGGTATGAGCTTTTGAAGCTTCAAAAAACACCACCCCAGTGACACACCTCCTCCAACAAGGTCACAACTCCTAATCCCTCTAGTCCTGTCAAAAAGTGTCACTCCCTGGTGACTAAGCATTCAAATATGTGAGCTCATGGGGGCTTTCTTACTCAATTCACCTCCTTTCCTCCAATTATGCTGAGAAAGAAAAACAACCAACAATAATTCAGGGAGCTGGAAAGAGCTTGGCCACTAAGAACACATATTGCCTTTCAAGAGTGCATGAGTCCAATTCCCAGCACCCATGTCAGGTAGCTCACAACTGCCTGTAACTCTAGCTCCATTGAGATCTGACTCCTTTGACCTCTGCAGGTGCCCGCTCTCATGTACACACACACAGCTATGTACAGACACACACGTATGAGTATCATGAAAAATAATACAAATAAACCTGTAAAAATTATAACATGGATGAGAGGTATCACTGCTTTGCACTTGAATGGAATCTCATATCCCACACAAGCATTCCATACACCAGACAAGGAAGCCTTTGTCATTCTTACTTCCGTTTTGTAAATGAGAGAACATTTAGACTCAGAGTATTTGAACAAGGCTCCCAAGACGGCATAAAACAGTGAGGCAGGGACCAGAACACACTCTTTCCTTCCAAGGCTCACGAAGACCCTTCCTGTCCCTCTTCACTACTTCACACCGTTGCTATTTGCAGAATGAGTGAAATTGAGCCTTTGTTCTGATTTTCCTTGAATTATACAATATTCCAGCGGGGAAAGAGCCTGATGAGATGTCACAGCGTTCTCTACAGCATCCCAGGGAAGCACAGATGAGGGTGGTGGGGTGCAGGGTTGTGCAGGTTTCCTTGATCTGCCTGGAATATTTAAAATTCAGTCATTAATCATAAGAGCTGCATCCTTGCTTCAAGTGATCAACCACTAATGATTGCAGCATTCGGAGTTTTAACATTTTCCATTAATTGTCCTAAAAAAAAAAAAAAAAGACCCTCAAGAATGAATAACGCTGACTTCATTAAGGAGGAGTCAGTTTCTCTTCCGGTATTAGTTGCTCTGAGCCTCCCTTTTTCTTTCAAAGTCTTTCTCTCGTTTGTTTGTTTTTAATATGAGTCTTTTATCTTGTAAAAAAAAAAGTTAACATTTATTTATCATATGCCACGACATGTGTCAACTTCTATGGAGCTAATTTCACAGCTTTGTGGCTTATCAGGGCAAGGTGTCAGCCCCGTGTCCTTGCCTAACTTAATGGAAAGCACGGAATAATACCATCTATTGAGTCCCTATTATAAATGAAGGACTTTGAGGGGCTACAGAAGATCTCACATAACCTCTATCATAACACGATAAAATGATGTATGTACTTCCATCTCTATGGTTTAGGTAACAGAGGCAGCCAAAGCTATTTGGGCATGGTTTGTAGAACATGGATGAACATTGATTTTTACAAGGTGTCAGGGTCCCAGCAGGATGGTGGAGTCACTTGGAATCTTCCTTGGACAGCGTTTCTGTGCAGCCTCACCCCAGTTGAAGCTTTAGAACCAAGATGTGGGACTCTTGCCATTGGGAACCATGTTTTTAACTGTGGTTGTTTTTCCAATTCACCATCACACTGCAAGGTCTGCTGACTGATCTGCTGACTTAGCTGGCTTCCTACTCCCTTTCTGCTCTGATCCCTTCAGTTCCTTCCTGGGGGCCAAGATCCTGACCTCAGAGTCATGGTTCCTAGCTATGACTGTGCTCCCATTGGGATATCCTGTGTGGAGAAGAATTACCTAGCAGATATGTACCATCCGTCTGCTGACCTGACAGGCCTCCCCATGATGAGCTCAGCTTGAATCATGTCCTAAGCTTTCCAGGTCTCTTGGTCAACTGACTAACACTATATATACAATCCTTAGGGACTATGATAGAAGTTGACATGTGTGGGACATCACCATACGTGGGCACATTATTAATAACTAAATATTCCTGAACACCTATGTTGCAAGGTACCATCTAGTATGTTACTTTAGTATTAGTGGAATATCATAGCCATGGCCTCTGCTCTCCTAGAATATTCTATTTTCACCCTAGGGCAGGTTTACTCCCCTATTCTAGAGGTTCTTTCATTGAGGTAGATAAAACATATAAACAGTTTGGAAATCTTTAGAGTATTTGAGATGGGATGTGAAAATTATCCCCCCACCCCCCAAATTTCAGGTTAGAGGCTGTATTAGTTATTTTGTTACATTGTTGTAACCAAATACCTGGCAAGAGGTAACTTAAAGGAGAAAAGATTGATTTTTTAGCTTACAATTTCATGGGATACAATCCCCCCACCCAGGGCTGAAAAGGCACAGCAGTAGGAGTAAGCCTAGCTGGTCACTTGGTATCTACAGCCAGAAAGCAGATGGCGAACAGGAAGTGGGGTTGGCTGTAAACTCTCAAGACTTGCCTCTAGTGACTCATTTCTTTCAGCAAGACTTCACCTCCTAGAGCTTCCATAACTCCCCTGAATGGTACCACCTCCTGCCGAGAAGCATTACACATTCAAATGACCACTGGCTGTTCTATGTTACTCTGATTCATGTACTAGCTCATATCTTGCCTTAGTTAAATGATCAAGTATTGAAGGTTCAGCTACTATGTTGTCTATATCACTGACTGACCCTTGTGCTACCCACAGGAACATGCGTACTATTTGCAGATGTCATCCGTCCTGGGTGTTCCGGAATAATCTGTGAGAACAGCATACGTTAGTTCCACTTCAAAAGTGCCTTCCAAACTCCAGTCAAATATCTTAAATTCCCTTCAGTGGTCCAACATGGCTCCCATATTCCACCCATTCTTCTAAACATGCTTTGATTCTATTTATAAATAGCCTGTACCGCCTCAAGGGTTAGTAAGCCTCTACCTGCTGTGCAAAGTTACAGATTTTCTTTCAATTTTTCCCAAATGGCTTCTTTCTGATGTGGAGGCTGCTCCCGCAGTCCCTATGTGTAGGGTTGGCTGAACAAGGCTATGCTCAACTTCTCTCTTCCCTTCATCATCCCCTTCAGAAGCTTGGATCGCATTGTTTCTGAGTCCTGATCTTTTCAGATAGAGGAAACTGTATCATTTAAAATTTTTTTTACCGCTACAGAGGCTCCTACCCCTGATCATGCTGGCTTCCCTTCACAATGGCATGCTCTGCTTGTTAGATCTCCAGACAGGTGTCACTCAGGCAGCAAGGAGCCTCCTGGGCAGGACCCTCCACCCACACTCCTTGCCATCAATGCTGACATCTTGGGCCCCTTGCCTTCCTTAGTTCTTGTTTCTTCACTCCAACATTTCTTCACTAGGAGAAGGTCCACTGGGATTTCTAAGTATCTGACATCTCTCAGCAAGGGAAGCACATTTCTTCTGGGGTCACATCCTGTACTGTCATCCCAAGCTTCTGATTTTAGACTGATATTCTGAAAACATCCAATGAGGGAGATCACCTGCAGAGACACAGCACACAGAGCCACAGAATCTCTTGATGCAGGCTTTATTTCAAGTGTAAGGGTCTGATTTATTAGAAGCTCCATGGGAGAAACCTACCCCTGGGACTCCTCCTACACACATGACATCCAGATATGAAGAGAAACATGGATGGGATCAGTCAGAACCTGCTTGCCAGCTGGCTTGAGGGAACTGGCAAGGAGCAGCCAGATGAGAACAACTCTGAATATTCTGCCTTGAATAAAATGTCCCGACTCCCTGGGGTTTGGACAAGGATGAATGTGATCTGATCTGGATGCTTCTGACAGCCAGTCCCCAGAGTGAATGGCAGCTGGTACTTCCTTTCAATGGGAGCCTTTGTGGTGCCTGGTTGAGAAGCTCTGGAGTTTACTGTGTTCCTGTCTCCTTTGAAGGATTGCTTGTCAACACTGAAGGTTGGGTGAGCCTTAAAAAGGTAGTCTTGGAAAATGCTGACTCAAAGTTAGGTTTTCTGAGGCTAGAGAGATGGCCCAGTGGGTAGAGTGCTCTCTGTGAAAACAAGAGGACCTGAATTTGAGTCTCTAGCATCCAGGGGAAAAGCCAGGGGTGGCTGCAAACTTTGTTATCCGTGGTGCTGAGAGACAGGCACAGGAGGATCCCAAGGCTAGTTGGCCAGCCTATGTAGCCAATTGGTTTGCTTCATGTTCAGTGAGAAACTATCTCAATACATAAGGGAGATAGCAATTGAAGAAGACCTTGATGTCATCCTCTGGACTCAAGATATGTGCATGGGCATGCATACACACAGATGCTCCTATCACATACATACACACAAACATACACTAAATCAATACAACTAATTTTTTTCCATATTTCCAAATGAAGATAGAGTCAGTGGCTGATCTAAAGAGGCACCAAGGAGAAAGAACAATATTTCAGACATCTGTCTTTTTGGGAATACTCTCCCAAGTGACACTTTTTTTTTTTTTTTAATGTTCAACTACATGAAGCCAGAGAAACCCAGGGTGGGGAGGGGAGGAAGGCATGGCATTCTAGTTGGTTTCTATTGGTCCGTTAAAGCACTGCACAAAACCAACATTGGAAGCAAAGGGTTTTATTCGGCTCATCTGTCCCCTTCACAGTCCACTATTGAGGGAAATTGGCGAGAACTCAAACAGGAGCAAAGATAGGAATGTTGCTGATTGTCTCCGTCTCCTGCCTTTCTTAGCTTGCCTGCTTAGACAACCCTGGACTACCTGTCTAGGGCTGGCACTGCCCATATTGGCTGGGCCTTCCCACACCAATCATTGATCAAGAACATTCCCCATAGACTTTCCAACAGGCTAATCTGATGGAGGCAATTCCACAATTGCTGTTCCTTTTCCCCAGATGACTCTAGCTTGTGTCAAGGTGACTCAAAGCTGACCCGCAACACACTGGCAGAGAGGAAGGACAGTAGCTAGACCAGTGCAGGTGTGGCTTTCAGATTATGTAACTCAGCTCCTTCTGGTTGGTTAGGTGATATCACGTGGGTAAATGAACCACCCAAAGGTACTGTAAAAGTTTTGCCCATGAAGTAGATATGATAATTTCTACAAAGGAGTCACAATATGCAGGTAATGGTATTCATTTTCAGTCACAGATGAAGGTGTTTCTAATAAATAACCATGCAGTTCCCCTTTGTTTCATTTTTCATGGATTCAATGTAGTAAACATGGGTGGAGCCAAGAAACAACAGGTTCATGCAGGAGACTGGCTTGTAACTGTTTAGGGAAGGTGGAGGGAGAGTTCAAATGTCCTCCTGTGAAGAACCAGAGTGGAAACAAAGCAGGTTGTCATTTGAAGAGGCATGCAGGATTTGTGAGAGGTCCAGAGGGAGCGTAGGCTGAATGCTGTCACCAACATTAGGATTGTGTGTCTTTGCATGGCTGCTATCAATACAGAAGTCAATTAAATTTATTTTTAAACTTTTGGCACGTCAAAGCATACTAAGGGAAAATGACAGAAAACAAAAGCCTAGCTAGGGATGTAGAGTCCCTCTGTTGTGTGAGACAAAGGTCTTACAGTGGGTGAAATGGAACCCAGGCATCTGGCCTTCCCACCATCCCTCCAGCCCTGTTGTCTTGATGATGGCCAATGGCCTCTTTTGATCTCCTCCTATGGCCTTCTTTTTCACTATCACATGGTGACTTAGGACCCTTGGGTGATTCTGGGTGCTCTTTGCATCAGTACATGCTTCGTTGACATGTGTTCATTAGTTGCAGGCCCCACAGAGGCCAGAAGACTTCAGTTCCCTTAGAACTAGAGTTGCATTGGTTGTGAGCCACCGGATGTGGATTCTAAGATTAAAACCAAGTCCTGTGTGAGACCAGCAAGCATTCTTAACTGCTGAGCCATCTTTCTAACAACACCTTACTTTTATTTATTTATTTTTTAAGCTGGCAAATCCTGTAAACAATCTCAGCTTTGGAGAAATCTGCTCATTTTAACTGCTGAGTCAATTATAACCTTTCCTTTATCTTTACAGTTTGGTTTCCAAGTCTTTGATCTTGTTTTCTTATGACAATGATCTTGTAATATTTTCTACAAAAAAAAAGAAAGAGTTCATGCTTTTCCCATAGATGCTTAAAAATAGTTTATCATGATGATTACTGATTCCGAGTAGTCTCAGTTAGCAGCCAAAATTGTCAAGGAAATTTCATGAGACATGTCAGGATCTCTCTCTCTCTCTCTCTCTCTCTCTCTCTCTCTCTCTCTCTCTCTCTCTCTGAAAAATTAGGAGAAATTCCAATTTAAGTTCTTTCCTACCAGAAGTATAAATGTCACCTTTGACACTGGACTTTTATTTTGGGTTCATTGACTCATCCTCAGTGCAACTTAAAGGGATCAATTTAGGTATGGCTGCAGAAGTGATTCAGTCTAGAAAGAACTTGGTTGTGCTCTACATAATACAACCCACCAATCTCAATCATCTATGTGCCTCATCTTCTCCAAAGTTGCTTCTCCCCCCCCCACCCCCAGGGCTAACACCTCTCTAATGCCTTTCTCTCAGGCAACATAGGATAAACTGGGTTTATAAGTGTCTGGTAAACTGATCCAAGTCAGACTACCCTCTGCAAGTGCTATAGCATCCTGTGACTATATATATCCTTGGCATATAGTTTACCTCTGTCCTTTGCTTCTGGAACTTTCTGCACTGACACACGATAGGTCAGCTGTGTGGCCAAGGGCTCTCATAGTCCTCTTCTACATTCTCACCTCCTCATGCTCCCTTCCATCCCTCTTTCTCTACAGTTTCTAGTCCACCTAGTCTGTAGTTCAGCCCTCCTAGATTTGCTCTGCCACGGTCATGATCCTCCATGGCTTAACATTGATTCTTTCTGCTCCTGTCGTGTTCCCAGTGAGATGCTCTTCAACCTGGGGCAAGGACACCTCGCACAAATAACTCTTGACAAATGGATTTGAAAACCCATCTGTTTCCTGTGGTTAACTAATTGGTGACTGACATTTTGACCCGGCCTGTTCACTAGAACCAGATGTTTTTCCAAGTTATTTTAAGGGTTGCTTTATAAATGGAATTTTGACTCCTTTTTCCAAAGATAAAGGAAAAGCCTGCTGGGGTATTGCTCTCTGCCTACAGATTGTACAGAGGAGAGAAGTCTTTCATAGATGACTGATTTCTAAAACAGATGTGCCAAGTTCCTTGGGCTAAAAAATCTCTTTTGTTGGAAATGAATTGGGGCATTTTTTTAAAATATGAGTTCTCAGAATATGTTCTTGAGCTGTGCTAATAATGATCAATGTGATGGCAACTTGGTTTAAGATTTTGAGGGTTGTGAGAGCTAATAAAACTGCCCAGGGGAATATGACGTCGCTTGATACAGCAGAACTAATGAAAGACCGAGTGCACAAAAGCGTCTCTTGTCAGAGAGGACATGTTTGCATTTGGTCCCATCCACTGATGCCCTTGACAGAGGCAGAAATAGAATGTCATTTGTGGTCACCTGGCAGAAAGTGTCCTGGTGCCTTCAACTATTATTTCTACAATCGTGTTTCATTCTTTCCTGAAAATCCTCCTCTTCTCTCCTTTTGCCTTTGAGCTTTCATCAGCACACTTCTCTCTTTATTGAACAATGAAAAGATACAGAAGCCACAGGGACAGGAGCTATGGCTAACCATGATGGGGAAGTCAGGGAGAACCATGCTGTCTTTTTTATTTATCCAAATCATGGTAGTAATTCCCCTTGGATTTCTGGGTTACTGAACCTGGGACTCACTGATTCAGCTAGGCTAAGGCCCCAGCTAAGGATCCTCCTGCCTCAACTTTGTCAATGCTGGGATTATAGGAACATGCTGCCAGATCTGGCTTTTTCCTGTGGGTGCTGGGTGGGAGAGGAGGGGTTTGAACACAGGTTGTCACGCTTGCACAGTAAGTACCACAGCTACTGAACCATTTCTCCATTCTTCCTTTTTTTTTTTTTTTATTTAATGGTAATGGTAGCTAGACAAGCATAAAAATCCAAGCTGGGCCCCTGTTGGGCTTGTTTTGTAGCATTTTTGTGGTTCTGGTTATTTGCTCATTGATCTCTAAAAAGATGAGGCTCAGAGATTTCAGCCTGTGGTGTTTAGTATCTTACATGACTCTCCACTTGATATTAGACGGGTATTGCAAGGATCGGGTGGGATAATATAATAACGAATACCCTGTGTACCGATTTGATAAGCTCTTAACAATATGGTGCCTGACAGCTTCTCACTTAAAGAGAAGACATCCCGTCAATCAGCATGAAGCATGCTAGAGTGTCTGCTTCCCTGAAGTTCCTTCTGCCTGCAAAGCAGCTTTCTTCTCTCTGACTCTAAGTGTCTTTAATAGAATATGCCAAGGGTAGCAATTGGAAGCATAATGTCCAGTGAGTTTCCTGCTCTCAGGAGCTTGTAATTACCCCGATACTGGCAGGACTCTGGTTTCCCTGGTCCGAATTCATGCTTGATTCTCTCCTCCATCATTCGCTCCCTAGATGATGTGGTGGGTAATAAAGAAGCAAGCCAGTTAATGGGCAGGTGGGTTGAGCTTTACATGGTACGAAGTGATTTCTGCTCATCCTACCAGATCCTCAATGATGGTGGAGGGGTGGCAGATCCAAGGTACAATCACATTCCCGTTGTAGAGGTCAGGAAATGGAATGCTATGGATTGAATTGTGTCTGGTCTGAAATGCATAAGATAAAGTCTGTCACCCTCAGTGTGACTGTATTTGGAGACAGAACTTTTAAAGAAGTGATGGAGGTTAAACGAGATCAAGAGGGCCAGTCCTAATCAAGTCTAACTAACATCCGAGTAAGAATCACACCTGGGGCATCAGTATGTAGGGAAGGGCCACCTTGAAGCCAACACTACTGACAGTGTATGAGAGATTTCAGCCTTCCACAGTGATGAGGCAATGTCTGCTATTTAAGCTATTCACGCACAGCATTTGTTATGATAGCCAGAGCAAACCAATACATCAAGGCTCCAGGAGACTAAATTAGTATCCCAGGAATGGCTACTGTTCTCCATTACTAAGAGCCTGGAAAAGCCCCTGGGACAGAAATAAGGGCTCAGGAGACCTTTTCTCCCCAGCAACCTGTTGATGACCAGTGGGAAAGGTAATCATTTAATAGGGGTATCTTGCTCTGTCTGAATGCAGCTAGGACTTTTCTACATCAACGCATCCCTGCCTTGGTACACTCTTTAATAATGACTACAGGCAGTGGTGAGCCCAGGGCATGTTTTGTCTTTCTCCATCCAATTGTACCGCTAATTCTGATTTTGCATGGACTTCTGTGCAGTTAGAAGCACCCAGAAGCATTCACATTCTCACCCCTGTAGAGAGAATATCTTAAAAATCATACAACACACCCCTTCTCTCCTCCCCATCTTTCAAGCCTCCCCAAGGAAGATTCTTGGCCATATATAATATTACTAAAGAAACAGAGGAAGTGATGCTTGCCCTTAAGAGTGATTCATCACTGATGTTAAGCCCGGGGCTCCTGGTTTTTTATCTATTTGTGATGTCATAAGGGCAGGTATGGGGACTATGCCCACGTTGTTTGGGGAAGATGTTCTTTTTTATTGTGTCTTTCTAGCTAGCTGACCCATTACTTCCCAGGGATTCTCTTGTCTCCATTTCCCACCTCACTTTAGGTGCACTGCAATTACAGATATGTGCAGCTATACCTGGCTTTATATGGGTTCTGGTGATTCGAACTGGGGTCCTTGGGCATATTCAGCAAGTGGCTTATTCACAGCTCTGTTTCGGAAGCCCAGCTTGTGTACTTCCGAGGCACTTTGTCAAGGCAGAAAGATAGCAAGCTTCGGTGTTTTACCTGAAGACAGTGCCATCGCCAGGCATGAGCTTCCATTGGCTGTACTGACTGCTTTCCAAAGGAAATATAAAGATCATTTATGTTAAGTATGAAAAAAGAAGTGATCATACTGATAGGAGACTTAGCCTGAGGTGGGAATCCAGTGAACATCAATTCTTCCCACTGCTGAGTGAGTGTGAACCCTACAGTACTTATGGGTTCTCAGAAAATCTGGCCCTGCTATGCCTGCCCTAGGTGCAGGTAGTCTTTAAGGAGAAACCAAAGGGTTACTTTTCTATACCCTGATTGCACTGCAAGGTTCTCTTGGTTGACTTTCAATAATTGCAGAGTGACTAGGGGACCTTATGCACTATATATACTCAATCAAGTTAGTGTTAGGGACCTAGCAATGTAGAAGGGCAATTTTTTAAAAATGTCTTTTCTGTTTGAGAAGCTGTGTATAGATCTATACTCTCAGAGACATTATCCATAGCTTCAACTATTATGAGGGGGAGGCTTCTAATAGGAAAATAGAGCAAGAACCAACTCACCAAAATCTGGGGTAATCCAAACATGGCAGAATGTGGCGCAATGCACCCAGACCCTCCCCCACACATGACGTTTGTTTTTTAGTCCTGTGTTTGGCTTTCTACCCCACCTAGATCCAGTTTTTGCTTGGTTTGTTTGTTTGTTTGTTTGTTTGTTTGTTTGTTTGAAGCAGAGTCCGGTGTAATTTAGGGTGTCTTAGACTGGGTCTGTAGCTAGAGATGACCTTGAACTTCTGATCTTCCTTCCTCTGCCTCCAAAGTCCTTAGGTTGTAGGGGTGTGCCACCATGTCTAGCTTTATTTAAGTGGTCTGGGAGACTGAACCCAACATGCATTCTTGGCAAGCAGTCTACTACTCCTTGATCTATGTCAACATGGGCAAGATCAAGGTGCATTCTTCACCATTAAGAGCAGCTGGTGGGGTGGATGCTGAAAAGGGGAACTGCCTTCTTCACTTGCTGGTCCAAGCCCCACTGCTTATAGGAATTGAGGGAATATACTTGAGAGTTGAAGATCTCATCAGAAACCACAGCCTCAAAGCTTCCCTGGCCATCCACCCTCTTCCCATGGTGGGAAGGGCCCAGGCTGGTGCTCATTTAGAGTCAAATTCCCCCTTAGCTTTCACTCTGCTCACCTGGGCAGCTCTCTGTCATTCCTTTCCAGGAATATCCCAAGGAAAACCTAAACTCAATTCGTGAGGCAATCAAGTCTCCTCCAAACTCCCTGCTTTATGATGAAGATAAACTCTGTTTCCATTTCTCCCTTCTTTGAAAAAGAAGTCACCTCGCCTTCAAAAATATTCAAAACCTGAGATTCATCTTTCTATTCCTGGAACTTGTTTTGTCTTGGTCATGTTTAGAATAAGTATGAGGTAGTGAGATGTGTACACCAACCTCTCTATCCAGACCTGACTTCTTGCATCTGAGATGACCCTGATGCTAAATCTTGTTTCTCTGTTTCTAGTGGGTTAAGTGCTTGAGGTGGGAGCTGGGAGGAAATGGTCACTGTTCTACGAAAAGAAAGGACAGGGTCACAGTCAGAGTCAGAGAGAATGGGGAAAAGTCTGGAGGAGGCAGAGGCAAGTTTTCATGGAGGAAGACAAGAGGATAAAGTCTGACCTTGCTGTAAGAGGTATCTCTCCTCCTGGCATTAGGTTATCATGAAGATCTTGGATTCTGTATCAGGAAATACTCGAAGAGGATTCGAGATACCTGGCATATGTGAAGGACACCCAATGCATAAATATGTTATTAGGAGATGATAGGAACAAATATTCAAATCAGGGACTTGGCTCTTATCAGCTGGGCTCTGGGCACATCAGAAAAGAAATTATCTTTTCATTTGAGATGCACAGTGTGTGTTCAGACCCGTGAATCTGGTTTTGGAGTCACGAATGGAGATGTGCTGAAGTTGACAGAGGTGACGGCTACTCACATATGGAAAACTGAATAATAACAACAATTCCATTTGTGAAGAAGGGCTGGAAATTATGTTTTCAATTCCAATGCAAGGCAGGGGCCTGAGATGAGCCAATTCAAATTGGGGCTTGCCTGGACTGACAATTTTCCTTTTTAAGTGACAGAAGAAATCTCGGTTGATGAAGCTGTCTCTAGGGGAATCTGGGAAAGATCCTCTCTGCGATATTTTTTAAGTGACATTTCACATGGCTGCTAGTAATTATTGCCAGCATTTGATAAGTGCATCATTAACTGTGTTAACATTACCAAACACTACAATGCTCGTGCTATTCTGAGTGGTATAGCTGTGAGTTCAGATTTCTAATATTCATAGAAAAATATTGCTTACCAAAAGCTTATGTTGATTTCTGTTTTGTCACTGGATGCTGTAAAGGATCTATGAATGTAAAGGCATAAGTGGTTATTTCATGTTACTTTGTGAAATTAGTATCAAGTCAAAAATGGATTTTATTTATTTATTTACCTATTTATCACTTATTTATTTATTTACTTATTTACTTAATTGTTTGTTTAAACAGGGTCTTACTATGGCATCCTGGCTGTCCTGAAACTCTCTACATAGATCAGGCTGACCTAGATCTCACAGATATCACCTGCCTCTGCCTCTGCCTCTGCCTCTGCCCAGCTTGTTATTACATGGGTTTTTGATATCAGATTGAGGTCCTCATCTTACATAGCAAGTACTTTGCCCCCTGGGATCTCTTTCCAGCCCTGCTTTCCACCCTTGTTAGATTGCTTCTTAATGTAGGCTCACGCCTCCAAAATTAACTAAAATTAAATCTTAAAATACCAGTTCTTTACCTTCAGACTTACTTTAAAGATTTTTAAAAAATCAGTGCTAAGTCCCCAGTTGACATATTTGGACAACTAAGAATCAAATCCTCCCATTAAAGAAACCTAAGCACACTGGTAGGGCAGTCCAGTGGTAGGGTGCTTGCCTAGTCATTCATAAGCCTCTGAGTCCATCCACAGCACAAAACAAAGATACAAACTTAAATACTAGACAAAACACCCAAAATAACTCTCAAGGGCTTTAGTTACTAACAAACTTTGGATAAGACTTGAACCTTGAAGTAAGTCAATTCTACAGTGGGAGTTACATGACTCAGTCAACTAAATCTCAATGTGAACTATGGGATGGGGGAACCAGGGAAGAGCACTAGAGAGCCTCCATACATGAGGGAGAAGCCCTTCAGGGAAACGTGCAGGAAGAAGTCCAGATCCTGTGTTCAAACCCAGCCCAGATTTCTACCTCGTCTCTGAACCGTGAATTCATGGGACAAAACAGATGCATAGAGCAGGATCTAAAAGAATAAATGTTCCCTGTGCACTTTCCTTATATAAGACGTGACTATAGTTTAGCTCTCACCAAGTTGACTGTCTACAAAAGCAAAAATATCAATACCCTTTAGAGAAACATGAGAGAATCTACCATCTTTAAAATGTAATATTTATAATATATGTATAAGCCATCAAGTTGTATTTAGAACATTTATTTGTGTGTGTGTGTGTGTGTGTGTGTGTGTGTGTGTGTGTGTTAGAAAGCTCCATGACATGTATGTGGAAGTCAGAGGACAATTTGTGAGAGTTGGTTCTCTCCTTCTGCTAAAGATCAAACAAAGGTTGCTAGCCTTTGTAACAGGCACCTTTTCCTGCTGGCCCACCTCTCTGCCTCAGCCTCCAATTGTATTTAGGATGAAATCTAAGGTTGGCAAATAAACAAAGAGTCAGGAAAGTGTGACTTAGTCTCATGAGAAGAAACAAGTGACAGACATCAACCTTTAGGTCTTGAGGACTACTATAATAAATCACCACAAACCATGTGGCTTAAAATAAATGTCAGGTATTTTCTCACAGTTTCAGAGGCCAGAAGTTTGAAATGAGCCTTCAGCAGTGTGGCTAGGCTTTTGTCCTAAGCTCAGACAGTTTCTACCAGTCCTTGATATCTCTCAGTTCAAGTGCAGTCCCTGCTTTCCTCTTCCAATAGCTTCCTTATGCTAGTTCTATTTGCCAACCTTCCCTTCCTCCCTTCAGCAAGGATCCCTTAAGATGTGTATCCAGACATGTAGTCATTCAAAGATAAAGCTGTAACAAATGCATGTTCAGACCTACATGGCTATGGCTGACCGAAGGCATAACCATAGTAAAAAATGCTTTTGAAAATGTTATTAAATTAGGTAAAGAAAGTAAACCAGAGATGCTATAAGAGTCACCTCTCCATCACCAGGATAGAATACATAATCTAGAATCACCAGGGCGTCTCAGCAGGAGGTTGCCTGCATCTAGTTGGTCCCTGGGTTTAGCTGTTGAGGGAGGTATTTGAACCCATTAATTGAGGTGGAAAGACCCACCCAGATGTAGATGGGACCATTTCCTATGTAGGGCATTCTGAACTGTAAGTATGGATGGAGTAGCTGAGTGCAAGCATTCCTTGCTCCGCATCTGGACTATGGGCGTCTTTACTATAACCAGGGGTCCTAAACTCCGGTGTGTTGATGAGCTGTAGACTGAAATTGTGAGGTAGGATAAACCCTCCCTTCTCTGATTGCTTTTCTCAGGGTGTTTCACTAATATATATGATAGCAACAGGCAATGGGATGAAGATGATGTGTCACAGAAGCAACTTGAGGGAGGAAGCATGTTTTGGTGAATGACTTCAGAATATTTCAGTCCGCCATCACAAGGAAGGCATGCTGTCGGAGAAGTTCCACCAGAGTGAGGCATCTGGTGGTGCCCCTCATATTGAGCCCGCAACAAGAAACAAAGAACCGGAAGTGTTTTAGGCCTTCCCTTTGCACCCTCTTCCTGCCCGGTCTCATGTCCTAAAGGTTCCTCAGCCTTACAGAACAGCCACCCGCGGGAGCCCAAGTGTTCAAACACATGAAGCTGTGGATATACTTTAGATTCAAATCACAGCAACAATCAAACCTGTAGCCAAAACATTCTATATCTGTTGTCTCTAAAGCTAAACAAAACAGAAAAAGAAAAAAAGTAGAAAATCTGCTTCATTTTTACATAGAATCGATTAAGAGTGGAGTGTGGTTTAGAAAGGGGTTGTTTGGGTGGGCAGAGAGAAGGGGAGATAAGAAAAGGATGGGATTCTTGTTTTAAGAGGGACCTGTTATATTTTTCAGCGTTTTAAAACAAGGCAAGAAAAGAATGTGGACAGAAAGTTCAAGTTTGTTGTAGGCAAGGACTACAGTGCCAGATCCTTGAATAGAAATATTCATTGTAAATCTAAAGTATGGACTTAGATTCTCTTCTTGAAAGACTGGAACTATCAAGGCTGGAGAGATGGTTCTGTGGTTAAGATTGCTTCTCTTCTCTGGCAGAGGCTCCAGGTTCAGTTTCCAGTGCCCACTTGACAGCTTACAACCACCTGTAACTCTAGTTCCTGGGGGATATGGTGCTCTCTTCTGGCCTCCGAGAATATCACACTCAGGTGCATGTGTATTCATGCACACACACACACACACACACACACACACACACACACGATAGAAAATAAAACAGATATTTTCAAAAGCTAGAGAGATTGTTTAATTAGCTTTTATATATAATACTCAACCATCATTAGATAGAAAATTTGAACACAAGAGGGTAGGTAAAAATATACCAGACAAATATTAACCAAACTAGGAAGTAACCTTAGGCCTAGGAAGAATCAATAGAAAATAATAAAATATCATAATAACACCTATTACCTTTTTCAGTTAATACATTTTAATAATTGATTTTAGGAAGCTGGACATGACGAGGCACAACTTCAATCCTAGCACCCACAGACAGAAGAGTGAATATTACAGATTATAATTGAGAAACATACTGAATTTCATACTGAATTCTAGGTCAGCCTGGACAAGACCTCACCTTAAAAATAAAATAAATAAATATAAATACACAAGTAAATTAATTTAATTCAATTCTCCAAGAATATGCTTCATTCTAAATATACATGTTATTAATAAGATGGTTTTAAAATCAATAAAGCAAAAGTTAATTTAAGAAAGTACAGAAGGGGTTCCCCTGAGCACACCCAGCAGTTGTGATCTGTCCCCTGTCCCCTGCACTCCATTTTCTGGCCCAAAGCTTTGCCTGCATTTCCAAAGGACTGCTGGCACCAGGGACAACCAGATGGTTAAAAGCTAGCGAAAGAATGCAATGAACTAGAGCCAGGGCAATATGATAACACTAGAGCCCAGCTATCCTACTAAAGCAAGCCCTGGAAATCCTAACACAGCTAAAATACAAGGACATGACCTTAAATCTAATCTGATAGGTTAGATTTAAAAGAAAATGATAGAGGCCTTTAAATAGGAAATGAATAAATCCCTAAAAGAATTACAGGAAAATACCAACAGGTGAAGAAAATGAATAAAATTGTTCAAGACGTGAAAATGGATATAGAAGCAATAATAATAAAAAAAAAAAAGCACAAACTGAGGGAATACTGGAAATGAAAAACCTAGGGATGAGAACAGAAACTACAGAGGTAAGCATCCCCAACAGAATACAAGAGATGGAAGTGAGAACCTCAGGTGTAGAAGATACAATAGAAGAAATTGATACATCAGCCAAAGATAATGTTAACTCTAAAGAGTCTCTGATGGAAAACATCCAAGAAATCTGGGATACTATGAAAAGACAAAACTTAAGAACAGCAGGAATAGAAGAAGGAGAAGAAGATTCCTAGCTCAAAGTTCCAGAGAATATTTTCAACAAAATTGTAGCAGAAAATTTTTCTAACCTAAAGAAGAAGATGTTTATAAAAGTACATGAAGCATATAGAACACCAAATAGATTGGACCAGAAAAGAAATTCCCCAACCACATAATAACCAAAACATTAATGTACAGAGAAAAGAAAAAAATATCAAAAGCTGCAAGAAAATAAGGCCAGAGAGCATATAAAGGCAGACCTATTAGGATTACACCTGACTTCTCAACAGAGACTCTAAAATCCAGAAGGGCTGAGGCAGATTTCTCAGTCTCTAAGAGACCATGAATGCCAACCAAGACTACCATACCCAGCAAAACTTTTAATCACCACAGGTGGAGAAAACAAGGTACTCCATGACAAAACCAAATTTAAAAAATATCCATCCACAAATCCAACCCTATAGAAGATACTAAAAGGGAAAACTCCAACCCAAGGAAGTTAACTATACCCCCCAAAAAAACATAGGAAATAAATAATTTTACATCAGCAAAACCAAAAGGAGAGAATCACACACTTACAGTACCACCTCTAGCATCAAAATAACAGGAATTAACAATCATTGGTCTTTAATATCTCTTAATATCAGTGAATATAATTTCCCAATAAAAAGACACAATCTACCAGAATAAATGCAAAAACAGGATCTATTATCCTGCTGTATACAAGAAACAACATTTTAATGTCAAAGATAGACAATACCTCAGAGTAAAGGGGTAGAAAAGATTTTCTAAGTCTATGGGCCCAAGCAGCAAGCTGGAATAGCCATTCTATTGTCTAATAAAATAGATTTTCAACCAAAATTAATCAAAAAGAGATGAAAAAGGACACTTCATATTATTCAAAGAAAAAATCCACCAAGACAATATCTCAATTCTGAATATCTATGTCCTATACAAGGACACCCATATTTGTAAAATATTACTATAGCTTAAACTACACATGGAACCTCACACATTAATAGTGGGAGACTTCAGCACCTCACTCTCACTATCAGATAGATTATCCAGGCCTAAATTAAATAGAGAAACAATGGAACTAATGACATTATGTCTCAAATGGACCTAAGAAATATCTACAGAATGTTTCACCCAAACACAAAAGAATATACATTCTTCTCAGTACCCCATGGAACTTTCTCCAAAAATGATCATATACTCTGTTACAATGCAAGTCTCAACAGATACAAGAAAACTGAAATAGCTTCCTGTATCTTTTCAGACCACCATGGATTAAAGCTAGACTTCAACAACAGAAAGAACAGAAACCCTACAAACTCACGGAAACTGAACAACTAACTCTCTACTCAATGACCACTGGGTCAAGGAAGAAATAAAGAAAAATAAAAGACTTCATAGAATTCACTGACAAAGATGCACAGCATATCCAAACATATGAGACACAATGAAAGCAGGGATAAAATGAAAGGTCATAGCACTAAGTGCCTTTATAAAGAAATTGGAGATATCTCATACCAGCAACTTAACAGCACACCTGAAAGCTCTAGAACAAAAACAAGCAAACACACCCAAGATGATTGTACGGCAGAAAATAATCAAACTCAGGACTGAAATCAATAAAATAGAAACAAAGAGAACAATACAAAGAATCAGTGATTTAAAGAGTTGATTCTTTGACAAAATCAACAAGATAGACAAACCCTTAGCCAAACTAGCCAAACTAGCTAAAAGGCAGAGAGACAGTACCCAAATTAACAAAATCAGAAATGAAAAGAGGAACATAACAACAGGCAGGGGGGAAATCCAAAGAATCACCATGTCTTACTTCAGAAGTTTGTACTCTGCAAAATTGGAAAATCTAAATGAAATAGATGATTAGATTATTTCCTTGATAGATACTACTTACCAAATTAAGATCTGGTAAGCAATTTAAATCGTCCTATAACCCTGAAGAAAATGGAAGAAGTCATTAAAAGGCTCCAAGCCAAAAAGAGGTTAAGGCCAGATGGTTTTAGTGCAGAATTCATTTTACCAGACCTTCAAAGAAGAGCTAATACCAATATTCCCCCAAATTATTCCACAAACTGAAACAGAAAGAACACTGCCAAATTCATTTTATGAGGCCACAATTACCCTGATACCTAAACCACACAAAGACTCAACCAAGAAAGAGAATTTCTGACCAATCTCCCTTACAAATATTTATACAAAAATACTCAATACAATACTCACAAACCAAACCCAAAACACATAAAAAAAAAAAAAAAAACATCATTCACCATGATCAAGTAGGCTTTATCTCAGAGATGCAGGGATGGTTCAACATATGAAAATCCATCAATGTCATTCACTGAAACAAATTGAAAGAAAAAAAACATGTGATCATCTCATTAGCTACTGAAAAGGTGTTTGACACATCCCTTCATGACAAAAGTCTAGGAAAGATATGGGATAGAAGGTACATACCTAAACACAATAAAGACAACATATAGCAAGCTAATAGCCATCAAATTAAATAGACAGAAACTTAAAGTCATTCTACTAAAAACAGGGACAAGGCAGGATTGTCCACTCTTTCTGTATCTACTCAATATAGTACTTGAAATTTTAGCTAGAGAAATAAGACAACTAAGGGAGATCAAGGGGATACAAATTGGAAAGGAAGAATTCAGAGTATCATTATTCATGGATGATATGGTAGTATACATAAATGACTCCAAAAATTCTACTAGAGAACTCCTACAGCTGATAAACAACTTTAGCAAAGGGGCTGGATACAGAATTAACTTAAAAAAAAAAATCAGTAGCCTTCCTACATACAAATGATAAATGGGCTGAAAAAGAAATTAGGGAAACAACACCCTTCACAATAGACACAAATAAAATATCTTGGAGTAACTCTAAGCAAGCAAGTGAAAGATCTGTATGACAAGAACTTCAAATCTTTGAAGAAAGAAATTGAAGAAGATCTCAGAAGATGAAATTCTCTCCCATACTCATGGATTGGTAGGATTAACATAGTAAAAATGGTCATCCTACCAAAAGCAATCTACAGATTCAATGCAATGCCTATCAAAATTTCAACAGAATTCTTTATAGATCTTGAAAGAACAATTCTCAGCTTCATATGGAAAAGCAAAAAATCCCAGGATAGCTAAGACAATCCTGTACAATAAAAGAACTCCTGGCAGTACCATCATCTCTGATTTCAAGCTGTAGTACAGAACAATAGTAATAAAAACCAAGTGATGATGGCGTAAAAACAGATTGGTTGATCAAGTGGAATTGAATCAAAGAACCTGAAGTAAATATACATATCTACGGGAACTTGATTTTTAAAAAAGAAACCAAAACTATACAATAAAGAAAAGAAAACATCTTCAACATATGATGCTGGTCTAACCAGAAGTCTGCACATAGGAGAATGCAAATAGATCCATATCTATCACCTCACACAAAACTCAAGTCCAAGAGGATCAAAGACCTCAACATAAAACTGAATCAATTAAATCTAATAGAAGAGAAAGTGGGGGATAGCCTTGACCACAATGGCACAGGAGACAGCTTCCTGAACAGAACACCAATATCTCAGATACTAAGACCAACAATTAATAAATGAGAACTCATGAAACTAAAAACCTTCTGAAAGGCAAAGGACACTGTCAAAAGGACAAAATGACAGTTCACCAACTCCACAGCTGACAGTGGGATAACATCTCTCTCTCTCTCTCTCTCTCTCTCTCTCTCTCTCTCTCTATATATATATATATATATATATATATATATATATATATATATATATATATATCAACAAACCAAATAATCCAATTAAAAGATGAGGTACAGATATAAGCAGAGAATTCTTGGTAGAGGAATCTCTAATGGCCGAGAAGTACTTAAAGAAATGTATAACATTCTTAGTCACCAGAGAAATGCAAATCAAAACAACTCTGAAACTCCATCTTACACCCAACAGGATGGCTAAGATAAAAAACTCAGTGACACTCATGCTGGTGAGGATGTGGAGCAAGGGGAACACTCCTTCATTGCTGGTGGAAGTGCAAACTTATACAACCACTTTGGAAATCAATTTGGTGGTTTCTCAGAAAACTGAGACTATATCTACTTCAAGACCCATCTGTAGCACTCCTGGGAATATACCCAAAAGAAACTCCACAATACCACAGGCTACTTGCTCAAACATATTCATAGCAGCTTTATTTGTAATAGCCAGAAACTGGAAACAACCTAGATGTTCCTCATGTGAGGAACTGGTGAAGAAAATGTGGTTCATTTACACAATGGAATATTACTCAGCCTTTAAAAACAATAACATTGTGAAATTGTCAGGCAAATGGATGGAACTAGAAAAGATCAAACTGAATGAGGTAACGCAGACCCAGATGAACAAATGTGGTATGTACTCACTTATAAGTGGACACTAGCCATAGAGTATAAGATTACCATGCTACAAACCACAGACCCAAAGAAGTTAAGTAACAAGGAGGGTCCAGGGGGAGATGCTTGAATCTCACTGAGAAGTAGAAATAGATTAGACATTGGCGGACAGGTGGGGATGGGAACAGGGGAGATGAGGGGAGGGGAGGATGGGGCAAGAGAGTACTGGGAGAGATACCTGGATTGGGAGGGGCATCTCAGGTAGGAGCTAGAAACCTAGGACATGGGAATTCACAGAAATCTATGAGGGTGACCCTAGCTAAGACTCCTAACGTGGACATGGAGCCTGAACCAGAAATCTCCTGTAACAAGGCAAGACTTCCAATGAAAGACCTACACAGCTGCAACATTTTTTTTTTCTGCCTACAAGATGTGCCAGGGTAAAAGAGCAGAATTTGAGGGAAGGGCCAACCAATGACTGGCCCAGCTGGAGACCCAGGCCATGAAAGGAAGCCCATCCCTGACACTATTAATGGTACTCTGCTATACTTGCAGACAGGAAGCTAGTATAACTTTCTTCAGAGAGGCTTCACCAAGCAACTGATGGAAACAAATGCACAGACCCACAGCCAAACATTAGAGCTTGGGGAATCTTGTGAAAGAGGGGAAGGAAGGATTGAAGAAACCAGTGGGGGTGGGGGGGGCGGTCAGTGACACAAGAAAACCTACAGAATCAACAAACCTGGGCCCATAGAAAGTGTGCATGGAACAAACTTAGGCCCTCTGCACATACATAACAGTTGTGCAGTTTGGTCTTCATGTAGGATTCCTAAAGTGGAAGCAGGAGTTGTCTCTGACTACATTGCCTGCCTTTGGGTACATTTCCCCTAACTGGGCTGCCTTGACTCTCCTCAATAGGAGAAGATGAGTTAGTCTTATTGTAACTTGATATGCCAAGACTGGTTGACATCTGTGCCTTTTCTGAGGAGATGGGAAGGAAAGGTGGATAGGGGAGGGGAATTGACAGGGAGGGAGGGGAAGCTGCAATTGGGTTGTACAGTAAATAAATAACTTAATCAATTAAAAAGGTATGCAGATAAATTGATAAAAACCCATCCCAAAATGGAGGGTTTCAGCTTGCTTCTTCTTCCTTTTTTTTTTTTTTTTTTTTTTTTTAGAGTAACTCAAACAGGTAAGAGGTTTACTAGCACAGGTAGAAGTAGTTTTGATAAAAAACGTAGTTGTGGTCTAATAAAAACATCTGGGATTGTTAAATCCCAGCTAAAGATTGTGAAATGCATGTTAGGCTTACTATAGTCTTTATTCAGTGGGTACTTAACATGTTTAACGCTGGGTAGCCATTTTTAATCTGTTATGTTTTTTAAAGTGTGTCTTATTAACCTTTCATGTATTCGGGTGTTTTATTCCTGTTTTAGTTTTCTGTTGCTTTGCAAGAACTTACTAGTTTTTTGGCTTGAAACATCAGGAATGTTCCTTTCTGTGGGTCAGAAATCCAGTTGCTATCTCTGGGTTCATTGTTTAGGGAAGCTCTAGGCCAGAATCCCATGATTAGCCAGGTGACACTTCTCTCTCTCTTTGGGGGCTGAGGTCCTTTGCCAAGTGCAGCTTGTAGTTGTTGAAGGTGGGTGGTCTCACTCCTGCAGTGCCATGCCCTCCCCAGGGATGCCTGTGCCCTTCTCACGGCACTCTCTAACTAACTTCAGTCTGACACTGTCATAATTCTTGCAGCTAAGAACTATATAATTTTGGCCATATCTCTCTGACGTCATCATTAAAAAATAGTTTATTACTTTTAATTATATGAATTGGGGTGGGGGAGATATGTGCATGTGAGCATCTGTAGAGGCCACAGGTATTGGGTCTTTTGGGGCTTGGTGTAACAGATGGTGGTAAACCAAATTCACATGGGTGCTGGGGACCAAACTTGAGTCTTCTGCAAGAGCAGCATGTCATGTGGTCTTAATTGCTACCCCATCTATCCAGCCCTTATCATTTTATAGCGCCCTTTTCTGTCATTATGCACATAAAATTCTCATTTTAAGGAGACCCATAATTAAATTAGGCTAATTTGGGTAGTCCTTCCACTTTGATTTTTTTTAATGTAATTTTTAAATTTTTTTGAGAATTTTATACATGAATGCTGTCTTTATATCATTTCTGCCTTCCCCGCTCTCCTTTCAGTTTCTTCTGTTTCCTCCCCACGTCCTATTGAATTCATAACATCTTCAATTATTTTAACACACACACACACACACACACACACACACACACACACACTTTATATGTACATGTGCTTTGGGCTCTCCTCTTGAGATGAAAGAAAACAGATTCTCTCCATCTCACCAACCAGTGATTGCCTGTAGCTCTTAAGTACAGCTTTCATTTCTGGTATTTTGAGGAACTGTCTTATGTATCCTGGGCAGACCTCAAAAGCCAAACAGAGCCAAGGATGACCTTGAACTCATTATCATCCTTCCTTCTTCTCCCAAGTTTTAACCATCCTGCCGGCCTGTGCTGTGTTTTAGAAACATAGATGTATATGGCCAGTGTATATACTTTTGTTCATTAGCTTATTCATAACTCGATTGAGGGAGAAAAAAAAACCCTTATTTACTAGTTGTATTAATTAATTTTCTTGTTGCCATGACAGAATCCCTGACGAAAACAATGTACAGGGAAGGATTTTGGCTTGGCTTCTGTAGCTGGAGAAAACAGCAGGAGCACAGGGGCAGCAGTGCAGAGCCGCTGCTCACATCGTGTCTGCAATCAGGAAGCAGAGAGGAACGCCCTCAGATTGTGCTTGTCTAAACTCCACCTCCCCAGTTACCTGGCAACAGCCAGGTATGCTCCTCCCCAGTTACCTGGCAACCGCCAGGTAGGCCGATCCACTATAAAAGGGGCTGCTTGCCCCCTCCTCTCTCTCTTGCTCTCTTCCTCTCTTACTCCCGCTCTTACACCCTCTCTCTCTCTGTCCCTTCCCCCCTTCCTCTCTCTCCACGTGATCATGGCCCGCCTCTACTCCTCTTCTCTCTTCTCTTTCCACCGTCCTCTCCCCACCTTTGCCCCATCTCCTGAATAAACCTTCTCCCCCTTAGAACCGCGTGGTCTGGAGTGGTCTATTCTGCACAGCAGTCGGATTTCTTACATCTTTCTTACAATGCTCTCAGTTCTGTTCAGTGTTGGACGGCAGTCTGTGAAACGAGGCTGCCCATATTTAGAGTGAGCCCTCCTACCTCGGTTAACTCAATCTAGAAAATCCCTCGTAAACAGAGGTTTGCTTCCATGATGACTCTAGATTGTGCTAGGTTGACAGTCGCAGTTAGCCATCCTAACAACAGAGCTCTTGGGTAATTTTGCCCTTCCACAGACAGCACTCAGCGTTTCTTCAGAGGTGCATCAAAAACTATTGGAAGATGGACTCATTCTACAAGCCTGCTAACCATGTTAATTCGAATTACAGAATGTAGAAGACAATTTTGGATAAAAGCCGTGACCCAGTTTCCATTTTTCTAGAGACTAAGAATAGGCTCTTCCTCCATTGACACGCTTAAAATATGTCACACTTGTTTCACTGGTGCTCCGAATCCAGCACAAAATCTTTAGCCACTGCACAAGGAACACAAAGTACACCCTGTGTCTTAAATTCCTGGCGATGGGACACTTAGAAAGACAGATTAGAAAGACAGATGTTACTGCTGTGATGCATCCCCCATGTGACAGCTGGGCATCCCTGCCCCCTCCACCAGCAGGCTGGGGCAGGGAAAGATGGTTTCAGTATCGTGCCCAGCACAGACTGAAGGAGTTGTCATCTAGCACACTGCCTTCATACAGGAATGCTATGAACCTCTGATCCTTGTTCCAACTGCTCTGTATTTTCTCAGAGCAGTTGAAGTCCAAAGCTGGTAACAAGTCACCCAGGTTGTGCACTTGCAGTGGGAAATTCGAGAAGATGAGAAAGGAAACGAAGCAGGATTGCAATACATTGTGTCTGAGTTGAGTTGTGAGTTGCTATCTCTTTGTTTTGGAGTTAGATGCAGTCTCTGATGGCAGAGAGTCATCCCAGCTTGGACCATGGAGCTTTAGTTACGTGGTTAAATGAGTCCTTGAAAGAGGGCTGACTACAATATTGTTACACCATCAAGACAAGTCCTGCTGCTCCCATTAACACAGGGATGATGAATTACTTTAAATGTGATCTCAGTGCTACCTAGGTTGATTTGTAAGACAATAAAAGTCTAAACAGCAACCACTCCTCGGTATGGACTATCAGGTCAAAGATGTAGTGGCACACACCAGAGCTCCTAATCCTTGGGAGGTGGAGGCAAGAGGATACATAATGAGCTCAAAGCCAGCCTAGGCTACATGAGATCACTCTTAAAACACACCAAACCAATGAATAAAGAAACACCATTCCTGATCAGCTCTGCTGAACACTGGTCACAATTGCAAGGGCTAAGTTACAATCCATCATTTGTTTTTATTAGATCTGTCTCTGTGGTCTTTTAGTTGAGAACATGCTTCTGAAGCAAATACATGATTTTTCAGGATGGCGTTAACACTCAGCAGTAATTTGATTATTAGTACAATCGGCCCTGGAATTTGGAATTTTGACTTTGACTTGACTTTGACTTGACTTCTCCAGCTTAGGGCATTTCCTGGAAGCCCTGGTTGTCAAGGTGTCTGTGCTTAACCAAATCAAGGGTGTTACTGGAAACACGTGTGTCCTCCAGGGAAGCTGTCATTGGGTCTGGTTAGTCTGTTAGTTTGTTACATCTTTCTCTAGTTCCTAGTGAATTGGCATGAGAAAGAAATGTGTGTAACAAGGCTAGAGAGACTGCTTAACTGTTAAAAAGCTGCTTTTCCGGGGGGGAGGGGGGAGGGGGGAACCTTGACATAGATTCTTAGCATCTGTGTTGAGCAGCCCAAAGCCTTTAACTCCAACTCCAGGGGATCTGATGCCCTCTCCTGACATCCTCCAGCACTGCACTGATAGCCTAGTAAGATGACCCAATGGTTAAAATACTTGTCTCCAAGCCTGTAACTTGAATTCAATCCTGGGGACCAATACGATAGAAGGAGAGAACCAAGCTCTGCAAGCTGCTGTCTGACTTCCACATGGGCACTATGCTCACGCATGCTCCCTCCCCACAGGATCCACATGAAGAGATAATAAGTAACTGTAAAGACACACAGTCAGTACTCTGTAGCTTTCCGTTAATAGTATTAACCTTAGCATTGATATCTTTACAGTGCTTTGCCATGTTTATTTTTTCACAGTTGCAATCAGCTACAGTCATGCGTATTTTTTGTTTGCCTGGCCTTCACAACGCTGCTTGTGATTGGCCTGTATTATTTAATCCCTGTGAAGTTATTGTCATCTGTTATATTATCTTTTACTCTGTGAAGTTTCATGTCTTTACAATTAAAATGGTGACTCAGACATATCATGCGCCTGTAGCCTTCAAGGCTTTGCATTATTTTCTTAGGCTAAATTCCCAGAAGTAGAATTAATGGCTAAAAATATCTTGATAGCTTTAAGTAAAGACCACCACAGTGCTTTACAAATATATTTTAGTAATTTTATGGTCACTGGCAATATGGAGGACATTCTTCCCTGCTATAAACAAAACAAAACAAAACAAAATCTAGAATTTTTCCTAAATACTTGTTAACAAAGGGAATTTTTTAAATGGTACTTTTTAGATGACTAACAGTAACTTGTTTGATTTATATGTTTCTTTGATTATGATTGAATTGTATATTTTTATAAATTTTCTTTAAGTTGAAAAGGTTTAAGTGTGTGTGTGTGTGTGTGTGTGTGTATACCATCAGTGCACTACCCATGGAGGACAGAAGAGGGAGTTGGGTTTCCTGGAGCTGGAGTTATAAGTTGTGAGCAGCCTGACCTAGGTACTGGGAACCAAGCTCAGGGCCTCTGCACGAGCAGCAGATACTCTTAAGCACTGAGCGGTCTCCCTAGCCTCCTTCATGTTCTTTAATAGCATTATTTTCCTTTACATGAAAAATGTGTTTGCTTTCTTTATCTACATGTTTATTGATATATTAGCCATTTAAAACAATTAATTTTAATATAATTATTATTCCAATGCTTTATCACCCTTTAATAGTCTTTTGTTATTATTTTATGGCATATTTAGATACATAATGTTTTACTTTATTATCAGTCATATTTATGGATCTTTTGCTTTGTAAAACAGTCATTATTTTTATTTGCTATATCATGTACTCTTATGGATCCTTACATTTAAATTACATTTTTAACATTTATTTGTTCGTGGTGTATGTGTGTGTGTGTGTGTGTGTGTGTGTGTGTGTGTGCATGCGCACGAGAGTGCCAGAGTGCCTGTGGGAGGTCTAGGTGGAGGTCTGAGAACAACTTGAAGGCATTAACTGTTGCAGTGCACAATTAATGTAGTCAATTGATCCCAGCAGTGGTGGTGCTGCAGTGGTGTTCCACATTACCTGCCCCAGTGTTCTGGGTTCCCGAATGAAAGACACATAGACACAGCCTTTATTTTAATATGCCTTAAACAGCTCAATGGCTGGGCCACTTCCTAACCTCCACATGGCTAATCTTCCTCCCTCTTATTTTCCCAAGTTATTACTTAGTAAAACCTATCTTCCATCTTTGCTGCCCTTCTCTGTCCTGCATCTTCTCCAGCAAGGTGTCTTTCTTCTCCTCGATACCCTGGCTGGGATCAAATGAGTAGAACAACTGGGAACTGCAACATTGACTCTCTTTCCACCCCTAAATAGACAGCATTTAGTTTGTCAAGCTTGGCAGCAAGCATCCTGCTAAGCCATCCCATGTTCCTTCAATTTTAATATTATAAAATACCTAAAAACTTTTAGTCAGCTAATGCATATGAGTTCAATCTTGATTCATGGTGTGAGAACTGTTTAATGAGTTATCACAATATTCTTTTATTGGTAAGATTTATTCAAAAGGGTGCTTGAAAGTGTATCAGAGGAGTTCATAAGACACAATGAAGGAAGCTCCTCTAATCCCCCACACCCCCACCAGTGCTTCCCTAAGACAAACTAAGGAAGTGTTCCATGGTTTTCCAGTACAGTGGTTTAAAAGTCCTCTCTGAAACTCATGCTGGAATTTAATTATCTGTGTGCCTCAGACTTCACTACTATGGAGAAATAAGAAAAATGGACCAAGGGAAGGGGTTTTTTTAAACCATGACCCAGAAATTTCCATCAAGGGTCAGCTGGGTCCTGAGCCTGGGATTGTAAGGCCCCCACGAAGGGAGGACCTTACCCAAGCCTCAGGAATTTGAGACCACCCATTAACTCACAAGACACAGAACTTGATGTAATCAGCAAGAGGTATATTTCAATCAACATGTTGAGATCAAGACCCATGACCCACGCAGGAGCAATGGGGTCTGACCCTGGGGCTTTGGAGACAGAGAGAATTTAAAGTCAAAAACCACAACTCAGGGGGGAAACCACAACCCAGGGGGAGTAAAGGAGGGTTATTGGAGAGTACCTGTGGAAAGTCCCAGCCCACTATTCAGTTTGTGACAGGGTCCAAGGAACAGTCATGGGGAACATTTTGTATAGGCTATTCTCTAAGAGCCTATTTGTAACCAACCATCTATCTTGTGGTCAGCCAAGTTCCTGAAACACAGAGCTCACGACCAAGCTGACCTGCACTCTTGGTTCTGTTCTGCCTCTTAGGAGTTTTTGAAAATTTTTAACCCTTTCAGGATAAGGAAGAACATCCTGGTGGCAGAAGCATGGTGGAGCAGAGCTGTGCCCTTCTTGTCAGCCTGGAAGCAGAGAAACAGGAAGGGACCAAAGACAAGCCATGTAATGAAAGGGGTGCACCCTAGTGATACACATCCTTCACCAAGGCCCTGCCTTCCAGTGTTCTACCTCCCATTAGCCAATGCATATTTGCAGTCTGTTTGTGAATTTAATCTCTGGGATTCCCTCACAGGCACACCTAAATGCAGACTTTGCTCATCTGCTGATCATCCTGTTCGAATTGACAGCCATGGTAGTGTTATAAAGATTGTGGCATGGTAGCTTCAAGACCTGATTAGGTCATGAAGAATCTGCCTTCATAGATACCCTTATAGCTAGAATTCCTAATACAAGTGATCAGATTAATCTAATTGTCATCTCTCAATCTCTTATGTCACAGGGCCCTTCTGTCATTTTCTGCCACAGCACAGAGGCCCTTAGTAGATTAGTACCATGCCTTTGGACTTCCAAGGCCCAAGAACCAACTGTGAGATAACCTTTTTTGTTTTGAGTATTCCCAGCCTATGGTATTACATCATAGCAACAAATAACTAAGTAATAAATCTAACCAGAGTACAAGCCATCATACTACAGAGCAATCCTCACATTGTCCGTTGCCTGGCCTTCTCAAACTCATTGTAGTTACTATCTGCTTTTTGCTCTCACCAAACCTGTGACTTGTGCATTTTCAACAAATAGCTTAGTAACTGACATTTTTATTCTATATTTTGTTTTTTTGGTTTTTTTGGAAGGTTTGTTCCTTTTACCCCGCATTCCTTTAAAATGTATTCAATTTCTTCACTTGATTATTTTTTTCCAGATTAACTTTATTACAATTCTATCCAATCTAAATAAACACCCATTTTTTAAAAAAAATTAAAGGATTTTAAAGCCATACATCAGCTGGAAAGAACTGATATCCTGAAAATAGACTTTTCCTAATGGGTCATACCACTTCCCTAGTCAAGTCTTACTTCCTGTCTCTCAATGAAAATGAGCATCCCACCCCCACCTCACCCAATCTAGGTCACACGTTTCCCATTAAGACTCTGTCTTAGCTTTTGCATATCTCATTCTATCAGGACTGGTTTCCTTCTGCCCCCAGTGACATGTTCTATATCTTTAGCAATTATATTGACTTTTTAAGAAATCAGTTCAAATATTTTTCAATGAACTTCTAAAAATAGTAATATAACTCCCTTGCTTCCTTCTAATATATACATATGGTAGAGTTACTTGCCTAGCATGTGAAAAGCCCCGAGTTCACTTCCTAGTACTATAAAGTCCAGGCAAGGTGGCACAAACCTATAATCCTCGCACATGGAGGTGGAGGTAGAAGGGTCAGAAATTCAAGGTCATCTTTGGCTACATAGTGAGTTCAGGGCCAGCATAGGCTACCTAAGAACCTGCCTCAAAAATTGTATATAATTGTTTTATGAAAATAAGAGAATATAAAAAGCTTTATCCTTGGAGTTTGTATATCATCAGAACCGGCTGTGAATATATTGGTTTTGCATCTGATTTGACTATAGTAGTATTGCTTCTAGTGGTATGAACTTTAAGTGGGAATAATATTGGGTTTAAAATAAATATTTATGTATTGGCTGACAGAGACTTCTATCTCCACTTCTCAGAGTTGCATCATTAAGAGTTGAATATTGAATTTTTATTTACTATACTTTTATCCTTTTAGGACAAGAGTATGATTTTTTTTTTTTAATTGGCACACTGGTGAAATGACTACAATTTTTATTTATTTATTTTTTTGACTACAATTTTTAAAGTGTTCTGTCTTTGCTTTCTAGCAATAATTCTTATATGTCACTAAATTAGCCATAGGATATTGTTTGTTTATTATGATGGTGGTAAAAATTTACTTGTATTTGATAATAATATCAGTCTCCATGATTTTATCTTATATGTGTGGGTCTTGTGTTATTTTGTTTTCAGAATTGTGTAGCTTTTAAAAATACTTTATTTTCATAAAAAGCATATACAATTTTCTTTTTGTGGTAGGGATTTATGTAGCCTAGGCTGGTCTTGAACTCACTGTATAGCCAAAGATGACCTTGAACTTCTGATTCTCCTGCCTCCACTTCCATGTGCTAGGATTATAGGCGGGTGTAACCTTGCTTGAATTTTTATGTTGCTGGGAAATGATCTCAGGGTTTTGTGCAGGTTAGTTAGGCCAATACTCTACCAACTGAACCATATCCCAGCCTAAATTTGTAATGATCCTTTTCTATTCTTAATAGTTTAAGAAACACACCAGTTACTAAGCACAGCTTATATTAAGGACTTTTGCAGGCATAACTATTTTGATCTTTGTCTATTTTCCTCTTCATGTTTTATCTCACATCAATTTTGGTGATATTTTCAAAATGGTGATTCCATGGATGTAATCAAATATAACAATATTATTTCATTCTTTTAATTTGTGTATTTATTCTACATATTCTTATACTAAGAATTGTCTTTCCTCTGATTTCCTGTGCCATATATGTTGTTTATTATAATTTAAGCAATATTTTATATATGGTTTGGTATTTCTGTAGTGCTAACTTTTCACTCACTCATGAAGGCTACATGGGCAAATCTTAGAAAATAGACAGTGGAATTATTGTGTACAGGCCATGCCTTCTTCCTAGTATCCAGCCATTCTGGCTAGGAAAACTAAAGGTTTTATCTTTATCTTTGTAGTTTTTATTTCTTATGTTTGCACATGGGTCAGACTCTTCAACCAAAATCCTATCTTAGTTCAATTACTGTTCTTTGAAATATTAAAAAAAAAAAAAAAAAAAAAACCTTCCAATCTTTAATTCTATTCTTTTTTTAAAATTTTTTATTGGATATTTTATTTACATTTCAGATGCCACCCCCTTTCCACATTTCCCCTCCCTAGAAAACCCCTATCCTATGCCCCCTTTCCCTTTTTGCTTTTATACAATTTTTTTAAAATATTAATCAAAGGCTTTATAAGTTTGGTAATTCTCAATCAGAAGTGTAACCCAATACCCAACCTATCTTTGACTAGCAGAGACACTCGAACATCTGCCTCCATGATCCCCCATTCTCTCTCTCTCTCTCTCTCTCTCTCTCTCTCTCTCTCTCCCTCTCTTTCTCCCTCTCTCTCTCTCTCTTTCCCTTGTCACCTAGCTCCTCCTCTCCTTGTCCTCCTCCTCTCCTTACTCCTCTTCTTCCTCTCCATAGTCCTCCCACCTTAGCTCCTCCTACATATCACCCTTCCTGTTAAAATAAAACTTTTCTCTCAAAATATAATTAGAGCATAACTATATGAATTTGTGTCAGTAAGGCACAAGATAGACCTAATACCCAGTCCGTCATCGTGTTGACTAATCAGAACCTCTGACATCTCTCCTAACTAAAAGAATTAGTTCTGAACCTGGCTTTTTTCTTGGCTTTAGAAGGAATGTCAGCTAAAAACCATCGTCTCAAACCTTTCCTCTCAAAATAAATAGCCAGAATTGGCTATGAGACTATAACTTTTCAACCTTGTCAGAAATCCAGAATGACTGAGTTAACTGAAATTATGGGAAGCACAAGCATAGCTTCTAAGACTTAGCCAATTTATAGAGACCGCTGAACACCTGGACAGTCCCTATACTACAAAACGGAGCATCTGATCTTCAGCCTTCTGACCCAGGATCATCAGACAGACCTAGTGATGCAGAATTATTAAGGACTGATTACTCTGTCTTGGCAGATATAATCAGTCAACTATTCCGCAAGTGTGTCCTTTTCTGGACAGTAATTTGTAGATGAAAAGAGGTAATTCTTGGCTAGTGGTTGTCTCACCACAACTGGAGTAACTCCAAAGATGCTCAATTTCTTCTTAGAATCCAAGACAGGAAGTTGTCAGGAGCAGACAGGTTTCTAATCAAAATGAACATTAATACAGAAATGTCTGTAACACCAATTCTGTGAACTTCTGATGTTTTGAAAACCAATTATCCATGTAAGGTAATCTGGATTATTGTCTGTTAACTCCTCTCAGATATTTCTAAATAAAATACAGAAAACACCCTAACAATAAACTCAGAGCCATGAATTTGCTATAGGCCCTTAACTCACAGGCTAACCATCTCAAATCAGTTAAAAAAGTTAAAGAAGGACTGGGTCTAAGCCTTGTATTCCTAAATGTGTTATACAGGCACAATGCCTATGAGAGTAACAATATTCATCTCACTTTTATATCAATAAGAAGCTTATACCAATGAAAACCTTAAATTTGAAATCAAAGTAAATTGTGTACCATTTAAGAAATTATAACTTCATCTTAATAACAATTATACATATTTCTACCAATAGGTTATGGCTATGCAATAAATCCTAGCTAATCCTCCCTGTTCCACCAAAACCACTACTTTCCCCTAGAAAGACAGCCCAATATTAACCATCTCAGTTCCTAAGCCCAGGGAATAGAGGCACTGACTCTTCTTTAACTTCTTCAAGCTGATTAAGGGCATTGAGATGTTAGAAGAGGGGTCGGGGGAAGAGTAAATTGATAAGCCTCTGACGCTGTGTCTTCACTGCATCCAGCTGGAATTCCAGGACATCAGAGGTTCGAGCAGGCCTGCTCAGCTTGCTTGATGAGTAGATACACCAAGGGTGTATTTGTATGTAATTTTTTCTTTGAATTCTGGAATCTAGTCTTCTGGCGGCCTGCCTCTGTCATGTCTAATCCATATAATTCTGGGAGTTTCTATGAGGGTGTGCTCCCACCATTCTCACATTTCTGCCTCCCTGCTCTCAAATTCCCCAACACTAGGGAATCCAAACTTTCAGGCACCAAGGCCCTCCACTTCCATTGATGCCTAACCCCTTACCCCATCCCCCCTCCTCCAATTACTATGAGGGTATGATCCCACCATCCTCCCATTCCTGCCTCCCTGCTCTTGAAAATCCCCAATACTATGGAATCCAAACTTTCAGGCACCAAGTCCATCCACTTCCACTGATGCCTGGCAAGGCCACCCTCAACTACCTATACAGGTGGAGCCATGAGTCCCTCCCTTTGTGTTCTCAGGCTGGAGACTTTAGAATGGCTATTCCAGCTTGTTTCTTAGGACCATTTGCTTGAAAAATTGTTTTCCAACCTTTTACTCTAAGGTAGTGTGTATCTTTGTCACTTAGGTGGGTTTCCTGTATGCAACAAAATACTGGGTCCTGTTTATGGATCCAGTCCATTAGCCTGTGTCTTTTAATTGGGGAATTGAGTCCATTGATGTTAAGAGATATTAAGGAACAGTGATTGTTGCTTCCTGTTATTTTGGTTATTAGAGGTGGAATTATCTTTGTGTGGCTATCTTCTTTTGGATTTGTTGGAAGAGGATTACTTTCTTGCTCTTTCTAGGGTATAATTTCCCTTCTTGTATTGGAGCTTTCCGGCTATTATCCTTTGTAATGCTGGGTTTGTGGAAAGATATTGTGTAAATTTGGTTTTGTCATGGAATAACTTGGTTTCTCCATCTGTGGTAATTGAGAGTTTTGCTGGGTATAGTTGTCTGGGCTGGCATTTGTGTTCTCTTAGGGTCTGTATGACATCTGTCCAGCATCTTCTAGCTTTGATAGTATCTGGTGAGAAGTCTGGTGTAATTCTGATAGGTCTGCCTTTATATGTTACTTTGCCATTTTCCCTTACTGTATTTAATATTCTTTCTTCATTTTGTGCACTTGGTGTTTTGATTATTATGTGAAGGGAGGTATTTCTTTTCTGTTCTAGTCTATTTGGCATTCTATAGGATTGTTGTATGTTTATGGGCATCTTGTTCTTTAGGTTAGGGAAGTTTAGGTTAGGTTAGGGAAGTTTTCTTCTATAATTTTTTTGAAGATATTTATTGGCCCTTAAGTTGGGAATCTTCACTCTCATCTATACCTATTATCCTTAGGTTTGGTCTTCTCATTGTGTCCTGGATTTCCTGGATATTTTGTGTTAAGAACTTTTTGCATTTTGTGTTCTCTTTGACAGTTGTGTCAATATTTTCTATGGTATCTTCTGCACCTGAGATTCTCTCTTCTATCTCCTGTATTCTGTTGGTGATGCTTGTGTCTATGACTCCTGATTTCTTTCCTAGGTTTTCTATCTCCAGGGTAGTCTCCCTTTGTGATTTCTTTATTGTTTCTACTTCCATTTTTATGTCCTGGATGGTTTTGTTCAATTCCTTCACCTGTTTGGTTGTGTTCTCTTGTAATTCTTTGAGGAATTTTTGTGTTTCCTCTTTAAGGGCTTCTACCTGTTTACCTTCGTTCTCCTCAAATTCTTTGAGAGTGTTATTTATATCCTTCTTAAAGTCCTCTATCATCATCATTAGAAGTGATTTTAAATCTGAATCTTGCTTTCCTGGTGATATGGGGAATTCAGGACTTTCTTGTGTGGGAGAGCTAGGTTCTAATGATGCCAATACCCTGGGTTGCTGATGCTTAAGTTCTTGAGCTTGCCTTTCACCATCTGGATCTCCTTAGTGGTACCTGTCCTGTCTCTGACTGGAGCCTGTCTTTTCTATTATCTTGGTTGTATCAGAACTATGTGGGGTGGGTGTTACTACTGGGGTAAGAGCTGGGGCCCAAGATCTGCTCAGTGCTCAGGGGCACACAGGAAGGAACCAGTGCTCTGGGCCAGGAGTGACTTCCTGGGTCCCAGGGGTTCCAGTTACTTCTTGTTTGGGGCTATCCTTGCTGTCTGCTTATCTAAGATATTGCCAGGGTTAGAGCTCCTGGGAGGCCTGCTTCCTCTGTGTTCTGTGAGATTGGGGGCAGAGCTGCCACCCAGGATCTGCTCAGTCTTTTTTTTCCTGTTTTTTTTTTTTTTTTTAATTATCAAATCATAGTGTTTACTTTTTTCTTTTATTTATTTATTTATTTTTAATTATTAAATCAAAATTTTTACTTTTAACATCTTTCAGAACAGGGTATCAGCTGGGTGAAGGTTCAGGGGACAGGTTACTATGACTCTGCCTTTGATTCAGTTGTCCTTATCTAAGTTGGTACTATCCGCCAAGGCTGCTTATTTACAGTCTGTGACTACTCAGGCTGCTCAGTCTTTAATTCTATTCTTGTTCTCAATTGCAAGTTTGCCTAATGGTTCTTTGGAAGAATTTAGGATAGTGAGGGCTCACGCAGATATAGATCTACCTTGTAACTAGAATGTATATTTTGATACACCTGTCTGTAAGTTCTGGGTATAATCTGAGCTATAATGAGACATTTGTTCACAACCCATCTGACACCCAAAAGTTTCTTCATCCTTGGGCACCATTTTGTTTACCCTACCAATCATTATCTCACTAATGTGCAGCTTTTCTTTGGAAGACATGAACAAATGCCTGTTCACCCTAGACACAGCATCATGGCAGACCCAAGAAATGATATACCCAAGTCTATTCTGGCAAAACAGCAACCTTCTTGTGGTTTCTTGCAGTTCTGTAGGTAACTCAAAGGCAGCTGCATTCTACTCAGTGGGAAAAGATGGTTGCAGACAAGCATGGCAACATGAGTTTGATCTTGAGATTCACATGGTGGAAGCCAACTTCCTCAAGTTGTCTTCTGGCCTTCACACATGCATCATGGTGCTTTGTGTTGCCACAGATACACACACAAACACTATTAAGTAAATGTTATATATCATTTCCTGAATATAATATATTCCAAGGATAATGATTGGCCTTGATTTTTCCAGCCTGGCTTTCCTCTTTCAAAGCATTGATCTCTAGAATTGTCTCATTCTTTTGATTAGCTTGTTTTAGGAGTGAAAGATTTTGTAACCAAGAGTATAATTTTAATGGATTAAACCAGCAGATTCCATCAAGAATTATGGTGCACAAGCTGTGTGTGTGTCCATGTGTGAAGTGAACTGTTGTTGTACTTTCTTCCATGGGCTTCTCCACAGAGCAATCTACTCCATCTTTCTACTCATAACCTGTAAATTTTAAGACCTTTTCAACTTTGTTTCAATTTCATTAATAAGAAAGAAATTATTATTTGACTCTTAAAGTCAAATTTAAAGTCTTATTTTGGAGTCATAAACAATGCTGTCTTGTGAAAAAGTAGAAACACTTGTTTCTCCCAATATTGGTCTGGCCTTGGATAAAATCCACTCAGCAACAGAATTTTACCCTGACACTGTGAATACCTTTTGTTGTGATTTTTTTTCTCCTACAAATTTTAGTTCTGTTTCAAATTAGATCTTTCTTGTATAGGAAAAACAGCAGTTCAGTAGTGGCAATGGCATGGATGGTTGAGAGTTTGCCAGTCTCTTCATGGTTTTCTGAGCACTGCTCACTCCTGTCTTGTAGGGGAGATTTGTATCATCGGTTTCATCTTGTCCTCCAAGATGGAGGTGTGTAATAGGAATCTCGGAGATGAAACTTTCCCACCAAAGATATAGATCTGTCCTGTCCATACGACTAGTCACTAGCCACAGGGGTCTCTTAAATACTTGAAATATGACTAGTATAACTGAAGATATGAATTTTGAATTAAATTAAATTTTAACTGGTTAAAGTTTGAATCAAATCTCCTGTTTCTAGCTGGTGACCTTTTATGATGGTTAATCTTAATGAAATTTAAAATCTCTGTGGAAACAAGCCTCTGAGCATGCCTGTGGGGGAGTTTCTAGATCAGGGTTAATTGAAGTGGACTGATTTCACCTTGACTATGGGTGGCATCATTCCATGATCTGTGGGACAGGACTGAATAAAAACAAAACAAAACAAGACAAAACAAAACAAAATCCATGAGCTGAGCACCAGCGTCCTCATAGCTCTCTGCTTCCTGACTGTGGATGAAAGGTGGCCAGCTGCCTCCAGTTCCTCCCACCATGACTTCCCACAGTGATGCAATCACCCCCAAACTGTGATCCAAAGTAAATACTTTTGTTCTTAAGTTGTTTATTGCCAGATATTTGGTCACAGAAAGAAGAAGGCTCTGGGCAACACAAAGCATTCAGGATGGGGAGAAAATCCCTGGTGTAAGAGTCCTGATCCCAGACAAGTCAGCCACAAGGTTAATGGACTCCTGGTCCATCCGGCAGGAGGAAGCTTCTGATGAGACAGAGAGGATTGAGGTTTTTGCTTGTTTGAGAAAATACAGACAGAAAACATCAGAACTCTGGCACTAGAAGTATGGATTCTGTGATGGAAACAACACTGTGTGAGGAAGCTGGATGAAATAGAAGCATGGAACGCAGGGAGCTGCCTTGAACAGCGGCTGAGTCACAGTCCTGGACTTCTCACTTCATAGATTCCCACCAGACCCTGCACACTGTCCTATCTCACCTCTTGTTGGGGCTGCCTGCCTTTCACGGTGTTTAGTATCTGAGAGAAAAGTTTTCTTTTCTTTTCTTTTTTGTGTGTGTACAGCATGTATTTTATTTTTATTGTATTAATAATATTTTCAAATATACACATTTTAATGGTGATGAAATGTAGCTTATCCATTTATTCTTTTTTATGGCTTCCAAATGAATCATACTCTTATCATTGCCTAGAAAATAACACAGTTGATTCTTTACTACAGATTTCAAGTGTATAGAACAGGACATGACACACACTAAGTATCAAGAGTAATACATATCCAACAGACAAATGAACCATTACAAGTACTAAACTGGATATTATAGAAACTTAGTTCACAGAATCCTAGAAAACAAAATGTTCTTAAGTTGAAAGTATAATTCAGTATTTTAATCAGATCTACTATGAAGACTGGTTGATACAAGAAAGAACCCACATTTTTAAAAACTCCTGGCATTTAAGAACCTGGCATTATATAGAGTTTTCGTGTACTCTCCATGCTTAGGGTCTTTCCAGAAGGATGCTTGACTTTTTACTTCTCAGGTTTAGGGAACCTGCCAGGCAGTTAGCTGCATGATTGGTGTGCGATTTTTGTGTGATTCGGAAGTGGAATTCACCATTTGTAAGTGAGAGTGCGATTTAAGCTGGTGTGCAATTTAAGTTATACTTAAGGAAAAAGTTGGAAAGACAGGATATAGGTGTCATTTGTTAGCCCTTTGGGGTCACAAATGAGGTCACTTTCATCCTCTGTGCTGCCCCTTCCCTGTCCTATACTGATTCCCTAGTCTCCCCGTCACTCCGAAACTTACCTCAGCAAAGGAAGTGTCTTCCTACACTGCTTCACCCTATCATGTTGCTTGTAAGAGTGAAATATGGGGTGCATGACCATCCTGCCTCTATGGACCAGAGCAGGCCCCCCGAACAGCCTCTGGACATCCTGTCAGTGAGCTCTGTGAGATGGGTGCCAAGTCAGGATGGCCTTATTTGCTTTCTGCTTTAAGCAGAAAAATTGGATTTCGAAAGCTTTTCCTAATCTGGATCTCTGCGATATATAATAAACTTCTTACATCTGTCACCTCCAGCCTTCTCCTGCAGCCTTCACCTTTTATGTTTCAAAGAGAGCAGACAGGGCTGCCCTTTCTTTCTTTTTCTATTCAAACCCTGGCTTGGGACAGCTTGCCCCGAGGATTAGCAACATCTTCCCGGCAGGGGTGATAGAGGACCGGAACAAATTTAGGATTGCCCTCTATACCAGCCGCATTCCATCCTTATTAACTCTGAGGCACAACTCTTGTTTGGAAACTTTGTAGACAGCAAAATGAAAGTGACATCCAAGACCCCTACTCTGCCCCCTTGGAGAATGCCATGGATTACATCCCAGAGACAATGCTTACAGGGCAGTCACTGAAGTCCTCTGGCTTGGACCTAGTGAAATGCAGATTCCCTACCTTCCTTTCAGGCCCAGCAGAGCCAGAAGCCATCAATCCAGGCCCCATCTGCATTTTTAAATGTTTAATTAAAATATAATCATATCACCTGTTCCCTTCCCTTTCATCTCTCCAACTTCTCCCATGACCCCTTCACTACCTATCAAATCAAGAGCCTCCCTTTCATTATTATTGTTCACACACAGACACATACACACATGCACAGAAACACAGACACACACACTCCTCTGCATTGTAATTAATACTCTAGACATGGTTTCTGTATCCTGTAACAATCACCAGAAAAAGGGTTGTTGGAGGTTTTTTGTTTTGTTTTCTTCTGTTGCTGTGATAAACACCATGACCAAAAGCAACTTGAGGAAGAAGTTTATCTCATCTTAGACTTTACAGTCTAGTATCAAGGGAAGCCTAAGTAGAAACTCAAGGTAGGAACATGAAAGGTTAATGACCTAAAAGCCTCGGGTGGACTGAGAAGCTCTGGGCAGGGACAGCTGTAGAAGCTTCTGAGAGTCTCACACCAAACCCACGATACCACCAGACTGCAGGGGACAGACCTGCAGATGGACCCTTCATCTCCACTTTCTGTCCTATAAAATTCAAGACCCCCACATAACGTGGGCACAGCTCGATTTCACAGAAACTGTGGTCCTTTAGACATTCTGACTGAAGGATGATTATGTTTGAGGAGATGTCTGTCTGCTTCCTTCTTATTTTCACATCATCTCCATCAATCCCTATCTAACAGAACCTAGATACTGGATCCGAATCTGAGACCAGGTGGGCGCTGCTTACAGGCTTGCATTCTCTGGCTTGCTCGGCTTCTTTTCTTGTGTACACCAGTTTATCTGCCTAGGCAGGACACCTCCCATGGTGGACTGTGTCCTCCTGAATTAACTAGCAATTAAGATAACATTCCCACAGACTTGTCCACAGGCTAACCTGATGGAGGCAATACCTCAGCTAAAGTTTCCTCTTTTCAGGTGACTCCAGTTTGTGTCAAGTTGACAGAAAAACTAAACAACATAGGAATTGAGAAGCTTCACTACTTCTTTAAAGAGTTCGTGTAATGGGTCTGCATTGAGGCAGAAAACTGCTTCGTGGAATGGTCCGGGAAAGGGAGAGGGGTAAAACAAGAGTGAGGAGGGCACCGTATACATCCCTGTCAAGGCCTTTGCTGTCAGATGCTGAAGAATGAAGTCCCCCCGACCCCCCGCCTCAGCTGTCTTATCTGTATAGATAGCAAAGCTTACTTCATATTCTTAAAGAAATAGAAATGCATTTCACCTGGCACATAGTGAGCTCGTGATAAACGTTTCCTACTGGGATTTCTCAGCAAAGGCCAAATTTAAGAAAGGTTTTATGCAGGAAACAATCATTTTATGCAGCCATAATTTGCTTATTCAACAGTGACATGTATATCTACCAACCAGAGTTCTGACAAGCTGGAATACTCTCAGAACTGCCATCCTTTTGTTTCCAGAGAGGGCTTCACGCCTCAGTCAGAACATTGCTACTCAGATTTAAAACGTAGATTTATTTTTAAGTATGTGCATTTCTGTGTGTCTGTGTGTGGATACATGCACGTGAGTGCATGTGTCTACAAAAGGCTAGTGGCTCAGATCTAGGGCTCAGATCCCCTAGAACCAGAGTTACAGGTAGTTGTGAGCTGCGTAATACTGATGCTGGGAATCAAACTTGTGTCTTCCGCAGGGCTGTGCATATCCTTAACTGCTAAGCAATCTCTCTAGCCCCTGCTATTACATTAAAATAAAAAATGCCCCATAGTTCTTGAGCCTCCAGTGTTACAAACTTAGTTTCTGCCAGTACCTAAATCTCCAGCTGGCTCATGTGAGACTTTTGGTTCATTACTTAACAGGAGTCAACTATTTTCCATATTCCATATGGAGAGAACAGTTTAAGAGAGTTGAAGTTAAGAAGCCCCCAATCCCCCTCAACACCATTACCATTCCTTAGGGCTTTGAAGTGTGTGCTGTTTCTTGCAGAATTTTCTGGGATCAGAAGTAGGTATGCGGTGGGGGTGTGGGGTTGGGGAATAGGGGTGTTTTGTTTGTTTGTTTGTTTGTTTGTTTTTAAATATAATCCGTCAGCTTTTAGAGGCTTGTGCTTAGAGCTGGTTTCACCTGGGGGTGGGGGTGGAAAGTCTGGGGTCTGGCCTTTAAGGAAAAGTCTAAATTCAAGAGGCTCAACTGGCTGTGAAATGCTCCAGGCATTGTCAGAGGCCCCTCGAAGCTTTTTGAGTGGTAAGGGGCTACAATCCAGCATTTCTCATCCCCTTTCTTCTGTAAGAGCATCTCTGCAGGCAATCCTCTTCCTGTTCAGGTTCCTTCTTTCAATTTACTTGAGAATAGAATGCTATTGGAAAACAGCAGGGCACAGACTTTGCAAAATCCTGATGTGGTCCGGTGGATGAAAGCATGAGGAGAACTGAACAAACAGAAGTCCCCATGGGGAAGTGTGAAAGCCTAAGGGTGCACGCCTGGGCTAAATGGATTTCAACAAACACACAGGATACGTATAAAGTGCTGATGTTGGGGTGCTAGGAACACAGACCCAGGAATGCACTCTCCATCTCAAGGATGACATAATTGAGTAAGGAGCCCCAAGGAAGTATAGAATTAAAAACAATGCATGTAAATGTAAGGGCTGTAAAAGACATCACTAGATAATGTGGGATGTCAAATCTATGGAAAGCACTCCACTTGTTGTTCTCTCTCTCTCTCTCTCTCTCTCTCTCTCTCTCTCTCTCATCTCTCCTCCCTTCATCCTTTATCTCCCCCTTTCCCCTAAGACTCCATGAAATGTATCATTTCCCACTTTTTACAGATGAGGAAACAAGGAGTTAGAGGGGTCTTGTGTTGTCCAAGTTCACATTGACAGTAGGTGTTGGGTTGTGATCCCATCAGATGTGTCTGACTCTAGAGCTCACCTCCGTATGCCTGGAGAAGATCTAAGAAAAATAGGTAGTTTGGGAAGTTGGGTAAAATGGCAAGGGTTTTGTTTTGTTTTGTAATCGATGGTAGGAGAAGATTTTGGAGCTAACAGTTTAGGCTGACTGCCCTGAATAAATTCTGTCCTGGCTAACTATTAAAATGCAAAACAGGACTACATTTAAAAACAGACAAGTCCTTTATAATTCCTACCCTCAAGAGTGGGTCTTTAACCCTCAGCACCCTAAATTGGACTTTACTCTTAATCACCACTCAAGAAATCACAGTGGTCTGGTTTAAATATATTTCATATTTAATGCTCATATATTTAACCCACATGGTCTCCACTGGTGATACTGTTTGGAGAGGTTGTGGAACCTGTAGGGGGTGGAGCCTTGCTGGAGCTAGTGCACCACTGGGGGTGAGCTTATAGCCTGGACCATCTACTTCTCCTCTCCTCTCCTCTCCTCTCCTCTCCTCTCCTCTCCTCTCCTCTCCTCTCCTCTCCTCTCCTCTCCTCTCCTCTCCTCTCCTCTTCCTCCTCTTCCTCCTCTTCCTCCTCTTCCTCCTCTTCCTCCTCTCCTCCTCTTCCTCCTCTTCCTCCTCTTCCTCCTCTTCCTCCTCTTCCTCCTCCTCTTCCTCCTCCTCTTCTTCCTCCTCTTCTTCCTCCTCTTCTTCCTCCTCTTCTTCCCCCCCTCTCCTTCCTGTGCATTGATGAAATTCGACCAGTCAGCTTTCTGTTCCAGCTTCCGCCTGTTGCCATGGCTCCCCTGCCATGATGGACTATAGCGATGTGGACTTGGAAACAAAAATCAATTCTTTCATCCCAAGTTGCTTTTTGTCTGGGTTTTTTATGACAGAAGCAGAAAGGAAACTACCATAGTATAGATGTGATGGGAACAATGTGACAGTTGCTTTGGCAGCTGCTACTTCTCAGCTGTCTGACACCAGGAAAGTTGTTTCTCTGTGTCTCAGCTTTCTCACTTCTAAGGCTACATGGCAGCCACTTCAGTGAAGAGGCAATGGGGTGGCATACATGGAAGCATTTCTGTAAAACCTTCCACGGGTTACATAATACATGGTAGTTAGCTACTGGACTAACTTCCAAACTAGTAAGTCCACCTAATATTTTTGAGTGTTTACAATTATTTTGCATCTACCAAACAGCGCTTGGTTTTAATCTTTCCAACAACCCTCTGAAGGAGGCTCAGTTATCTTCAGGACTCATGAAAGCTGAAACTGGGGGTCCCAGTGCTCACCTCAGTGTCTCAATACAGAGTTCTCAAGTTCTCAAGTTCTAACACAGCTGGGAAATTTCTGTGATTTGCTGTAGGTAGGAATTCAACCCCATGGTTCAGTGGAGAGCAAGATATTAAGACCAAGTGGGCTTTGTAGCAACCTCTTCAAATTACTGTGAGAATGGATAACCAAACCCTTGTATGCTATGCTCCCTAAAGGGTCCATATACTGTTACTTAAGGTCTGTGGCTTCATGTTATAGAGACTCTTAACCCTCTCAACATTCATCCTATGAGCATAAATTACCTCTTACTTCTTTGTGACTGGCTGTGTATGGTGCCTTTAAGAAACCACCTGGATATTTAGTGACCTAACCTCATAACTATTTATTTAGCTCACAAGCCTGGGGGTTGGCAGAGTGATCTGGGTTAGTTCTGAGGTGGTTACTTCTGTCTTGACTCGGTTAACTCATGCTGTGGGATCTGCTAAGGCTTGGTAGTCAGTTGGGATGCTCAGATATGATTATTTCCATGTCTTTCTTCTCTGTAGAATTCTAACCTGAGCTTCTTTGTTTATTTGTTTGTTTGCTTTTAAATTTTTTTTACTTGTATCAGAAGAGTTCGGAGGCCCAAGAGAGAGGAGAAAGACCTCCATGTGTAAGCACTGTCAGAAGTGATTTTTATTTGCTCTTCGATCTTGTCTCAGTGGCTAAACCAAGTCAGTGATAATGTTTGGAGTTAGTGTGAGAGGGGATGGGTGGAGGGAGTCATTAGAGTGTGCATAAAAATCAAATGTACATTTACCATAAAGATACACAGGGAAAGCTTTGGGAAGTCAGGCTCAGTGGCTCTACAGAGTAACAGTGGACTCATAGCCTGGGGGATGTTGCTAGAAATATCCATCTTTTGTGGAGTGGTACCAGCTGACTGGAGAGCAATGAACATTTCCAGTCCTAGGGAGATAGCTTAGTTGGCAGAGTACCACTTTGCAAATATGAGGATCTGAGTACAATACCCAGAACTCATTTAAAGAACACGAGGTATAGTACCTAGTAACCTCAATGTACCTGTGATTCCAAAACTGTGGCAGTAGAGACAGCTTTGGGGCTCACTGGCTAGCTTAGTCTTAGGATTATTGAATTCAGAGACTTTGTTCCAGAGAAGTTAGATAGAACCTAGGCAATGACCCCCAAAGTGACCTCTAGCCTCCACATCACACACACACACACACACACACACACACACACACACACACACACACACACACACGAGTGCCCACGCGCACTCGAGGGAGAGAGAGAGAGTGGGAAAGAGAGAGAAATAGAGAGAGACAGAGGTAGATGGAGGAAGGGAAGGAGGGAGGGAGGGAGGGAGAGACAGAAGGACAGAGAGACAGAGAGAGAGAAGAAAGTAACAACAGAGTTGAGGTTACCACTTGATTTTTATCTCTGCACTGTTGACTGCAGTCCACCTCCACCTAGAGCCCAGCTCCTTAAACTGAAGGGGGCAGACATTATAGCATATTTAGCAAGAGCAAAAGGTTTTTGAGTGTATATTGACTCCAAGTTAAATCAAATATATAACCTATTTGAGGAGCCCATTTGAGGTGTCTCTGGCAGCCATTGTCATCACATGACCTCACTGCAGCCTGGGTTCTGAACACAACACATGCACTTTGCTCCTCACATACTGGTGAGCAGCAAGGAACACTGCCCTGTATACTGCCTCGAATACTTCAGTAGCTAAGACTACTATGCATGATCAATTGTGGTGTTTTTTATTACATAGACATTTCTGTTGTTAAAGAAACACGATGCTTTAATTACAGAAAACAAAGACTTTCAATGTTTTCCCGAATGTCATTCCTCAGTCTGTTACTTTCACATTGGCCCATCTTTGAATTGTAGTTTCTTAGAATATTTGATTTTAAGTTGCTGTTTGGGAATGAGGGTAGAATTTCTAATAATTTCTAAAACGCTCCTAAATGAATTTCTGCTATTTCATCGTATATGTTTATTTGAAGTGGTCTTGTCAGCATTGATGTTTGTGAAAGCAAACTGTCAGTCAACACAGAAAAGCACTGAAGACGACGCTTTTTCGATGTCATACAGCATCGAATATTCAGCCAAGATTTTATTCTTTATGTAAAAATAAATAAGTGCAGACATCTCATTAGTATGTAAATGTGCTCTCAACTATAAGTGGCAAAATTATATGTATACTAAAGAACTTAAATTTCTTTATTATTTTATGTGTTGTTTTGTCTGCATGTATGTCTATGCACCACAGTTCATGCCTGAGCTCAGGAAGCCCAGAGGGCCATAGCTCCCCTAGAATTAGAGTTAAAGGCCATTGTGAGCTGCCATGTGGGTGCTGGGAATTGAACTTTAGGAGAGCAGCCAGTGCTTAGCCATTGAGATATCTCTCGCCGGTTATTTTTAAATCGTTTTAAAATAATTAATTTAAATTATTTTAAAATGGGTAAAGTTTATTTAATTATTTTATTTATTTAAATTTAATTTATTTAAAATATAAGCTAATTTAAAATAAATTTCTTAATGATTTTTAGTAAATAGGTATTTGATTTTGCTTCATTTACTTGAGGCCCTGCGCTATAGCAATAATTGTTATATCTATTAGAAATGCTATGGCCCTTACAGGTGGTGAGATGGCACAGTGGATTAAGGTGCTTGGGGGCTAAGCCTGAGTTCAGTTCCCAGGACCCACATGGTGAAAGGAAAGAGCCAATTCATTCAAAATTTCCTCTCACCTAGCCCCTAATTTGTTCTCTCTCTCTCTCTCTCTCTCTCTCTCTCTCTCTCTCTCTCTCTCTCTTTCTCTCTCTCTCTCTCTCTCTCTCACACACACACACACACACACACACACACACACACACAAGTGTTTTAAAAATGAGGTTCTATGACACAACATCTTGGTTGGGGCAATGTCTGCCCTCCCTAGTCACTCTCATTCACACTAAGTTGATATCTTTTCCACTGAAATTTTATTATGGTGGTATCAGCCACAAACTCACTGGGCTAATATGTCTTAGTCTGAATGTCTATTGCTGAAAAAAAACACTGTGACCAAAAGCAACTTGGGAAGGAAAGGGTCGATTTCACCTTATACTTTCAGGTAAGAGTCCAAAACTCATGGTATCACGGCAGGGACTCAAGCAGGTCAGGAACTAAATGCAGGAAATGATGCACAGGCCGATGAGGAGTGCTGCTCATTGGCTTGTTCTCCATGGTTGCACAACCTGCTTTCTTTTCTTTTAAAAATTTACTTATTCACTTTACATCCTAATATCAGCCCCCCATCCTCCCAGTAACCCCTCATGCAGATCCTCCCCTCCATTCTACCCTCCTCATCCCCCACACACTACCAACCCCCACTCCTTCCACCCCCTCCCCCCCCCTGTCTTCACCTCCCAGCACCCCTCAGTCCCACTCCAGCCCCAGCACATCAAGTCATTGCAGTACAAGGTACATCCTTTCCTATTGGGGCCAGACAAGGGGAACAGGATCCACAGGCAGGCAACAGATTCAGGGACACTCTCCGCTCCAGTTGTTGGGGGACCCACATGAAGACCAAGCTGGATATCTGTTACATATGTGCAGAGGGCCTAGGTCCAGCCTGAGCTCACTCTGATTGGTAGTGGGTTCAGTCTCTAGGAGACCCCAATGGTTCTGGTTAGTTGACTCTGTTGGTCTTCCTGTGTAGTTCCTATAGGAAGACAATAGTCTTCCAGTCCCTTAATCCTTCTCCAACTCTTCCATAAGACTCCCAAGCTCCATCTAAAGCTGTAGGGGTCTGCATCTCTTTCCATTGGCTGCTGGGTGGAGCCTCTCAGAGGACAGTTATGTTAGGGTCTTATAGGCAGGCAACAGATTCAGGGACAGGCCCCTGCTCCAGTTGTAAGGGGGACCCACATGAAGACCAAGCCGTGAAGCTGCTAAGTATGTGCAGGGTGCCTGGGTCCTATGCTTGCTCACTGGTTGGTTTAGAACCCAGGTTACCTTCCCAGGGGTGGCACCACGCATCAATCACCCACATCAACCATCAATGCACCACAGTTTTGCCCATAGGTTTATCTGTTAAGGACGCTTCTCAGTTGAGGTTCCTTTTTTCCAAATGACTCCAGCTTGTGTCAAGTTGACATAAACTAGCCAGTACAACTAACAAGCTTTAGACTCATAGTCATTTTCATTACCATAATCAATGATTTCTCTAATTGAATTTTTTGCTAGACTGTATTCTACATTCCATTTTGTTTCATGAAGAAAGAAATGTAGTAGGTAGGGTGTCTGAGGATTATAGTATTGGGTATCAAATTGAAGGCTCATAACCTTACAGCTCATTATTCATTGCTGAGTGTCTGGGGAAAACACAATAAGAAAACTTAGTGTAGATATTTTTACAGTGCTTCTTTTCTACCTGCAATTTCAATATAAATGTCAGGATTATAATATAACCCGCCAAGCAGGGGAGATTCCTTACAGTTTTATAAATATGAAAGAAAGTATGATAATAATCTTCTATCTTGAGACCAAGGCTCAGAGCACGAATGCACTGATCAACAACACTGAGGAAGTCAGTTGCTGCTGTGCTCAGAGCTTGACCATTGCTGGGTGTTTGTCTGTGAGGTTAAGAATCCTATTTTCTGCATTTCAGTTGTGATTCCACAGACGTTGCATCATGGTGAGGAAGGCATGGTGGCAGGAACTTGAGGTAGCTGAGTGTTAGTGTTGTGCTGTCCAGAAGGAGGGAGAGAAGGATGCTGGTGTTCACCTCACCTTCTGGTTCCTATTTAGTTCAGGCTCCCAGCCAGCGTATGGAGTGATGCTACCCAGTTAGGGTGGGTCTTCACACTTGGGTCTTCACACTTCAATTAGACAGGACCAGAGGTTAATTTCTTAGATGAATTTAGATCCTGTCAAGTTGATGATTGTCAACCATCACAGTATGCTACTTAAAACAAACAAACAAACAAACAAACAAACAAACAAAGTTGACTGTGTCAGAAACCCAGGAGAATTCTTTACAGTTAGAGAAAACAAGAGGTATAGGGATTCAGGGCAATGAGAATCAGACTTGCTAACTATTGTACTGTAGCTTCCGGTAAGTCTCAGGATGCTAGGAACACTGGCTTCAATAGCTGCACCTATGTGTGAGAATGGCAGATCAAAAGACCTGCATGGAGAGAGTGGTCAGATGGGATCCCTAAGGTGAAGCTGGTACCTATGAGGGCAGTGTCCCTGGGAAAAAGGCGGGCTAGAAAAAAATACCCACATCTCAAAGGCAGGCAGTGAAAACCCTCGTTGAATAAAATGGCATAATGAGTAGAGAGCCTTGTGATGTAGCTTTTACATGGGTTTGTGGTCTGAGATGGCAGTATTTGCATAATGTGAATAACCACAAGCTAAGAATTTTAATTTAAAGCAGGCTACACGGGGGTGAGCAGTGCATCTCCAGAGGAATCAACATTCTATCAGCACACTACAAAGAATCCACATAGGATTAGTTCCAGTGAAGATAAATTTATAGACAGAAATCACAAAGTATACAAGGAGACCACGTCTCAGGAATGAGTACCCAGAGACGACTGGTGATGGCAAACAATGACTCCATCCTATGTATGTTACATATTTAATACATTTCAAGAGGTAAGAAATGAAATTATGACTGAAATCATGAGAGTGTCAACATGGGCCTGAAGAAGTTTGAGAAGTCTGGATGTAAAAAAAGAAATTATATAAGTGATGTATTGAAATACAAGGAGATTGTGAACTGTCAAGGACCATACACAACATAGAGAGGGAAGGGAGAAAGACATGAAGAGAACAGGTCAGGCCTGCAGAAGAGGTTCTGAAGCCAAGCTCTGATCACAGTTAGAATTGAAACATCCCTTTCCATGGATTTTGACCATTTCAAATTGTTCTTTATGAATTGAGAGTTTTGTTACATTTCATAGAGTTTCCACAAATGCCCCCTTGACCATTGACCTTGTTGTATGTGTCTGGTTCAATCACATCTAACAATTTTTACTGGTCCCCTGCAGGCTAATTGTTGAGAAGGGCAACTTCGTACGGAGAGAAAGACGGAATTTATTCTTAGGATGCAAGCTAAGCCTAGAGATTAATTAAAAACAGATTTTATTCATTTACATAATTGGGAAATTATTTCCAACATCAGTCCTAATAAACTTGAATGTGTTTGACAAATGTGATGATTTGTTCTGGGATAAATACTTGGCCTTTAAAGTATACTTTTGATGTTGGTGGAGGGCAGGCACTTTAAAGAGAAAATGATGTAGCAGTGTTTCTTGGCAGGGAGCTGAAACAACAGAGGTAGCATCCCTGGTACCTGAGAGCTGAGCCCAGTATCCCACAGCTACTGCTATTCCAGGATAACAATGTACGAGGCTGTTTGCATGACACTCTGCTATCAGCTTTATAATGACAGTTGGGTGATTTTAAGCCTTGACCTCAATTTCCTACCTCTTCCACAACCTCACAAACCCATTCCATCTTAAATATTCCTTTAGTGGTCTTTAATTCCTTAGTGCATGTTTTAACCTAAATAAAAATTTCATTTTTTTTCCACCTCCGAGAGAGTGAGTGAGCGAGCTGAGGTCTCACCCTTCTCTGTGAATTCTGCCCTGATTTCCCTGACTGGATCCACCACACTCTCTTCTATATCCTCTGGCCATTTGCAGCAATCCCTGACAATTATTTATAAGCAGATAAGAATTCATGAGAGATAGAAGTTGTTGGCTACTCGTCTCCAACGTTAATGATCTGACTCATAAAGGTTTCATTGAACCCTGACAACTTTCCTTAGGATGAAAACATGATTTTATATGTGTGTGCTTGAGTGCGTGCACATTTGAGTGTGTGCTTGTGCATGCGTGCATGTGTGTGTGTGTGTGTGTGTGTGTGTGTGTGTGTGTGAATCCATGTATAAAGGTTTATATATGTGGGGGTGCATATGCATGTTTGTTGGCATGTATATAAAGGCCAGAACACAACCTCAAGTATTGCTTCTCCTGTGCTATTCACCTTAGGTTTTTGTTTTGTTTTTTTTTTTTTTTTTGCTTTGTTTTGTTTTGCTTTATTTTGCTTTGTTTCTTTTTGAGACACAATCTCTTCACTTGTCTATAGCTTGTCAACATGGCTTCACTGGCTGGCCAGTGAGCCCAAGGAGTCTACCTGTCTCCACTTTCTCAGCATAGAAAATTAGAGTGTACATCTTTATGCCAACTTTTTAAAACCGTATTTTGGTGAACCAAACCCAGATCCTTATGCTTGCAGGACAAATACTTTAGTGACTATATAACCCTGGCCTCCAAAAACATAATTCTGTGAAGTTGCATCCACATTCATACAATGAAGAACCAGTGGTGAAGCGTTGGGTGTGTGTATGCTTTCTGTATGTCTCCAAAGGAGTTCTGCTAACCTTGCCATGCCACCTCCCAACTGTAAGGAGCTTGAGTTAATATTCCTATGGTTGTCCACTAGATAAAATACCCAGGAATGGAGAGGCATAAGAGGATCATAAGGACCCTGTGACTTGCACAAGGGATGAACCAGTGGACAGGGAGTTTGGGGAGGTAGTAATGAATAAGGCTTCTATGCCTGAGAAGATGATTTCCTTAATTTTTCTCCATTCAAATGCAGCTCCACCTTCTCCAGTTCCTTTGTCCACAAGAACAGAGAAGCAGTCTTTTGATGTAAGGAAGACACACCACAGAGAGGCTGAATATGAACTGACCCTTGCTTGGGGACCATTTTCCTATATACATGGCCATAATCATAATCATCATAATACTTGCCTGAACTTGGTGCTTTTCTTCTCTTTAGAGTAAATTCTGAAATTACCTGCTGATGCCTTCTGTGGGGCTGCAGGCTGCTGAACAGAGGAGAGGCCAGGGAACCTGAAGTGTGTTATTGTTCAGAATGCTTGAAGCGCTCCAGGCTCTGAATGGCTTTGGTGAATAAGCCAACCTGGAGCAGTTCAATAGGTGGGGCAAGGAGTAGGGTGCTGTGCCATTGTCTCTGCAGAGGGAGGGGCTGCAGAGCTCACAGGGGCTGGCTGTGCTGTGTGTGTGCCACTTGGCAGAAAGATCCATAAACCTTAACAAACAAAACCTTCACTTCTTAAAGACCCTCACAGCCTAAGGAAACGTTTTAATAGAAAGATAGTAGCGCTGATAAGAAAGAATAGCCCCTTGGCTTCTTCCTTCTTAGACAATGGGACACATATGTATAAGCATTGACAGATGTTGATTTTTCAAGGTGCAAGGGTAACCCTGAGTCTGTGACAGTCTCTATCACAGAACAATACAGAGTTTTCTTTTGTGTAAGAACAAACAAACAAAACAGAAACAGGAGAGCTCATGAAACTGTAGGAGCCTTGAACTGGCAGCCCAGAGAAACAGTACAAGAGGCTAGAGTTTTCTGGGCCCACTTTACCAGGTGAAATGATCCAGTAGCCTTAGGGGTGGGTAACACATCCCAAGGGGCAGACATAATGGGGCTGGCACCAAGGTCTGCCTCCCCACACCCTGTGAGGGTGGACTTGCAGGCCTGTGACCAACATACACATGAAGGGTTTCAGCCCCAGTCAAGACCAGGCAAGGTGCTGTGGGATATTACCACAGACACAGGATCTTATGCCTCAACAGCCTCTTCAGTTTGTATAATTGTGGCAAGGCCCTCACATGGCATCTTAGATTATTTTGCCACTCCTAGAATGCCCGGCTTTAACCCAAAGCCCTATCCCACATGTGTTTCTAGATCACCTGACTCCGACTATCCACAAAGACATGAACAGAGGAGGAAGGGCAGCACGGCGGGGGGTGGGGGGGTGGGGGGTGGGGGGTGGGGGGGAAGCTCTGCTTCATGTTGTCTCACCTAAAGTTCTTCAACTTTATGAAGCAAGAGTCATGTGCTTCCAAGATGAACCATGGCTTGAGCTCTGACTTTGGATATTTTCCTGGGATAGTAGCCTATGGAAGGGCCCTCTTTCCCGATGCTGCCTTTATATAGCAGTGAGTGAGTTACAGGTCCCTCTGTCATATAGTCTTGAGTGGAAATGGCCAATGGCTATTTTTCATCTAGGCTGCTCTTAATTCTTACCCCATGGTGGCTTCTCCTCTATTCACCTTCTCTCTCCTCCTCATAGTTTTCTTCTAACCCCAAGACTGGAGAACCCTAACCCCACCCTCCACTATGTCTTTTCTGCCCAGCTATTGACTGTCAGTATCTTTGTTCACCAATCAGGAGTAACTTGGGGTTGAGGAGCATCACCTGGCTCTATGTGTGGACTCTCATCTCTGGGACAACCAGGTCTTGGAGGCCTGCACTTAGTATTATAATACATAGCAATAGACCAAACTTCAACAGCTATGGATGACCTCTTGTCTTTACCTCCTGACAGAATTATAGGCATGAACCATCATACCTTGTATGTATGATCCTGGGGCTTGAACTGAGGACATTATTCATGTTAGATAATCACTCTAACAACTGAGCTACCACACAGATTTTTTTTTTTAATATGTTGTTTTTAACTTGTGGATGAATTTTTTTAGACAGAATCCCCTATGGAGTCAACCAGAATCAGTAATGAGGTACCAACATTGTTACAGATGTTTGGAAGGATGAGGAAGCCAATGAATATCTTTTAGGAGCTCATGATCTGAAAGATGAGTCAACCAAGAAGCTGGAAAGCTTCAGGGGCAGTGAGTGTCTGTATCGCATGGTCTGATGGGGACTCAGAGGGAGCCATTAGAAATGAGGTGAGGGCTGTGGATAGCAGGCTGAAGTCCTCTGCAGGAGAGGGATGGCCAAAGGAAGGCCTAATGGAGAAGCCCCTTTGATATTTGCCTCAGGTGAAACCATTCAGTGGTTCATAGTGGGCCAACTGACCTGCTGTGGGGCAAGTGTGGCTTCCTAGTGGACACACTGAGAAAGAATGTAGGAAGGAGGAGAATTCCAGATGCCCATTTACAGCAACCCAGAGATCTAATGAACTAGGACCCATATCTGCAGAGACAGGGAGTGGGGGATGCAGAAACTGATGTGGGAACATCAAAGTAGTCTAGCTTGAACACAGTCTAGCTTGAGCCAGTCAGCCCTTTGCTGCTTCAACACAGCGAAGTGTCTTCTCTTCGGCCTTCCTGGGAACACTCTGCCTGCAGAACTGTCATAGCTCTGACAATCTAATCCAATCAGTCCACAGAGTTTTGTTCTTTTTCTGTTTTGTTTTGTTTTTGTTTTTGTTTTTTTTCTCCCCCATTTACTGAATGCAAGGCGCATATATCTTGGGACATTTGCTGACAATTTCAAGGAATGCAAGGGTATCTCACCTTGTATCTGAGATGGTGAGTGATTTTAAAATTGAGCTGTCCTGGCAGCATTTCATAGAAATGATTGCAGGGCTGGGTATGAAGATCAGTGTAGAGTGGTTGCATAGCAGGCACAGGCCCTGGGGTCAATTCCCAGTACCCCAAGAGAAGTAAACAAACAGACAGACAAATGGAAATGAGCTTAATAAAGTCTTATGTCTACAGAGACTGTGCCGAGGGCTATCATAGTGTAATCTACCTGACCTTGAAGCATCAGAGCTGATCAGTAGAATGTCCCCATAGGAGTCCATGATAAAATTGTCATCCTGATGCTGCCTTCCCTTTGCCTACCTTCATGCTTGCCAGAATCCCCGTGGCATGGGAGAGGTCGAGCACAGGTTGCAGCAGCTCCTTAGGTGCTGGAGGTCAGGGAAGAGGGAGGCAGGGTCTTGCTGGAGAATGAGCCAGAAACTCCCTTCTGGTATCCCCTAAGCTAGGCTTGTGCTTAGGGTCGCTGCTTTCAAGAATGGAGCCAAGGGCCCAGCTGTATGAAAGTCACATGTGGTTCAGAGTTCAGGGAGTCTACCAGTCTGGGGAACCAAGGACCCAGCTGTGTGAAGGTCACATGGGGTTCAAAGCATAAGAAATCATCAGAAATGAAACTGAATTCTTTATATACATGATCCACTGGGGAGGGAGGGGCTTTCAAAAGAATCCATTTTTTAATTTCCAGACAGAGAATGTTAGAGTCTCCAACCATTTAGGAAGTAAAAGAGAGTACTAAAAAATATAATTACATATAAATGTATATCTACATATGCATATAGTTGAAATTGGTTTTTATTCTATTCTATTCTATTCTTGGGCTTATTAAATAATTTTGCTAAACCAAAGACATTTCTTGGGCAAGCGAGATGGTTTATTAGGTAAAGTTGCCAGCTGCCAAGCCTGAAGACCTGGGTTTGATTCCATGATCTGTATAGTGGGTAGAAAGAATCACAATTTTTTCCTCTGACCTCCATGCATGGCTATTCTTCCCTGCCACACAACTAATAAATAGGAACACACAATAGGAACAGCATAGTCACCCTGACACCAGTGACTTTCCCAAGATGACACAGCTAGTTAGGGACTTCAAAGCTAATGCTTCTCCATGTTTTCATGTTGCCAAAATTCAGGGATGAAAAGTCCTACAGATTCACTGACTGTTCCAAAGTTCATCTTTTTGCTGAATCATTTATCTGTACTTGGGAACTGGAATTGTCTGTCAGGTCATTGCCTTCCCACTGGACTTCTCAGTCTGGATCTACTGATGCTGCCTTAAAGTAGGGGCTGACCATTCCTCATTGACATATTAGGAATGCTTCATTTAAAGAGATGTGGCCTGATTTCTCAGGTTGCTCTCTTTCTCTCTTCCAGGACAACTATGGCCCCTTTGGCCTGCAGACAGACTTTCTCTTTACCTTTACCTCAGGGCCTGGGTATTATTCATTGCTTCTCCTCATACCCTTAACTTCTTGATCATTCTTTACTCTGATGCTACATCTACCTTGCCCATCCAGCTCTCACCTCAGAGGGAATAAAGGACAGTTTGCTGGGCCAAATAGAGTGACCCTGGGCCTGGAAACACAGGTTTAGGTTGCCCTAAATACCATTTCCTACCACAGTAGTATCCGTTTCATGAAGTTTTTGTCTAGTAACAGTTTCTTTTTAATGACAAGACATCTTTCAAATACATTGGTGACAACATTGGTTTCAAATACATTGGTTATAACAGAGAGTGCCATGTCTTCTATTAATTAGTCTAATGCTATGTGGTGATGTCTACAGCTAGGGAACTGTTCATACACTCCTGAAAGGACTTTACCTATTAGGAACAAGGCTATCGGGCTAATCACAGAGGTGGACAATGTGAAGCTACTAAAAGGACTAAGTAGAGCCCAAGACTATTCAGCCCCTAACAGAAACATTCCCGCTCTCACAATGGCAGCAGCTCTGATCAGTCTGTCAGGGCAGTTCCTACCCTGAAACTTCAGCTCACAGCCCCAGCCTTTACCATGACCTGGGGATTCTGTGGATGGCTCTCCTTGGCATGGGGTGTTTCTTGCCTCTCCCTGAACCAGCCCATAAACGAATCCATTCTTGGCTGTGTTCTCCTCACCCTGTCTCTGCACCTACATTCACAATTTGACAGTCTTTGAGATTTAATCAACTAGTTCATTGAACAATCCAGGTGTATACCCACCTGATTTGAAGTGATTTAGTTTAATGAAGATAATCACGTGGCTTGGGTTTTCTAGGGCAGCCCTAATTTCAAATATTCTGTGTCACTGTCCTCATGAAACAACGGAAGTACTGAAAATCTTGATATTTGGGGACAGAAACATGTTCTGGATGGCAACAGACACCAAAAGCAAGGAGGGAGTATAAATTCTTAATCAGACAATATGTCCCACCTTTCAAACCTTTATCTTTGTTGCTCACAAGATTTTAAGAGGAAGCTAGTTTTTATCCATCTCTTCTTTCTGAGTAGCCCTGCAGTTTATGCTGCTTCTCCATCAATACTTAGCATCACGTTGCATGTGACAACTTATTTTACATGGCTGTCTTCTCTGTAAAACCTGCAAGAGCTGGGGTCCCAGGTCCCAATTGTCCTCCAGGCTCATGGGTAAATTATATCTGCAGCAACTGCCCACCCTTGGCCTTGGCTGGATCCTCACTGTAGATAGATGCTTTCCCCAAGCCTGGTAAAATTTTGGAGGGACCTTCTGGAAGGCTTTCATCCTAAGCCCAGCCTGGTCTTACCTGGTTCTCCTAGGAAAAGCTTGATTTTTCTACACCTTGGTCCAAGGTCCAGTTCCTACTGTTGTGGGAAGAGGTAAGACCCCAAAGAAAAGGAATGGTTTGAATGAGGTGACCTGGCAGTGTGTGTGTGTGTGTGTGTGTGTGCGCGCCACAGGATCTAAGAAACACTTCTATACCCTGTGGTGGAGGTGCTTCCAGAGGAGTCCCGTGGCCATCAGAGCTGGAGTGTGCTTCACTGAGATGGGTGTGTTCACTGTGACAATATGTTCTCAGATAGGTTCTTCAGAAAGACCACAGCATTTCCAAGGCATACTTAAATACAGGGTGTTTTCTTTTGTGTCTTGAAGAATAGGGGTAGAAGAAAAGTGTAGGGTATGAAGAGTAAGGTTTGCCTGGAGTCATGTTCAATCTCCTGACATTCAACTGTATCATTTTGGCTATACTATCTCGTCTTGATTTTTCTGTAGGGGAAACAGCAAAGACAAATGACCTTGAATGGGTTGTTGTGAGGGTTAAGGTACTGGATATGGAAGAAATACTGAGGCAGAAAATTCACTCACCTAGAATTTTCCACAATAAAGAATTATCCAAGGCTGGGGATGTAGTTCTGTGACTACATGAGTGCATGTTTCAGTAAATGGGAGGCCATGATTTTAAACCTCGACCTTTATCCTCCAAAAAAACAATCAATATTGAATCATCCCATTTATACTGACTGATTTAGAAGCTGCCCTTCCTTGTTTGCATTGTTCGGGACGTGCCAGGGCTGGCATATTTGTGATGAAATCCCATGAGCTCTTGTGGCTAAACAATGGAGAATGCCATTAAATGAATGCATGCTTTTAAGAAAATACTTAGAATTCTTAAAGCAAAATATGAAATGAATTAAAAAGGGCAGGCTTGGGTTCTGAGTGCTCTCCTCATTTACTGAATAAAGCTATGTTTTAGAAAGGTTAAAGATACAGCAAGAGGGGCTGGAGTGGGCTAGGGCCAGAGACAGAGCGGCAAGATAGAGATTGGTCCTATTCAGCAGGACCTGCACATGTTCTCCATGGGGGCTGTATGTGTGACTCATGTTCATGTATGCCTGTCACCCCTGCCTATAAATATCTTGGGGTTTTATCTGGCAGCTCCTACCCTGGGCACATCAGCCCTTTGGGGTAGAGTTGTAGGCGATGGTATTCCTTGTGTCACAAATCCCCCTGAAGTAGAAACAAGGTTTTGGTGACCGTATACATGTGTGCATTTTTATGTGGAAGATGATCCCCAAACCATAAAACGGGTTTTGGGTTTTAGAAGTTCTGCAGCTCACATCCAGAATAAGCTCCCTAGCTAGTGGAGTTCACAGCATAATTTATAATTAGGCAGGGGTCCCAGCACTCCTGTGACCCTCCTGGGCTTCTGTGACTGTCTGAGGTGCTTGGCTTAGGCTGCTACCTCAGCAAGACTTACGTTGTGTTTGGTCCCTCTCTCTGGAGGGCTGTAAGTTTTCCATGATTCCTCCTTCCCTGTCTGGCCTGCAAAGTCCTTGAAACATGTTGTTGATGGTGCTATAAATCCTAGGTTGTCTGTAGGAGGCTGGTGTGACTTTCACTGTTTCACAGATTTAGCAAGCCGTGCATGCGTGTGTGTGTGTGTGTGTGTGTGTGTGTGTGTGTGTGTGTGTGTGTGAGTGTGTGCGTGTGTGTGGTATGTGTGGTGTGTGTGTATGTGTGTGTGTGTGTGTGTGTGTGTGTGTGTGTGTGTGTGTGGCCACTCAAGCTACTTGCCGTTCAGCATTTAAGGGACACATGTTGGTGCCGTTTAGGTCATCAGTGTGGGGAGATGATAAGGAAGAACATTGATGACAAGCAAGTCTCCCTTTTCAGAGGCTTACTGTCTCTCGATTGAAACACTTGAGCAGCTGATAATCAAAATAGGGGAGGGGCAATATATTAAGCCTAGAGTGGTGATGCAAACCTTTAATCCTGGTGCTCAGAAGTCAGCCACAAGTGGATCTCTGTGAGTTCAAAGTCAGCCTGATCTGTACAGCAAGTTTCAGGACAGCCAGAGCTATAGTGAGACATTATTTTACAAAGCAAGATAAAGAAGTGATATAGACATGTGATCTCAAGACTAGTGCTGCCTGTGCCCTGGACTGTCCAACCCTACCTACCTTTGGGGGTTGGAGGTGAGGTGGCACAGAGTAAATGGCATATACTCTGGGAGCAGGTGAGAAACACTGCAGCAAGCTCATCTGAACACTGCTGCAAGCTCCTTTAATACCCTCCACCCGCGCCTCATTGGTCCCAAGAAAGCATCTCTTCTAAGCAGCAGTTTCTGATTGACTGGCATTGTCTATGCCAACAATCCTTGCTCTATCAGGCAGTTCTCAATTAGGTCCTTCTGCAGGAGATGCTTTTGCAGCTGCGCAGCCTCCAGTGTTTATAGAGAGGTAACCCTGCCGTTCTTGCTACAGATTAGGGGTACAGATCACCTGGTAAGAGTGCTTGCATGGAGACCTGCGTTCAGATCCCCAATCCCCCATGTAAAGAGCTTATGTGGTCATGTGTGTGTCCTTAATCCTGGTGCTCTTGGGGTAGAAACTAGGGTTTTCTGGCTAGAAGTGTGAGACAGTCTTGTAGGTTTAGATTAAAAAAAAATACTTTCAATAAGGGGTTGTAAATGTTCTGACCCCCACACCCCTTTAGCTTATCATCCAAAGGTTTAGAAGTAGGTTTTTGCTGGATGATTCCAATCTCTCTTGTTAGGGCACCAGAAGTCCAGGTCAGCAGTGTCAGGATAACATACATAAATCAGTATTGGTGGCATGATCTAGCAGAAACAGTCAGGCCTCCACCGAATCTACACGAGTTAATAGGAACAACCAGAACCAGTCTGGACACCAGGTGAAGTTTTCTGCAGTGCCTTTCTCAATGAAGCAAAGGTGAGAGTCCAATGAAGCATTGCAGGGCTAGCTATGCAAGCACCCTGTCTGCAGAATCCTATTTGTAGACTCTTGGGATATCACGTGTCCTCCTGTGGGTCTTGCCTCAGCAAGACACCATGTGAGTCTGCATCACATGACCCAACCAGAAACTCACTTCACAGTCTCTCCAGGGAATCGTAGGAAATAACAGAGCTGAGAGCCCAATCTGGCAATTTCATATACATATACAATGTATTTTTACCATACCTACCCTCAACTCCTCCCTCCCATGGCTTGTAGACTCTCCCACTCCTCCACACAATCATGTCTCCCTCTCACCTTCACGTTCTTTTGTTTTTGTTTTTTTTCAATAACCAAATCAAGTCCAAGTAGTACAATATGTATATACGTGGGGGCAGGGCCATGAATCTAACAGCTGTCATACCCCAGAAGAAAGATGATTACTCTTTTCCTAGTAGTCAAAACCTGTCAATAGGTCCTCAACTAAGGGTGGAGACTCGTGATTCTTCCCACCCATGCTGCACACATCTTGCCTGGCAGGTTTGCATTGTAGCTCATAGAGTCTACTGCCCAGTAAGACCATGGATTGCTTCTCTTCCCCAGTAGCCTTTACACCACCTCTGGTACTGTGAAGCTAGTCAACAGGGAGGAAGTTTCCAGGTCAGTTCCAGCTTGATGTCTCTGTGTTTGAGAGCAGGACATTCTTATATAACAGGTCTGAAATTTGATTTGGGGTCAAGCCATCTTCACCTGTAGCCCAACCTGTTTTCATTATTCTAATTTTTTTTTTTTTAAAGTAAAACTAGAAACGGAATCTGATGACAGTGCCAGGTCTTGATTGTCTAACTTGCCCTATTGTCTGTTGTCTTTGGCAAATCATGAGATGAGGTAAAGACCCTTAGAGTAACAACAGTACCTGGTGTTCACTGCATGCCATGCCAAATACATCTTTCATATCATTTAGATCTACAACCATCTGATAAGGTGGGTATTTCAGTAAGGACAAGATGTAGACATACAAACTGAAGCACAGAGCCAAAGCTAAAACACAGCTTTCAGGCTCCCATAGCTCAGACCTGCTAAATTTGTAATTTGAACTTGGTCTCTGAAATCCAGGATCTGGGCTGGAGAGATGGCTCTGTGCTTGATGTTTGTCCAGAGTGGATTCCCAGCATCCACTGTGACCTCAGCTTCAGAGGATCTTGTTTTCCCTTTTGGCCTCAGAAGGTACCCACCAGCATGTGGCACACACACACACACACACACACACACACACACACACACACACACACACACAGAGAGAGAGAGAGAGAGAGAGAGAGAGAGAGAGAGAGAGAGAGAGAGAGAGAGAGAGAGATTATTTTATAAAAAATATTAAAATACGGGGTCATGGGTTTCTTACCACATTGTGGCTCCTAACCAGCTGCTCATGGTAGGGCGTAGTTCAAGGTAGGGTACATGCACAGGATGCACTAGGCCCTGGGAAGAAAGGAAGGAAGGAAGGGAGAAAGGAAAAGACTCCTCCTGCTTTTTCATGACCACTGTTTGTTGGTCCAGAGTTTCTGTTTATATCCATCTTGGCCTGCATATAAAGACCCTGTTTAAGTGTGTCATCTCAGCCACTGCTGAGATGCTATCAATGGTTCCTCTTGACCAACTCCTAATTCAGAAGGTTTGGTTCTAACTATCCTGTGAGAATTCCACTAAGCTTAATTTCCCGGTCCATAAGCTGTAAAGTGTGGTTCCTTTCAGGGTAGGTTTCATGTACAGACTCACAGGAGGGATGACTCATAAATAAATTACTCCTTTGTTGATTTATGTCCCTATCTTTGGGAATGCATGGCTGCCTTAAATATCTGCAAAGAGAAGAAATTCGATCTTTTGTTAGTATTTCTCTCTGTGTGTCTCTATCTGTCTCTCTGTCTCTCTGAATATTTTACCTACTTTCTCTTCTGTAGTGTAGAGATCTTTATAGCCTCAACAGAATGATTTGTTGTGTGGGACATTATTTGAAATGACATTATTAATATTAAAATACTAAATATTGTGACTCTCAAAATGATGTGTTTTGATCACACTTTAACTGTGGCAAAACACTTCAAGATCCTTCCAAATGTTGATGTAACCTTATTGTTATCTACCTACTCAGATATGGGTCACACAGGCTGACATTTAAGAAGATGAAAGCTAGCTAATCCTTCTACAGTCTTTGGTATCAATTACAAGGCAGCGACAACTTTCCACCTCTGATGAATGCACAGTATGTTTCCAAATGTTTACTTTTCTTCTGGGATCTGAGGCCAACCTTGGATGGAGTTTGGCAAATGGGCTTCCGTAGCTGAATTCATGAGTTAACATGGCCTTCAGTGAGCCAGTTAGAGGCTCCATCTCTCAGCCTGCAGGAAAGATAGCTATGGGGAGGCTGGACTTGCTGCACCTTCTCAAGCTAATAGAAAAGAATGAAGTGAGGCCATGGAGCATGAGGTCCAGCTGTGGACAGCAGCTGCATTGCTAGGGGATACGCTGCATGACAGGGCATCTTTGTTCTCTTGAGCATCAGTTTCTTCATCTATGCAATGAAAAACTTGAATTAGATGGTTAAAGGCCCTTCTTGGCATTAATTTTCCATGATTCAGTGGTAGTCTGCAATGGCCACAGGTGAGGTCCACAGAGATCTCCCTCTTAAATATTTCATGTAGAATTAATAAAAATTAATACTTTATTACTTTTTCTATTAGTGACCCCTGTTATTTCTCTTTGTCAAGAGAAAGTAAAATGAACATAGATATTAGAAGGTCTTGCTGTTCATGAAGTTTCAACAATAATTTTCTGCCTCTGATGAATGGACTGTATTTATGTCTCCAAATAAATGTGAATCTTTCCTTATGATGTGAATCTTTCTTAATGATGTAAGAAAATTCAAATAAAGAATTATTTTCTACCTGCTGACACTTTCACCAGAGCTGGATATATAATTTTTTTCTGTTTATAATCTTTAGCCTATATAAAAGGAATTCATTGTTTTTTTTCCATAATTTACAATGAGAAAACAGATTTCAAAGATGTGAAGCCACAGTGCCTAAACACAAGAAGCCAGAGGAGAGATCCCTGGGGTCTTGGACTTGACATTAGCATTTGAGGGTATTGGAATAGAGAGACACGTGTGTCCAAATATGTGCCAGTTGACGTCCCATTTTCTAGACAGAGGCTTTCTTTATAAGTACAGGGAGGATCTTAAGCACACACTGGTCCCCCTAGGCCAGGCTAGCAGCAGGGCATCCATCTCTAAGTGGTTCACCTGCTCTGCAGACAGTTGCCTTCATCTGACTTTGTGAGCTTAGGCTTGAGCGCTTCAGTTTCCCACTAATGGCCAAGTTTCTTTAGCTTTTATATTAGCTTCTCAGGCTTGCTGAACTGGGTGGGTGGCTCTGAGCAGCAGGGATCTATCTACTCTCTTACAGTTGTGGAGTCTAGATTGCTAAAAATCAAGGTGTTAGTGAGGCCATGCTCCCTCCAAAGCCTCTAGGGGGGCGGAATCTCAACTTGCTTTTATTCAGCTGGCTCCAGATGTCCTTTGAGGTTGTGTGACCCTATCAGCCTGTAACTCTATATATTTGAGACTTGCCCCTTTCTGCCTTTTTCTTAGAAGGACACCTGTAGTTGATTTAGGCCCTAAATATAGGGTGACTTTATCTTAGTGTTCTTTAAACCTCAACAAAGACTGTCTTCCAAATAAGGTTATATTTACAGGTGGTAGGACAGGACATGTATTTTTGTATCTATCATTTTTATTTTCCATAGTTCTGGATGCTACCAGCTGGGCTGATTCAGGTCTAATGGAATCCTTGGGTGTTTGACGACATAGATGGGGACAAGAGGACACAGGGAAGAACCACAGTGTGAAGAGAGGGAGCAGAAGGTGATTTGGGGACATTTAGCAGTGACTATAATCACAGGCAGCTATACCCATGGATCAAGTTTCTTCTCTGCGAACTCCTAGAGGAGATCAGGTATCTGTGCCAGTACTCAGTCCCTGGTTTCACAGATGGGAGAACAGGAATTAGGAAGGAAGAAAAGGCCCTTTTTTGATAGTAATTCAGAGAAGTTCAGAATGAAAAGTTCTGGGACCCTGGGATTACCACATTGGTGACAGCTGGCAGGAGACTGGGTTAGTATTGAATGGGGGGTGGAGAAATAGTTTCAAATCCAAAACACAGCTCAGCAAAGGCTAGAAACATGAGCTCTAGTAGAGCATGCCAAATGCCATATTTACTCAGTGATAAATAATGTCTATCATTCACGGTAATTATTAGGCACCAGGAACTGAGTGCCATGAATTGCGTGTCTATTTAGAGGTGCTGGCCTACACAATTTTATTAACATTATCTTGTTGACTTTTCAAAACTGCCCACTAAGTAGACTATACTATTTGGACACTAATTTGAGAGTCAAATTTAACAGTTTACTTCAGATCTTGGAATCAGTCTGGTGCGGGGCTGCTATTTAAATTCTCATTATGTGAGTTTAGTACCTATTATGGCTTGGAGATAAAGTTTTTCTCCCATATCCTCAAAACTCATCCTTTGAATGTGTGGTGGAGACGTTGCAAGGTCCTTGAACCATGAGAGCCCTAACATTGTCAAGAACTTCGTCTGCCCTAGTTTTCTTTCTGGTTGCTGTGATAAACACCATGACCAAAACAATGTGTGGAGGAACGGGTTCATTTCACCTTGCAGCTTATAGTCCAACATGAAAGGGAAATCAAGGCAGGAGGTCAATGCAGGGACCCAGAGACAGAAACCAAAGCAGAAGCCACGGAAGGATGTTGTCTATTGGCTTGACCCCAGGCTTACATTCAGCTACCTTTCTTATGCCTCGCTGCCAAGATACCCGCATAAAAGTGGCTGGGCCTTCCCATAGCAGCCATTCATCAAGAAAATTCCCCATGACTTTGAGTATAGGCCAATCTGATGGAGGCATCTTGTCAGTTGAGCATCCTTCCTCCTAGCTGACCCTTATTTTTGCCAAGCCCCTCTCTTACACTGTGCCTTTCTATCATGATGTTAGTATCTCCCCAAAGGCCTATAAGCAACAGAACAGGCACCTATGGACTAAAACTCCTAACTGTGGTTCAAAATAAATATTTTCTTTTAGTTGATTGTCTCCTGTGCTGGACACAATTAATATATGTGTGTGTGTGATAATACACATGTGGTCATCAGGGGATGAGGGAGAAGGAGGCAGTTTACTCTCTCAGCTGACAGCCTAGGTTGGGATAGGGGATGATAATTACAATTTTTTTCTGAGCTTCTAGAACGTACCGCCTCTGAGTCATTCTCTCTCCCCTGTAAAAAGTTAAGACTTGTGTGAGTTCAGGGCATTTCTCAAAATGAACTTATTAGCACTTTTGTTGTATAAATAAGTATTTTAATTTTTGTGGTGCGCATTAAAGCTGGTGGATGGGAGGCTGTCAGAATTCTTAATTGTCATGAAATATGCTGCTAATAATCGGTCTTATTAAATCTAAATGAAATGCCTGTGTGTTGCTCTCTTCCAGCATTTCCCTCTACTCGATGCAGCTTTTTTTAAAATCTGAAACAGCAAGCAGTCATTCTAAATCACTATCAAATTAACTATTTATGTTCTCTTTCACCAGCACCATCATCCTGCCCTTCTTCCACCTCTCTACCCCACTCTCTTCAAATCTTATGTTTTACAGGGAAATGATTAGTGCTGGGGGTGGGGGGAGGCACCCTTCATGCACTGAAAGAAAGCTCTGGTTGCTGGGCAGAATTTTGTCTGAAGTCTTGGGGTGGGTGAGGGAGCAGGGCAGGCAAGCACTGGGAAACAGGGAAGGTTGGGGCACAGCCAGCCCAAAGCAACATCTGATTTGTCTCTCTTGGCTGGAGGCCAGTGACAAGGTAGTGGCTCATCTCCGCTTCCTTCAGATGCTGTGTGAAGGAACAGAGCTGGCTTGATTTGCAAGACCTTATCTCCGCTTTGCTTTCTGGAGGCTGAGTGGGAATTTTCCAGTGCAGAGGTCTGAGTTGGCTAAAGCTGTGGTAGCAGGTACAAGACAATGCAATTTCAGACTGGATTAGCAGAGTGCCATCCATGACCTTCTGAGGAACTGGGAAAGCTCAGAGGGGACATCTTCTGAGTATCACACCAATGGGGAGGAGATAGGTGGTGGGATTGGACATTTACTAGAAATAAAAGCAATGGACTAAAAAAAAAAGTGGTGTGTCATGGGATAGACCTTCTCCTTAGATACCTAACCTCACTTGAGATCCTGCTAAGACAAAGCCCACCCAGGAGTACCAAACCCCAGGCATGTAAATAAAATCAATTTTCTAGTAAAAACCTATGCTCCCCTTCATTTGTTTATATGTTCTTGGCAAGAAGAAGAAGAAGGAGAAGGAGGAGGAGGAGGAGGAGGAGGAGGAGGAGGAGGAGGAGGAGGAGGAGAAGGAGAAGGAGGAAAAACAGGAGGAGGAGAGGGAGGAAGAGGAGAGGGAGGAGGAGGGAGAAGAAGAGGAAGAAGAGGAAGATGAAGAGGAGGAAGAAGAAGAGGATGAGGAGGAGGAAGAAGATGAGGAGGAGGAAGAAGAGGAGGAGGAAGAAGAGGAAGAAGAGGAAGAAGAGGAAGAGGATGAGGAGGAGGAAGAAGATGAGGAGGAGGAAGAAGAGGAGGAGGAAGAAGAGGAAGAAGAGGAAGAAGAGGAAGAGGAAGAGGAAGAGGAAGAAGAAGTTGCAGCAGTAGCCTTGTGGTCACTTCCCCCTTCCCGTAGGGGTAAAGTTGGAGCTGAACTCTGGCAGGGCTGTGAGGTTTATGACTATTGCTAACCAGTTGTGTAGTGGTCTCCAGGTAGCTTTCCTTCCAATGTAGGAAGGGTGTTCCTACCCATCCCTAGGACTGTTCTACATAAAACATTTCCTCTGATCATTTTCCAGGAACTTGAAACAGAAAACATGGGAGAATGCTGCTTACTGTCTCTCTCAAAGAGTCATGTCAGATAGATTTCTTATTCACCCTAGGGAATGATTCTGCCCATAGTGGGCTGGGCTTCTCTGCAATAATCAACAATGAATGCAATCCTCTGTAGATATGCCCACTGGCCAACTGATTTGAACAGTCCCTCCATTGAGACTCCCTTCTCAGGTGACTCTAGCCTGTGTCCAGTTGGCAGTTAAAGCTAGCTAGGATAAGTATCTAACTCTGGAAGATGACTTATCTGGGTTTGAATGTCTCATCCATCCTTGCTGACAAGTGAGCTTGGTTGAGTGGGATAAAATTTCTAGGATCCCAGTTTAGTTATCTTTATGAAGGGATCAATGGTGTTTCCCTTGCTGGATTAAATGAGATCATGTGTGTGACAGTCCAGACCTACTGTAGCTGCTAGGAAACATTCATATCTCTTCCTTTCTTCAATATCATATATGATCAATAAAGGACCAAGTTTCTGGTTTATTTGGCTCCATGGAATGCTGTCATGACAGAAGCAGAGGTGTTTGGGACTATGCTTGGCACCAGTTTGTAAACTTAGTTGTCATTTAACTGGAGCAAACTCATTGTGCCAATTTTAGCTAGTTTTATACCAGAGAGCAAATGCCTGTCAGCTCATTACACAGTCCCATCTCCAGCTAGGAAGGGGTTTCTGAGCAGATACGAGGCAAAACCCAGGAGCATACGAAGGCTTGAAAGTTTCATGTGAGTGAGGTTATTTCTAATATCTAACCTGGCTCCAAGGTGCCAGGAGCCCAATGAACACCTGTGCAGGTCTGTCTTAGGGTTTTGCTGCTGTGAAGAGACACCATGACCAAGGCAACTCTTATAAAGGACAACGATTAATTGGTGCTGGCTTACAGGTTCAGAGGTCCATTATCATCATGGCAGGAAGCACAGCAGCGTCCAGGCAGGCATAGTGCTGGAGGAGTTGAGAGTTTGTACTTATTGTTCTGAAGGCAGCTAGGAGAAAACTAACTCTTCTGCACTGGGCAGAGCTTCAAAGCCCACCCCCACAGTGACACACTTCCTCCAGCAAGGCCACAGCCACTCCAACAAGGCCATACCTCCAAATAGTGCCACTTCCTGGGCCAAGCGTATTCAAAGCACCACAAGGTCTTACAGGTGGCCAGCTTCATAATGTCCTGGGACCTAGTTCTCTCAATCAAGCCTTCCAGAATGGCCTCACTCCACCTGCCTAAGCAGCCTCACAGCCCAAGTTTCTTTGGGTCATTCATTCTTTTGTTAGACATTTATGTGCATGTTCCCTTTAATACTAAGCCTTGGGGACACAACAGTGACTAGCACAGTACTGAACAACCCACATTATCTACAAAATACATCACATTTAAATGATAGAAAATCACACGGAAGTATGTACAAAAACCAAGCAACAAATGGAAACTGTTCCACTTCAATATATGCAGAAGTGGGTCTACTACCAAAAAAAACTGGCCCTATGGGAGAGAGACTGGAGTCCTAGGGGAACTAACGACTGTGTGGTGACAAGATGGAACTGGATCATGATGCAGAATACCTGGGTCTAAAGCCTGACTTAAGACTCTAGAGATACGTTGCTTATTTTGTGCTCCAATTTCCTCCCCGTGTAAACCTTGAAAAATACATTGTAGTTCCGAGTTGTTGGTTTGACTTAAAAATTAACTCAAAGGAGTGAGGGTTTATTTGAGCTAACAATCCTAAATTATAGTCCATTGTCATGGGGAAGCCCAGCCAGGGAAGCTCGATCACTGCACACATGTGCACATGCACACATCCATATGTACAAATAGAAGTTCAAAACCTATTTATATATAATCCGTGGGAGAAACATTGTCTAGCAGTGCACCTAGCTGCAGTGTGCACCTCACCCTCTTTACCCAGTGTTCTTCATCACGTTGAGACTTTATGGTGTCTCTGTGCACCACCGGGTCTATCTCCTGTGCTGCAAGATGCATGCTTCTCATCAGCTTCCCAGAGCTGAGCCAGGAGCCACCTTGCTTTTCTCTCCACTTGTCATACACAAGAGTTTCATACACTTCACGCTGGTATAAGAAAACCACCCAAAATAGACTCCACAAGAACAGAGGAGAGGGCTTCCGGGGCTGGCTCAGTCGGCCAAGTGCTCGCTGTGCAAGCATAGGGATCTAAGGTTGATCCCTACAACCTATGTAAACACACACACACACACACACACACACACACACACACACACACACACACGAGAGAGAGAGACAGAGACAGAGACAGAGACAGACAGAGACAAGAGAGAGAGTGAATGTGGGGGAATAATGAAGTAAAGTAGGATCTCTGAAGATCCATCTCTCCTTGGTAAACTTATCAAAATCTAGTGTTTTACCCCCCTTTTCCATTTTCGCTGAGACCGTCCCACTTAAAAGATCCACAGTCCCACAGCAATCAGTGCTTTTCATCCACAACACCTTCTTGCACTGTCTCACGCAGTAGATACATTGTTACTCTCCTTGTTTGATGAAAGTAATAGAACCAGATTCATGGAGTCACTTCCTGGATCTCCCACACCAAGGCCATAAGAAGCAGAATATAGTACTCAGATCAGCAGTGACAGGTCAGTGCTCTGGCATCAACTTTTCAATGGTGCTAGTGATTCTTTGGGAACCCCAGGCGGCAGCAGCTCTTGGCTCTGGTCTCCAGCGACTCCTCCTTAGATTCCACTGCTAGCCCAGTGCACACACTCACGGGCAGGCTTCTCTTCCAGGAATGATTATGCAGAAAATGAGAGCTGACAGTGATAGATGGACTTTTCCATTTTCTGCTAACGTGGCTATGAAGTCAGAGCCCACTCTACTGAATGTCCATTAAGGTCAAATTTGGAAAGCAGGTATCGAGAGTCCTTGTTGCTAATTACACCCTGAGAGCTCTATTTGTATTTCCAAATTGGATAAAAAGGTTAGTAAAATGGAACACTTCAGCACAGCCTGGCTCCTGGCTTGCTTTTCAAAGTTTGCTTAGAAATATCGTCCTGTCTCCATGCCTCTCACACCTTACAGGTGAGCCAGTGCCAGGAGTGGCTGTCCCTTGAGCCCCGTCAGTTTCTGGCAGATCCGATTACATTGGGGACCCTTAAGAGCACTTGAAGCAAACGCCATGGGTCTATTTTAATCCTGCTCCTTCTAGAGAGTAGGAAGTGTAAGGAGACGCTTCCTGCTGACAGGTGGCCCCATAAAAATCGTCCATCTGCTGCTAATTATGGCAGAAAGAAAATTCACACGGCCGAGGTTTCTGTGTATTTGCTAAAGATCTCCAGAGGTGTAACTGTCTTCCTGGATCACAAGGCCATTCACAGCATTACATCTATAGAGCCTGTTAATTTTTTTTTAAAAAAATAATTTAAAACTCAGGGCAGGAGGGAGTGTTTAACAGAAGTGTGCCTGGATAAGCATCACATTGGCATCTGTTCTGGCAGAGGAAGGTAGTCTCTGCTGGAAGCTGGATTCATGGGTATTTTGTTCCCATCCCAAGGGATACTCAGAGGGGACAGACCTAGCTGTATTTCACACTCTTTTGCTTTGCCTCCCACTCTCCAGTTTCTCTCCCTCCCCCTCTCTCTCCCCTCATAGGTTCATCTGTAAAATGGGTATAAGCTGTGGGTTTTGGACAGGGTTTTATTTTCTGTCTATTCAGATTCCCAGTGAAGGTAGCTAGGATATGTTTTGATAGAAATGTTGCATATCCAAATAACCCAAACAGTCCCAAGTTCTAACACAAGCTTAGAATAGAATATTTCTAGGATCTCATTTTTTTTTTTAAATTTCAAAATGTCCTATTAGATAAATCTATGGGATTTGATATAGGTTTTATGTTTTATGTATTTTATTCTGCTTGTGTTCTTTGCCTACATTCTATTTTGAGTCGCTTAGTGTTCATCTGTCTTTGGAATGTTACATGCCTTTCCAGACAGAATCGGTGTGCTTAGTTAGACTCAGCCTCTGGAAGCTTGATCACATGTGGCATCTTGGTTTTGATGAATCATCACTCTCGAGTTCTCCTTACTGCCTCCTTCTGATCTCCCCTGCATCTTGTTTCCTGAAACGGAGCCTTGTTTGGCCTCACCTCTCTGGCTGTGGTTCTTGGCTTTCCCCTTTGATCTTTCTCTGTCTCTGGTTAGACAGCTCTCTGCCCAGCTAAGTAAAGATCCCTTGACTTGGCTTGCCCTTTGAAAATATTCCTTCACTCCTGGTCCCTGGGATCCCATGAAAAACAAGTTAGGTGGGTCAGTCTCTTGGGATAGGAACCTCCCATGATTCCCTATCTCCCATGACTCCTCCTACAGTTCCCACACTGGACACAGGCATTTCTATTGCTCTGTTTTGAATGTGAACTGTCCCTCATAGGCACCTCTGTTTGAGCACTTAGTCCCAAGCTGCTAATTGTGTTTGGGGAACTTGTGGAAACTTTAGGTGCAATCTTGATAGAGGATATGGGTCATCAAGCCTGGGCTTGAATGTTTTGTAGGCTGGACTCTCTTCCTGTTCTCTCTCTGCTTCTTGCCTGCTATGCTGGCCTTATGACTTCTGCTGTCAGGTTTCTTCACCATGGTGGACTGTATCCTCTAGAACTGTAAGCCAAATTTCTTTCCTTCTTTCTTTTTCTTTCTTTTATCATCTTCATCCTCCTCCTCATCTCTCATATCTATCTATCTATCTATCTATCTATCTATCTATCTATCTATCTATCTAGTATATTTATCTATCAATCATAGCAACAGGAAAGTAACTAGAACCTCTATTATCCAATGAATTGTTTGACAAACACCCCAGAAAAATTCTCAAAATCTGGCAATGAGCAAGGCCTAATGTTCGCTATTGTCAGAGTCATTTTTTATTGTCTGTCTTCTTCTTTTACTTACATATAAATTGAGAGAATATAGAGAATCAAAAGGGATCTTTCCTGGGAAAATATTGGAGAATCTTTAACTCATATCTGAAAAACATGAACTAATGCTTATTATAAATCATTAAATGGAACCTCTGTTTCTCAGTCTTGTTTTTGAATCGGTGACTAATTCCTTAGGCTGTCAGTTGCGTTTCTCTCAGTTTTACCACTGTACTCAACAGAAAGGGATCCCTTAGAGTGAGCCATAGAAATGCCCACTGTTAATACACTAATTTCTATGTGAGTGATGGTACTCCTGCTTCAGACCTGCAGACAATCCTACACCTCTAGCCCTTCCTCTATGTGAGACAAGATGCCTTTGCCAACCAAAGCCAGTGAGACAATGCCAACAATTTGGATATGGCAGAATGATTGCCTTCTTCGTGTAAGTAACTATTTGTGATTAATTTTTCTAATTTTATCAATGATTATTTCTCTGACAAGGTATATATTCCAGCATATTTTTTTTGTAGTTTTATTTATTTATGTTTTCAACTTTCCAGTGTGTGGCTTGATGTTTTGAGAGAATACCTCCATTGTCCATATTCTCTGGAGTTCATGCCAGGGGACATTCTGCTTTGCTAGTATAGAAGCAGCCATTGAGGATTTCTTGGCAATTCTGAATCAAAATGCCCTTGCCAGAACTTAATTTGGGGAATTGAATTTCTCCCCACTAATTAACTCCATTGTTTCAATTAGGAAAGTACTATTCCTTCCAGCCCAGAACACTGCCACCGTACAGGAAGATGGCTTTGAAGTGCTTTCACAATGAAGCCAAGCATTTCTTGTACCAAGCTTACCCAGGCTCCTTTGTGGCCACATTTTCAAGATGGCTGACCTCGTTTCTAAAGATCACTGTGTTGGCCTCAAGGGGTGATATAAAAGTTGAAAGTTATATCAGGAGAAGTCTGAGGAAGGCCAACTCATTCTTACTGCTCTTATCTTATGTAAGAAGGCTCTCAGAAGTAAAGTACATATTTAAGTTCTAGTCATCATGTTTAGATAGTTCAAGAATCAAAAATAAAACAAGCCACTCCTCTTTGTGCATAGACAGGCCTCACTGTATCTACTGAGTTGAATATCCTTGAAACTGATATCCTTAGAACCATCACTGTCTGGGAACACAGCTCAGTAGTAGAGCCTGTGCTTAGCAACCACAAGACTTAGGGTTCACTCCCCAACACACACACACACACACACACACACACACACACACACACACACACAACTAGCTGAATTACCACAAATTCTGCCAGCCACCTGACCCTCATGATCCATGGCTGAAGAGATAATTTCACCTAAAGTATAGAGCGTAGTCAGCAATCTGTGATCTTTGGCAAGGAAATTAAAATCACTTCCTCTCTATTAATGCAAATTATTATAATTAACATCAGTGATGTATTTAATTGCTATTTGTGAAAACCACTTTCTATCTGCATTAAGCTTTGGAAAATAGCTATAAATATTTTGGTGGCTTGTGACAGTAAATTAATTGCAGTACTGACTTAAGAATAATTTAGAACCTTGTTGATCTGTTGGCTCATTTTCCCAAGTGACTTTGCCATTTTGAACTAGAAAAACAAATCACCATAGACACCTCACCCTTTGATGTGTGTTCCTCATCTGTCGTCCTCATGTTGAAGATTTCAGTGCCAGGAAGAATGGAAGATGTTGAAAGATACTCTTTCCCACCAGCGTCCTGCTTACACCCCATTTCATATTGCAGCTCTGGTGGATGTTTTTATTCAGTCTTTTCTATTCTCAGAAAGATTTTTATCTCAGTTTACTCAGAGAATATTAGCTGAGTATCAGGCACAGAGTCCAGGGTCAGACAGGTGTTACAGTCAATTCCTATGTTGTACAGGAACATCAAGATTGTCATGTTAGCACCAAGAAGATAGAATAGAGAATAAAGAAGCTTCCTTAGAGCCTTCCTCTGTGTAGCCCAACTGTTTACCTGCAGGACAGCAATCCTAAAACATGTTTTATCTTGATTCAAGAAGGTCCATGTATGACTCTTGTATGTGTGAAGAAAGCTTGTTTTTTCTTTGTTAGTTTTCAATCAGTGTCCTGTCTGTCCTGGCATTTCCTGTTTAGGTAGAATGTGAGAGGGCATATGTGAAGAACCTAAATGCTGTGTCAGGCCATCATTTGTATACATGTCAGAGATCGTGTCTTGTACTGATGACTAAATTGCTAGTCTTTGGTGCCGTTCATTAGAGAATGGGGCAGATTCTTCTGTCTCAGAATCTTATTCCTAACAATGTCCAGCAGTTTATAGTTTCTTAAAATTAATTGTACCTTGGTCAATTCTTTTTGGAAACAATTGGTTTTAAACCCATTATTTAGGTTATATTCTTAATAATAGTCCCATCTATAGACTAAGTCCTATTTAAGACACAATACCATTGGGCTGGTGAGATGTCTCAGTGGTGAAGAGCACATGCTTCTCAAGCAGACCTGGGTTCAGTTTCTAGCACACACATGGAAGTTCTCAAGCTATTATAACTCCAGCTCCAGGAAATCTTATGCCCTCTTTTGGCCTCTGCAGGCACTACACACATATGGCACGCGCGCGCACGCACACGCACACATACACACACACACACACATACACACACACACACAAGCAGACATACACATACACATAAAGAAAAATAAATTTAAAAGTTAAAAAAGACTGTGAAGACCTAAAGACAAGAATGATGATTTTTTTTTTTACTGTATATGCCTAAAAGGCTACCTATAATATAGTAGATATATGATGCAAATTCTCTAAATTAAATTGAACAAAAAAATGACTGTGGCTTTCTGTGGTCATCTAATGAAAGAGAGATTAGATTTTGTTAAAGATGCTGACTCCTGGTAGTAGATGAGGTCATCTGTGGCTTGAGAGGATGGCCTTCCATTCCACACAGAGGACAAACATTCCCTCTAGTCTTATTATATTCCTGGCATTTTGCTAAGTTAAAGGGAAGTAGAATGTGACCGGAAATTCCTTTGGGGACAATCAGACTTCTGTTCTTAAAAATAATTAATTTTTAATTATTGTACTGTGGTAGAGATGTAACCTACATATGGTAAAACGCACTGATATTAAATGTACAGCTAGATGGAGTTTTTATATTCATGTATTCATCTCCTCAACACTAATTCACGTTACAGAATGTATTTACCCCTTCCCACCACAGATAGTTTGCTTGGGCCCATTTTGTATTCATTATCCTTGTTCAATAAACAACCCACTCTGATTCCTACCAGCCTGTCATAGTTTTCCAACTTTGTGTGAACAAATCACACAAAGGATGTACTTACTCTCTGTGTACTCGCCTTGGATTCTGAACATACCTTTAAAAAAGGATCAATCCATGCTTGCTGTCACATACCAGTAATTCAGTTTTATATTGAAAATTAGCCACTGCATTCCCAGAATTCTTATTGACATTGCTTGAAATGGCATTGTCAGGATTCTAGGAGATTGTTGTGGCAGTCACATCGTCTCCAAGGCTCTACACATTTATAGCAATTACAACAAAATCACAGAAGCTATGTCCATAAAAAAGCTGATCAGCTTTAGCCCCCCAGAGCCCAGTCAAGGGACTGACAAGTGTTCAGGATGAACTTGGGATTGATTGAGTAATAACCTCCAATTTAACAGTGTATAGCCACTGGAAATCCAGTCTTTGGGTGCCAAATTAGTCAGAAAATTGAGCAAATCACTCTCTCTGAATGTCATGACATGATGTTCTATCACCAGTTGTAAACAACAGATCCTTCTAACTTAACATTTTTTTTCCTAAGTGGGCCTAGCACTCTTGTGACTTCTTGTAGCTGAACAACAGCTAAGCCAAGAACAGCCAAGTTTCAGAGTTTTGTTAATGGAGAATCAAGGTTAAGAATAATGAGGTCAGGGAAGTTGGGGACCCGTGTGCCCTTCATGCCAGATATCCAGATCTACCCGAGGGAATGATGCTCCTCTCCTGCTCCCTCAAAGTTGTGTTTCTGTGAGCAGAATTAATATGACATTAGTTGGAAACTGTAGGGGCAAGGAAAAGGGAGGAAGGAGTGGAGGAAAGTCAGAGCTGGCGATCTCAGGAGTGAGGGGAGCATGCGGATTTAAAGGCTTCCCTCCAGAAAACACCAAATAGAGAAATGCTACTCTTTTTGTGTTTGCTGTTTCTAGCAAAGAAAAGCATTTCATTTAAGAGGATCAACAGAGCAGGATCATGGGAAAATCCCACAGATAGTTAACATAAGGGGGGAAAAAAAAGGACCTAGACATCTTTACAGAGAGTCAAAGACACTGGAGGCATGTGCTTATAGAACAGATGAAAATTGTAAAGTAATAGGGTAAAATAAATATCAAGAAATAATGGAAGACAAGAGAACATGGATATGCTTAGAACATTTCAGAAATGATGTACTTAGAAAAAAAAAGAAGAAAAAGGTGGTGTTTGAAGAATGATCAGTTTAAACCCATAAAGTAATTAAAAATAATATACCCCAGCAACAAGGGTAAACAAGAAGGGACATGGGAAAGCATGAGTACCACAGACAGTCCCTGGAGAAAATACTGTAGAAGAAGCAAGAGAGGAAATCAGAGTTAATTCAAAACCAAACTTGGAACATTATGAAAACGATTAAGCACATCTCAACCACAGAGAAACGGACATAGAAGAAAGACTGCAGAGGCACCGTGCAACTGCTAGAGGGCATAGCTCAGTGGTAGACTGTAGGACCCAGAAGGGCTGCCATGCCCTGGCTGAGACTTTCTGTGTGCTGCTGACTGCAAAGTAACATTCTGCAGTTTTTCTAAGAACAAAACTTCCTGTTGAAGGATGATGCCCTGGGCAGGAACTTTCCACTATACAAACCATTGCCCTCCAGTTGAGTTCCTGTTTGTGTTTTTTCCCCTCCCTGGTTTGGTGTATATATTGAGCCTGCTGAGTAAAAGCTTCGGCATTCTCTCAAAACGAATGATCCAGCCGGGCGGTGGTGGCGCACACCTTTAATCCCAGCACTTGGGAGGCAGAGGCAGGTGGATTTCTGAGTTCGAGGCCAGCCTGGTCTACAGAGTGAGTTCCAGGACAGCCAGGGCTACACAGAGAAACTCTGTCGTGAAAAACCAAGAGAGAGAGAGAGAAAGAGAGAGAGAGAGAGAGAGAGAGAGAGAGGAAGGACAGAGAAAGAGAGACTGAGACAGACACACACACAGAAAGACAGAGACAGATATATAAAGATATATAAAGATCAGTTTGTCTGCATGTGAACTTTTTGCTTCATTATTTACAGCTTTAAATACTCTAAACACATTCTTCTTGTGTTGCTTTCAGGTTAGAGAATTGTTTTTGAAAACAATGATTCGTTCTCTCTTGTAGAGATAAATATCATTGTCTGCTTGCTCAAAGAAGTCTTTTATTTTAAAGCCAGCTTGGCTGCTCTGGATTATTTTGGGAAACTTTTCATTGATTGGTAGTTCATAAGTATAAAGATCTCTCTCTCTCTCTCTCTCTCTCTCTCTCTCTCTTTCTCTCTCTGTGTGTGTGGTCTCTCTGTCTGTCTCTGACTCTGTCTCTCTGACTCTGTCTCTGTCTCTCTGACTCTCTCTGTCTCTCTTCTCTCACTGTCTCTTTGTCTCTCTGTCTCTCTGTCTGTCTGTCTCTGTCTCTCTCTGTCTGTCTCTCTGACTCTGTCTCTCTTCTCTCACTGTCTCTCTGTGTCTCTCTCTGTCTCTCTTCTCTCACTGTCTCTCAGTCTCTCAGTCTCTCTGTCTCTGTCTGTCTGTCTCTCTCCCCCTGTCCCATCAGCAGGGATTGAACCCAGGACCTCGGCACACTGGTCAGGTGGTCTACCACTGAGCTATCCCCTCTAGCAGTTGCACAGTGTCTCTGCAGTCTTTCTTCTATGCCCGTTTCTCTGTGGTTGAGATGCCCTTAATCATTTTTCATAATGTTCCAAATTTGGTTTTAATTGTCAACTTGACACAGCCTAGAATTACAAGGGAAGAGGGTCTCAACCGAGGAATTGCCTTGATCAGGCCAGCCTGTAAGCATGAGCGTGTGTGAGGCATATTGTTATCTTGATTGATATTTGATGAGGGAGACCCAGCTCACTGTGGGTAATGCCTAGGCAAGGGTACCCTGAAAAGTGTCAGACAGGAGAAAGCTGGATGAGAGCAAGCAAGCGAGGATCCACAGGGTTACTCTCACTTTGTCTTGACTGTGGATGTGACACTTTTTTTTTTAAAGTTCCTGCTGTCCCATCACTTCCCCTCAGTGATGCACTGTAACCTCAGACTGTGGTCAGATAAGGCCCTTTGTCCCTACGTTGCTCTCTATCAGGCTGTCCTATTACGGCAACAGAACTGAAACTGGAACAGACTCAGAGAATACTGACCTCATACTTCATCCCAGTGGAATCTTTCAGTTCACCAAGAACACTGGAAGCACAGGGAAGTGTCCTAACAGGAGCAATCAGAATATGTGGAAATAAGATTTCATTTGCACATAGTCACAGTTTCTGAAAACAGAAGGCTCAAATACAACTGTCTGTGAAAACCCAAAGCACAGTACCAAGGTATAGTCAATGGCCGTGGTGTTCATCTAATTCAAGTATGTGGGTACTAGATAGGCATGGTTGGAAATCTCTTAGGGAAATCACTTTTTGGTGGTTGAGATGAAGTTCAGGAGCCATGAGGTAGGAGGTGCCATTGCCCAGGGTCCATGATTTGTTGCCTACAGCTGGCTCTTCTTAGGACATAGTGATAAAACACTAGCAAGGACTTGCCCAAAGAATGAGTGGAGACTAGCACAGGCTATACTAAGAGATGGTCTTTGCAACAAGAACAGCATCACTACAGAAGCAAACAGCTAAGAGAAGAGCTTCCCCAGGTTAACTGTTTCTATGACTAAGTATTAGCTATTGTGAAAAAAAGGACAAGAGAACATTAATTCTCTTTTAATTTTAAATTAAAAATTTAAAATTCTGTTTAATTCTGTTTAATTCTGATAGAAAGGTCAGTGACACCCTGTGATTGAAGTCCTCCTCCCACTGTGTTAGGTCATTGCTTTGGTGGAAAGGACAAGTGTTTCAGAACCAGGAGGGATTTGTGAGACTGAGGCTCCTCACAAACCCTTCTCTGAATGACTACTTCTACTTCCTGACTTTGGTACAATCTTCCCACCCCCTGAAACACACACACACACACACACACACACACACAAAGAAAAACCCAAATTCTTGCATTGCAACAGTGTTCAGACTTGTTAAATCCACTGGAGTCAGCCATATCCTAGAACTGACGAGCAATAAAAGTCAGCCTAGGAAACATGCTGTATTCCTATCTGTCCTTCGCATTCCATTCCTTTGAGAACAGCCATTTAGTGTACTTTGAAAAGTTGGCGTGACTAATTGTATTTCCTTGGTCCCCAGATCCAAGGATCACTATTGTCCCCTGATTGTATTCCTTTACAAAAAGATAGGACACAGTCTTCGAAACTACTGGGCTCAATTTTGCTGAATAACATTTTTTTCTTGTTTTATTTATCCCCAAATAAGAATAATTTTGAGATACGCTATAAATAATTTTATTGAAAACAACTTTTCTTTTAGAATTGAGCGGAAATAACCATGTCAGAAGCCAACAAACAGATGGTGAACTTCCTGGTTCTGCTGACTCGGGCAGATTGTTTTCTTCAAGCTGAAAGGGGGCTTCATGCCTGCCCAAAGATCTCAAGGCTTCTCAGCACCTTTCAACACTACAGATTTGGGTCATTCACTGAGAGCCCACATTTATTTCTAGCCTACACAATCTTAGCATTATCTCGGAGTTTAATTACTATAAATGATTGACGCCAAAAATGTTCAAGTAGGAATCTGAAACTGTAGAAAACCATTACATTCTGCTGTTAATGAACCCAGCATCATTTTGAGTACTGGGCTGGACTTTCTGTTCCAAGGTGTGGTGTTGAAACATTGTAAGCTCCATTTGATTTAACTATTTTTCCTCTGGATAACTGTAGAAACACCAGATTTGCACACTGCTTATCAAGGAAGCTAAGGTCTGCCGTGTCAATGTATGTGAGGGCCAGAGCATTGTAACGTATGACCTCTACATTCTTTTCTAGGGTCAACTTATCTTCTTGGGATTTCTGTCCCTCCTCATGCTCCTACTTGCCAGTAAGTATATCTACTAAACACTTATTCTGTGCTAGATATTATATTGTTGTTGGTGGTGTGTGTGTCTGTGTCCATGTATGTCTCTGTGTATGCGTCTGAGTGTATGAATCTCTGTGTATGTGTGTGATATATTCTTTCATGTGTGTGCATGTGCTCACATGTGCACAGGTGTGGAAGCCAGAGATCAGCATCAGGTATCTTCCATGATCACCCTTCACATCCTTTTAGAGAGGGAAGTCTCTACTGAACATGGAGCTAATTTGGCTAAATTGGCTCACTGGCAATTTCCATGGATCCACTTATCTCTCTATGCCTTCTCTCCTGAGGTTACAGATGTGGGCTGCTTCATCTGGCTCTTTCGTGGGAGATGGGGAACCCAACTCAAGCCTTTATGCTTGCATGACAAGCACTTCACCAATTGAGCCACATGACTAGTATCATGGGCATCTGAAAGGCTCATTTTTATCTCTCAGCTGTAGGATGGAGCCCATCATGGCAGAATAACTGAGGAAGGTATTCATTTCAACATCACACACAATCACACCTGTGTACATGTATACCCAAATATACATGAACCCACATATGTGCAAACACACACACACACACACACACACACACACACACACACACACACGGTGGTAATATAAGATGTGATAGAACATTCTAGAAAGAAAAAAAAGTAATAGGCACTGGGCTAGACAGGCAGAATTAAAATAGACAGTGAGTTACTCTAGTAATCTACATGGGAGTGATTAGGGCCATGGAATTATGTTTTACTGCAGGGCAGAGCACCGTGTCTTGAATATGGTAGGCACTCTGCCAAATATAAGCATCAGATGCTGGTATAAAGGGACTTTCCTCCAGGAGGAAATTCTAGGATAGTTCCCATGAGCAATTGGTATCATATAAAACCCACATAGTGTTTAAACTGCTTCACCTCAGTGCTATGTCACTATGGTTCCAGGAGTTGCGATCTGGTCAGGTTCCATAGGGAATTAGTCACGTAGTCTACTTCCTGTCTGCAGATGTCACTTGCTCTGTTTGGACAGAGGGTTTTTGTTTGTTTGTTTTGCTTTTGTTTCTGTTTGGTTTTGTTCTAGCCCACACCTGGATTTCTCATGCACAGGAACGAACAGCCTGGGGGATTAGAAAAGCACAGTTGCATGTCCATCGTGATCACTGGTGCCTCATGTAGCCTGGCCTTGCTCCCTGAGTGGGGTGAGCGAGCTCACTCTCACCCTATCTGATCTCCCCTACTCTCACACTGTTCACGCGTAAATATCCAGCACCACAGTCTCCGTGCAAGGCATATGCCCGAAAGCCTCACACTGGAGCCTGTTAATTTGTATAGTTGCAAAAAATAAATAAATAAAAAATAAAAATAATAAAAATTAAAAAAATAAAAATTTATACAGTTGCATTTCAAAATTCCTGGATTGGCAAGATGGCTTTGCAGGCAAATACACACACAAACATGGAGATGCACACACACACACACACACACACACACACACCACAACATAAATAAATGACATCTTATTCGGCTCTGCCTCAGCCACTCACTGTCTCCCAGCTGTTCCACAGGAGCCTCCTTCTTTCTCAGTCTCTCTCCTTCCTTCTCTTTTGACCCTTAGCATAGGTAAGAGTCGGCCTCAGTCCCATGACTTTAGCCTTTGATGGCTGGAGGGAGAAGGAAGGGCATGTTGGGTGCATTAATCTGCAAGCTCCTGAGGAATGTCTCTGGTCCATCTATAGGTGAATAGACACTGGTAGTCTCCTCAATGCACCTGGAAATCCCAGTTCATTTCAATGAGCAACACAGCTTTCCAAAAACTGTGTGAATCTGGTGAGGGGCAGGCTCCCACTCCAACCCCAAACCTTACATGGCAGAATCCTATCCCTTCTAAAACTTAGCTGAGGAAAGTAGAGGCTGAGGCTGTAGCTCAGTTGAGAGAACTCTTGCCCCTTAAGCACAAGGTTTGATTCCCAGCAGGCATAAGGGGTTGTGGTGGAACGTGCCTTTTGAACCTGATGGATTCCCAGCAGTATGGAAATGGAAACCGATTCTAAAGTCAAGGTCATCCTGGCTACATAAACAGTTGGAGGCTAGCCTGGGCTACCAAAAAAAAAGTGGGGTATGTTGTGAGCAGCCCTACTTAGCTCTGCTCCACATCGTTTCCCCAGCCCTTGGTTATTTTTACTCTCACCAAGCGCCTTCCCATTCTTCAGGTGCCGGGCGAGGTGGCGTTCATTTGGCTTTGCTTCTGACACAAGATAAACGAGCTTGGGGCCCTCGGCGATTCACTCTGGCTGCCAGGGGGTTCCAAAATAGCAAACTATTTTTCATAACAGCAACGTGATCTGAAGGGAGATGCGGCAGGTGCAGTCAGGTTTCCGACCGCCGTCTGGGCCCCGTGGTGCAGGAGAGAATTCATTAGGTGTGCACTGGGGTCCAGGAGAAAGAAGAGTGGGGCTTCACAGTGACCATTCCTTTTGGCTGGGTCAAGGTCTTAGTCCCTGAAGGTGGATCTTGTCCTTGGACAAAGTGGGAGGGTGGGCCAGCCCTAACCCAGCCTCCCGACATCTTCCTGACCTTTTTACATTTTTCCTTGTACAAAGATAAGGTTATGAACAGGAATAACTACTGTCTTTTTTTTTTTTTTTCTTTTTGAACATCACCTTGTGTGTTGAACAAAAGATCAAGATTCCTTAAACGTTTCACATTTTTGACGTTTTAGTTCATTAAATGTGTGGTCATTTCACAAGGTTTAAAAGGTAAATGTCGCTTTGACTCTCTCTGCTTCCAAAGATGGGGACGGGAAAGAAAAGACCATGCTGACATGGTCTCTCTGAATTTGTCTTGTTCTTTTGACTCATTAGAAAATAAAAAGTTAAAAAAAAAAAAAAAAAAAAAAAAAAAAAAAAAAAAAAACCAGCTTTCACCACACTCTCTTCACTATTAAAAAGTTGGTCCGTGGCCCTACAGCTAATAATCCCCCTTTATCCCCCATCATGAATTATGTATATGTTTTTAGGATGGAAAGTCTAATAAAGCAAAGAGGATTTTAATTTATATTTGCATAAATATGAGTTTGCTTTTGATGTTTTAGCCCACAAAGCGCCTAGGCCTTCCTAGTCGGGATTGAACACAGTAACACTGAAGGACACGTGAGATTTATAATAATGGGTTTTTTTTCAGAACTGGGGTGGGGAGAGGTTGGAAACCTTTGTAAAACAATGTCCAGAATCAAGGTCAGAATATTGGGGTCAGTGTTTGCGAAAAAGCTGCCTTGGTGCATTGTAATTGAGTGTGGAAGACCCCAGGAACTGACTTCTGATACATCTTAATTTAAACATTTCTTTTCTCAGGGGACCCTGAGTGGGTGGTACATAAGGAAATGATACAGCTTATTTTGAGGGCCTGGATCATAATGCAGTGTTATGCATTGCAAATTGTCCCGCAAGTTTTATTTTATTGCTTTTAGTTATTATTGTATTATTTGTTTGTTTGTTTGTGTGTGTGTGTGTGTGTGTGTGCATGCATGTGCCCAGTATAGTTTCATGTGTGCCCAGTGCCCATGGAGGCCAGAAGCAGCTGTCGGATTCCCCAGAACTGGAGTTACAGAAGGCTGTGAGCAGCCGTGTGGGTGCTGGGAATCAAGCCCAGGTCCTCTGGCAGAGCAGCCAGTGCTGTTAACCATCAAATCATTTCTCTAGCTTCCCAAATTTTATTTTTAATTCTGAACCTGCATTGTACCTGTGTGTTCTTCAACCAAGCCACAAATGTGGAGTCCAAAAGGTTAGTCAGACTATAGAGGGAATGTGTGTGTGTGTGTGTGTGGCTTTTTTTCCCCACAGTGTCTTCACACTGTGCCGGGCAATAGGCACACAGACTCTATTTCACATGTTGTTATTGTCCCTATTGGTGGCCTGAGTTAACCACCTAGGGGAAGAACAGGCACAGGAGAACAAGTGAATGACTTTCTTTCACTGTGTCACCTTCCCAAGTTTTATTTCTTTGTAAGTTATTTATTTTTATTTTCGTGTGTGTGTGTGTGTGTGTGTGTCTAGTGTGGTGTGAGTATGAGCATACCAGTACAGGTGTCTGCAGAAGCCAGAAGAGGTGATTTGATCCCCTGGAGCTGGAGTTACAGTACCTGCCCAGTGCAGGTACTTGGGTCTTCTGCCAGGGCAGTGAAGTGCTCTTGAGACTGTGCCATCTCTCCATCCCTCTTGCTGAATTTAGAGACTATTTCCCTTCCCCAAACAGTGGCCACTTCTTAGCTATGAGATGAAAATACTACATTTTCCTCTTTAAGAAGAGCATTTTCAGGGTTGGAGAGATGCTCAGAGGTGAAGAGCCCTTGCTGCTTTTCTAGGCGACCTGGTTCCCAGCACCCACATGGCTGGCAACTCACAATTCTATATACTTACAGTCCCAGGGGAGCTGACACCCTCTTCTGATGTCTGTGGATAACAGGCATGTACATGATATACACACATGCATGCAGGCAAAACCCTCATACAATAAATAGAAATAAACGAATCATTTTTAAGTGTTTCTTCCTCCCAGTCTCTAAGATCCATTTGCCACCTGCTAAAATTTAAACTATTGTCCCAAGTAGCCAGAAGTGACTGAGGCTTGCCACAGGTTCCCTAAGGCTTCTGTCCTCCCCAGGAGCACTTTCTTTGTGAGCGTCTATGGTGCCAGTTTGTCTCCATCCTCACTTTTCTCTGTTTCTGATTTTTACATCTCTTTTCCTTTATTAAAAAGACTTGGAGAGGCTGGGCAGAAAGCTCAGTCTGTAAACTCCTTGCTCCACAAGCATGAGGACCTGAGTTCAAACATTGGAACCCATGTAAAAAGCCGGGTATAGTTATGTATACTTGCAATCCCAGCCCTGGGAAGACAGACAGAGGCTGGGTAACCCTGTGCCAAGCCAATCCAGCCTAACTTGCAAGCCTTGGGTCCTAGAGAAAAGACCAATCTCTAATAAAAATAAATAAATAGCAATAGCTTCAGTTAGGGTAGCCTAATTGTCGATGATTCCCAGATCCTAGTGAGAGTCTGTTTCCATGACTCCCAAGGAACAATACCTGAGGCTGACCCTTGACCTCCATTTGAGGTTGATCTCTGACCTCCACATGGATACACACATGTGTTTCAGGAGATATTTAAAACATCGTCACCCTATCTGTCTTGTAATACGGGACTGCCATGTTCCTGACTAGGCAAGGTCTAGTGCCACAAGCAAAATATGCCGCCACTCGGCTCAGACCACTGGCTCAGGTGGCCAGAAACACCGGCCCCGCCACCCATGAGACTCCAGCTTGGGAGATGGCTCTGCCAATCTACCACGCAATCTCCACAATGCTTGGCTAAGCCTAGACCATCCTGCCATCCACACAGGCCTGGTAGGAATGAGACTCTAATGCTTAGATTATCCAAATGCTTTATATATTTGGTAATGCTCAATAGCAAGATGCCCACACAATCAGAGGTGTAACCCAATACCTAACCTATATATATCAACTACCTTTGACTGCTAAAGACAGGCGCACATCTGCTTCCATGTTTCTCTCTCTCTCTCTCTCTCTCTGCCCTAGCTCCTCCTCTTTCTTCTCCTCTCCTTACTACTCCCACCTTAGCTCCTCCCAGCTTACGTGAAAAATATCCCACTACACACATGCATCCTCATACATACATGCATGCAGCTATAGACATGTGTATATATATTTCTCTCTCTCTCTCTCTCTCTCTCTCTCTCTCTCTCTCTCTCTCTTTCTCTCTCTCTCTCTCTCCCCCTCTCCCTCTCACGCACATGCACATGCACACATGCACACAGAGACATGAGAGAGATGTGGGGCAGCCACTGGTTTAGATCATTGGTCCCTGGTCACACCCACCTGTATTTTCTACTTCCCCTTTAATTATTGTCTGTGTCACCCTTGGCATGTTGCTTAGCTTCACCAGGTCTTAGTTCTGTCTCATAGAAAACAGGTGACAATATAAGTCCTATCCCATTTGGCAGGCGTGGGGCTTGTGTAGACATGAAGTAAGTATTAGAGATTATCATTTCAAAAACCCGACAGTGCCACGGCCCAGAGTCGGAGAGCCAGCAGTGAATGAGTTTAAAGACAGTAAGGTCTCTTCTAATCTAGATCAGGACTAATCTGATCGAGGTACTTTGATTTTTTTTTTTACTTCTTTATTTTTGTTTTTAATTATGTACATATGAGTGCAAATGCCCATGGGGACCAGAAAAGGACCACAGATCCCCTAAAGCTTGGTATGGACTTCTTGATGCAAGTGCTAGGAACTGAACTCAGGTCTTCTCTAAGAAAAGTGTTCTCTTTTAGTTAACTGGAGCATCTCTGCAATCCCTGGTGTGCTTACATCAAGGACGGCCTGGAGATTGGTGCGCAGAGGTACCAATCCTCTCAGCACACCCTAATCTCATAGTTTTCTGTTTATATATAGCTGCCCTGTTCTCCTTCATGCAACTGGATGGGAGGCACTGGCGTAGAGAGCAGGGTTTGTGGTTGAAAATTTTAGTTCATTTTTTAATCTCTTAGAAAGTGACTCATATTCCCTTGGTATTTGGCCTGAGTGACTCCTCTCTTGCTAGAAAGGTTGAATCCTTGGCATATACCACCCCAGGAGGTTGATAATTATAAGTCACCCTGCACCTCCTATCCACTTCAAGCAGAAGGTCAGTATTTTAATGACACTGTAAAAATTTGAACCAGGTCCATTTGTGTTCCTACTTCAAAGTGTCCTGATGGTTCTATATGCAAAAGATAACCAAGGCTCACAAGCCTGGGTGGCCAAGATACAGGCTACACATGTAATGACAAAGCAGAGAACTGGGCATGAAGGTCAGTCACGAAGGACCCACCTGCAACTCTGGCCAGCAGGTGGGGCCACAGCCCAGCTCCACCGTCCATCCAGGTGTGCCTTTCCAGCTGTTTTTGCTTTGGGTTTCTGCCTTTCTGTCCCTTTCCATTCTGTAAGCGTTGTTTTCTACTGTCTACAGATCTTTCTCTCCCTCTCTCCCTCCCTTCCTCCCTTTGTTCCTTCCTTCCCACTTAGCTTAGTGCTCCAACTTTTGAATGTCAGCTGTGGATCAGCTATTTCTAAGTGGCTTCCCGAACTGCAAGTTGAAAGCCATGTCTCCTGTAGCACAAAAGCAAGGAATTCTTGTTCTCCATCCTTCCCCAAGTGTCTAGCCTCTTGTCACACTCATGCCATTGGAGTTTTTACAACATCTCCAACTTCATAATCTAGGTATTGTCCCCGTAGATGCTGGCATAGAAGTCATCTGAGAATGTCATAAAAATGAAGGCTCCAGGGTCTTTGGAGATGTCTCACTGGGTAAGAGCATTTGGCCATGTGAACAAGAGGACATATGTTCTAATCCCCAGGACCCATGAAAAAGCCAGGCATAGCCATACATGCCTGCTACTCTAGTATCATAGAGCAGAATCAGGTAGATTTTGGGAGCCAGACTGGTCAAAACGGTGAGCTTCAGGCTTCGCAATAGATCTTGTCTCCAGCAATAAGACAGAGAGTCATAAGAGGAAGATATTCAATGTCCTTCTCTGGCCTGTGTGTGTGTGTGTGTGTGTGTGTGTGTGTGTGTGTGTGTATTAGTCTGAGCACCCATATATACATGTGAACATATAAACTACACACACATATACTCTCACACATAGAAATGCACACACTTAAACATACAAATGCACACGCATGTGCACACATGCATGTAAACCCACATGCAAACATACATGTGTACATACACATGCACTCATACGTACACACACACACACACACACACACACACACACACAGTTTATGAAGTCTGAAGAGGAGCAGAGCCATTTCTCAGTGGCTTTCTAAGTGCTGCATTTTGAAAGCCATACTCTCTATAGCTCAAAAGCAAGGGATTTTTGTTCCCCATTCTTCCCTAAGTGGCTGGCCGCTTGTCACACCCATGGCAGAGGAGTTTCACATCTCTACCTTATCCTTTCTTAAGGGGCTCTCTGCTCTTCCTGTGATCCTGACCGGTACCTGCTTTCACACATACAACCAAGGGAGGCCAGGTTGGGAAAAATGGACAGGCTCCACTCCGATGTTTCATCCTGACCAAATCCCCCATCCTACTGGACACCGGACCACTGAGAGCCTATGATTCTGGGCAGCCCCTGATTCCTAGATGATAACAGGAATTGAACATACCAAACAACACCACCTCTTCTAGTAACTGGGGGTACTGTTTGCTAATTTGCTGTTGTGACATGACTAATTTAACTCCAGTTGCTGCCCAGTCATCAGGAGGCCCTTTATTCATGAGGCAGAAATGTGCTGAGTACATAGAAGGAAGTTGGGGAGAGAGGGAGATGAAAGTCAAGAGTCGGAGTCTGGTGTGAGCTGGGGACTCACTAGAATTTACTGCACATCCCCTTTCAGATCTTATATGCAGAGTTTTCTTGCTTCTGAGTCCTGGTAACCCTAAATGACCAGAACCAGTAGCCAAGAACAGCTACCTCCTCTCCTAATGAGAATCACACCTGATAGAATGTACACTTCCAATTACTATATAAAAACAATGGCAATACTACTTTAAAAATGTACAGTCCCCTTAGGGCTCTGGATACCCTGGTCCATGCAAATATCTGTCATTTGTATGCAGCCACAGAGGGAACAAGGGCATCTTCTATCACGGGCTATTTAATCAAGCGAGAAGCCCTTAAATCTCCTTGGGAAGACTGGTGAGTCCTGGAGTTAAATATGCGGTTGGCTGCTGTCTGCACAAAGCCTTCCTTGTTTCATTCTGAATGGCGTGGTGGTGTTTTCGGTGACATTTCGATGACGGGTCATCTTGGCTTTCTCCTGTTCACAGCTGGGACCTTCGTAGCATCTCCCATTAGTAATCACTGTGTTTTGTCCCCCTAGTGACTGAGTGGTTTACAAATCAAGGAAAAGGAAAAATTATATACTTGGAGTACCAACTGTAGAAAGGAAATAAAGTAAGAACACTGTGGGAAGGCACCCAGGGTTACCTTGTGCAGAGAACTGAAAATCAACTGGAAGGGAAGGACTCAAATAGTGTGTTTCATCCTGTTCTCGACCAGCCATGAGGCCAGGCTTATTACTGAGGAGGGAAGATGTCCGTAGCATATGGAGTCAAACCATGACCAACCACAGCCTCTAATGCTGGGGGACTGGGGAAAGTGGGGAGATTTCTCTCCACAAATGCTCATATTTTCTGGCTCATTAAAGTGACTAGAATTCTCCCTTGTTTCTTACCTATCAGCCTATGACCTTGAGGTGTCTGTGAATAAATAATTGTCTTTTCAAAGTGAATATTTAACCCAAACATCTGGTGGTCACTCACAGCATTTTGAAACCATTTACATGAAAGAGAAGAAAATCTAAAATAAAAGAAAAAAAACAGAACAATAACAACAACAACAACAAAAAACTCAGTAAAGCTAAAGTTAGTGGAAGAAATGAAAGATTTAGGATTAGACTAATAAAAAAAACATAAAGCAACAACAAATAACTAAAACCAACAGAACTCTTTTTAAAGATCAAGGAAATAAGCTTTAGTTAGCTTTACTGAGAAAAAGAGAACTGAAGTTAAATTAGGAATGAAAGAAAAGACATTGTCACCTATCCAAGAGAAGCATAAAATATTGTACCAAAGTGGCCGTTTTGAACAGGAGGTAAGCCAGTACCAGGTATCAACCCTGCCAATGCCTTGATCTCCGCCATCCCATTCTCTAGAACTGTGGTATTTAAATTCCTGTTGTTTATAAACCGCCCAGTGCATGGTATTTTATGAGAGCAGCAACTCTAAATATAAATTGACTTTATACTTAGAAAAATCTCCACATCTGTGTGAATTTGTTTATTTTTCTTTTTGTCATCCATTTACAGTTTAATTCCATGGTAGTGACTAAATATACTTGTTTATATTTGTTAATATCTTGTTTCAAAATGTATTTCTTTATTTTCTTTAAGTTATTTTTCACCTTACATTCTAATCAAAGTTCCCCTTTCTTCTCTCCTCCCAGTTCCATCCTTACAAGTCCCTCCCCCATTACCTCCCTCGAGTGCCACCCTACCCTGGGACATCAAGTCATGCTACGACTAAGCACATCCACTCCCACTGAGGCCTAACCAGGCAGCCCAGCTAGGGAAAGGGATCCAGTGCCAGGCAACAGAGTCAGAGGCAACCCCTGGCTCCAATTGTTAGGGAACCCACATGAAGATCAAGCTTCACATCTGATACAAATGTGCAGGGGTTCTAGCCCCTGCATATTCTTTGGTTGGTGGTTCAGTCTCCGTAAGCCCTATGGGGCCAGTTTAGTTGGCTCTGTTAGTCTTCTTTTGGTGTCCTTGACTTCTCTGCCTCTCCTATACCTCGTTCTTTTCCCAAGACTCCCTGAGCTCCGTCTGGTATTTGCCTGTGGGTCTCTGCATCTGTTCCCATCTGCTGTTGAATGAAACCTCTTAGGAGACAGTTATGCTCGGTGTTTGTCTGCAAGCATAGCAGAGTATCATTAATAGTATCTTTCTTTTTGTCATTAATTTTCAGTTTAATTCCACTGTAATGATTAAATATGCTAATTATAAGAGCTTGTTTCAAAATGTATTTAAAAAAATTTTAATCATGTGTGCACGTGTATGCTTGGGTGTGTATGCACATGGGTGCAGATTCCTATGGAGGCCAGTAGAGGGCATTAGATACCCCGGAACTGGAGTTACTGATGGTTGTGAGCCATCTTAGAAGGGTACTGGGAGCCGAATACAGGTCTCCTGTCAGAGAAGCAAATACTCTTAGCCACTGAGACATCTCTCTGTTTTTCTCCTTGATATCATTTTGATCTTAAATCTTAAATGTGCTAAAATTTGTCTTCTAGTTTAATGTATGCTCTATCCCAAAGCAATATTCCATATGTATTTGAGAATGTTCAGTTAGTGTTTGTATGGATTTATGGAGTCCATTTGACCTTCAGTATTAAGGTTTTGGTTACTTTGGTTCTCTGCTTTGGTGCTCTGTTACGGAAGAGTGTGGAGGACTGAAAACTTCCACTCTCATTGTGTTATTGTCTATTTCTCCCATCATCTCTACTAATATGTGCTTCCTATATTCTGGTGCTCTGCCATTGCATGTATGTGTATCTATGCTTGTTATTACTTCCTGATGAATTGACCATCGTATTACTATATGACACCCTTCTTTGTCCCTTTTGACAAATTTTGACTTAAGAGTATCTGGGCATGGCATTTATTTTTAAAATCATGTGTACGTATTGGGGGGGGTGAGGGCTGCACTCGCAGGTGTGTGCATGCACATGTGTATATGCTCACAGAGGACAGGAGAATGCATCTGATTTCTTGGCTCAGAAGTTACTGGCTGTTACGAGCCAGTCATTATGGATGCTCACACTGGAATCTGAAGTCTCGGTCTTGTGATTGAGCAGTAAAGCTCCAAACCATTGAGCCATCTCTCCTGCCCCAGGGTAGCATCTACTGAATGTGGTCTAGTAGTCATTGCTTTTGTTCATCGAATGCTAATATCGTCTCCAGCATTTGTAAATTTTCTCTTATTTTCTTCAAGGAAGCTCTCTAGCCTAACTTCTGCCTACTTCCCCTTCTGACACTCTCACAGTTTGTAGACTGTCCAGTTGATAGTGTTCCATGAGGTCTTAAATTATCTTTTACTGGTTGTCTTTTTGCTTGTTTTTTTTTTTTTAAAACAGACAGAAGCCCACATAGGCCAGAGTGTCCACTAATACCCTACATAGCTAAGGATGACATTGAACTCCTAATCTTTTTTTTTTTTTTTTTTCACTTCTTCAGTGCTGGCATTACAGGTGTGAAGTACCAGGCATGGCTTTTTTATCCTGATTTTTTCTTTTTGTTTTCCTGAGTCATTTCAGATTCATTGTCTATGAGTTCATTTATTCTTTATTTCTTCTTCATCAAGTTAGTGGTTAAAACTCTTTAATGTGTCTCTTAGTTCAATTACTTCATTATTTTTCTATCATTGATTACAAAATCACCTGGGATATGAGTTACTTCTGGTCACCAGGATAAAAGTACATGACAGAAACAACTTAGGGGAAGAAGAATTAATTTTGGCTTATGGTTTCAGAGCTTTTCAGTCCATGATCACCTGGCTTCTATTTCTGGGCAGCTGTGAGGCAGAGCATTTAGTGGTGGGAGCCTGTGGTAGAGTCAATCTTCAATTTCTTGGAGGACAATGATTGAGAAAATAGGTTATTCTTACACTGATATGGCTTTTTTTTTTTTTTTTTTACCCCTTTCCACAACTGTTTCTTTTACTTATGCTCTCAGTCATGGAATAGTGTGGCCCACACTTAGGCTTGATTTTCCATGCTGAGTTAATCTCTAGTGGAAGTTTCCTCACAGACAGGCCACAGGTATGCTCCCCCAATTTTCTAGATGATTTCAAATCCAGTCTAGTTGTCTGTGACACTTAATCATCACAGAGTCTGAATGAGTGAATGTAACCCACAGTCAGGACAAACCCAGCAGAGACGACCCAGTGCTGCTGGGTCATGTTTCCTTAAAGAGGCATCCAGAAGCATCATGAGTTCCTTTGGTGTGGTAGGAATATTAGTGAAGTGTATTCCACCATGGTCTGTATATATTTTTCATAAGGTCTACCAGATGTCTGCAGTGAGTTTTCAGCACATGGCAGGCACTGGACAGGCATTCCTGATGAATTCATTATCTCATGGATTCTTACAATTACCCGTTAGGTGAGTGCTGTCATTATCTCCCTCTCATTTAGATTAAAACCTCATCTGTGAAATGAGCCTTAAAATACTCAGGCAGTTTGTCTTGTCAGAGGTGGCAGAGTTGAAACTGCACTGAGCTGGGACCCACACACAGGTTGGTTGGGCCAGGCACCTAATCTCTCAAACATCCTAATTATACTATATCTATGCTAAACTGAATTGTGCAGATTTTTCAGATTCTCATAAAATCCACAGGTGGTACCAGTCATCCAAATCTAAAACTTGCTTCCAGACTCCAGTTTGTGGTGCTTCCCTAGGATTTTGTTTTGCCATTCGCCTGTGGGCTGCAAACATGCCAATCATTTTATATCCCTCTGCCTAGGGAGGTGTATGTTATGACTCCAACAAAGGAGGTTGTTGTATTTATTAAGACATAAAATTTTACCTTTTTTCTCATACAATTCTAGTTTAGAGCAATTCAAAATTCATCCACATTCTCCATGGGGTTTTAGTTGTGTTATGGACCTGGTGCAGAGGCCAGCTTCATCTCCTTCTTGGAAAGACAGGCTCACACATGATAGATTATATAACATCAGAAGTAATTACTGGGTAGAGCACCACAATCTCAGATGTACATGTTCACTGATAGAGGAAGATGTCCTGTCTTCCCAAGGTTATTTTACTTTATTATTTATTTATTTAATTAATTTTACTGTAGTCTGAGGTCAAACCACTGCCTATTTTTCAATGGTAAACCTGTCTTGACTGGATTAGATAATAGAAATCTCCTGTACATGACATTCAGCTTGTAATTTCCAGGTGTACAGACTATGTGGAATCTACAGAGTTCACTTTGCTGGGCTGTCCCATAGTAAAAAGGAGTATCCCTGCTCTTGAAACCGCATCTCTATGTCTAGGTACTGAATCCAACACTCTCTAAACATAAGGTAGACAAAGGAAGGAGTTTCCTCTGGCTCTGTTCTATGTAACACAGTTGCTACCTTACCCTCTTGGCTTAAAGACAAGCCATTAGGAGTTCCTCGTACGGCTATGGTCAAATATAGTGAAGCCTCCTTCAGGATTCATCTTGCCCTCTGATTCTTCTTGTACTGGAAAGTTCCTTAATATGTCCTAACCAGGGGAAAGATACTTTGGGCAATCATAATCTAGAATTTAGCTTCCTACAATAATGTCCTAGTATAGCATCCTGTCTGCATGGTGCCAAGTTAAGTAGGTTTGAAATGAGTGAAGCATTGTATGGTGCTTGGAGTTTGCTCTAAACATGGAGACACAAATGTCATCATTTATAGACCTGAGACTTCCTCAAAACTGTGTTTACCCCAGAGTACAAAGTGTCTAGTAGTCCATGAAGATGAGGTATTCCTCTCTCCTTCATGCAATCACTCTTCCAGTGTTTTTTTTTTTTTTTTGTTTTGTTTTTTTTTTTTTTTTTTTTTTTTTTTTTTTTTTTTGACATAACTCAATGTTAGGAATGATGGACTGGCTGAAAATGTGGGACAGGGCAGCTCTGTACTTTGTCAAATCTACAGCTTAGTCCAGGAGATAAGAAGAAATGTTGCCAATTTGAGTTTTATGAGTGTAACCAAGATACAAATGGCAAGGATCTGGATCAAAGGTAAACACCCTCCAATCACACTGTCCAAATCTGGCCTGATGCTTGTTTTGTAAAATTACAGCCACACCCATTTCTAGGCTCATTCCTCATGATGGATTATAGAGCTGGGTAGTTATAAGGAAAGTAAAATAATTCACAATGCCTAAGGTACTTATCATTTCCACCTTTACAGGACGGGCTAAGGACAAGAAACAAAACTGGGATACAGAGGTTAGAGGAAGAAATTAGAGTTAAAACAGTTCCTTATTATTGTATGGAGGCATTGGCAGTGTGGGCTTGTACAGGTCACAGAGCGTGTGTGAAGGGAAGGCAAATTTTGGAAGTTGGCTGTCTCGTTCTACTACAGGACCTGGGGAGCAAGTCCCCTAAAGTTGTCATGTTGGCACACCAAATTCCTTTACCGACTGAGCCATCTCCCTGGCCCAGAAATTAGTAAATCTCAGTAAAACTGAGAATTTTTTTAATACCAAAAAATATGTTATATGGCACAGCATTTCCGGCATTGTTACTGGTTAAAAAGTATTTGTGTAAAGAAGCCAGACCAAGGTGGGACAAGCCATCAAGGCTCTGCTAACAGCAAAGGGGCATCCACTATCTCTTTCAGGAAGGAAATTCTACTGGTTGCTTGTTTTCTTCCTCTTTCGACTCAAAGGTCCTTTTAAAGACATTCTTAACAAGTGTAGTAGGTGACCCTTTGAAACACATCATGTGTCTAGGGAATATAATTCGTTTTAATATCTTTTCACCTAGGAAGCAAGACTTAAACTCACATTTTGTGATCCACTTAGTTGATAATATTCTTCTAAAATTTTTTTTCCCTGGCTGGCAAAAAAGGAAGATAATTTAATTTGAAGAGAATATATTCTGGGGGACTTGAAGTGCAAGTCCCCCAGAATTTGACAGCAGAACAAGCCCAGCGAACAGAAAACTCATCTCTCCTTCTTGTTAATATAGGCGTCAGGGAATTTATAAGTTGGGCCGTCAGTCTTCGCTCCACAGAGTAATGTCAGCATCGTTGATTCTAAAAGGCTGACATTCATTAAAAGAAGGCAGTTGGATATGTATGTAGAAGGGTTTTTGACAAATCAGCCAAGTGTCACCATTCTGGAAGGGATTACAGAATGATGCCATCCGACTTTGAGCTCTCTCTTTAGACTGAGTGGCTCTTGTCTCCAGAAAGTGTGTAAAGGGTTGTGGTTTGTTGCTGTTGAGGAAGAGCTGAGTGAGCTTTTTCATTTATTATCAAAGCCAGTGAGAACTTTGGAGATGGAGAGGGAGGTAAGACTTACTCTGGTCCAGATGTTGCAGAAACTCACTTATCAACTTATCTATTAAAATGTTATATACATGTGCATCTGTTTACCAGGAAAAGCTATTATAACTTATCCCCAATCTACAAAGTGAGGCAAAGGAGATCTCATCATTTGTGTATATAATGGGGCTCATTTATTTACTTTTCTCATTGCTGAAATTTGCAGGGACCAAACACCTGACAAGAAGCCATTTTTAGAATGGTTTAATAATTTTTTAAATACTAAAAAGAAAAGCAATTTAAGGGAAGAATGGGTAATTATGGGGGTGGAGGTGTCATTCCATCATGGCAGAGGGAGCTCTGCTTCAAACAGGGCAAGCATGGCTATGGGATCAGGACTATGGCTGGTCACATTGTGTCCTGTCAGGAATCAGAGGAAGATAGATGCTTATACTGTTCTTTTACTTCAGTCTGGGACTTCAGCCCAGTGGTGGCATCGCCCACATTTAATATGAGTCTTCTCATCTCACTTAATCTAATTAAGAAAAGCCTCTCACAAGCCCCTTTCTTAGGTGATTCTAGATACTGTTAAGGTGACAGTCAGCAAAGTGTACCTCGAGGCTTAACAGGTTGATAAATCTTTCATGGCAAATTTATAACTGTCCAAAATATGTAACATATGTAGTTATACTGGCCAAATCATGGAGACAGGAAAATACAAAATCTGGTTGGCTCTTCCAATTTTATCCTTTCCTCAAAAGCCATGGGCAAAGACAAATAGAACTATGTATTATTTTGAAAACAAGCACTCACCTGGCCCTGCCCCACAGATGTGTTGTGAGATTGAAAACAACGCCCCCTGTGGCTCTCAGTCCCCTCCTCTCTCATTATGGCCCATCCTTGGAACACAATCATTTTCCGTGTTATCCAAAGGTGTCATTATGGGGAGTCCGCTCTATAGTTAGTGCAGTGTCAGCATATTCTGTGTGAGTCGATCTCTACCTCTTCCCCATCCTTCTACCCTTGCGGAACATAAGTAGGCCAGAAGAATTCCTCTGGGGTGACTGTATTAGGTAGAGACATCTGTGAGTCTGGGGGAATTGTTTTTAGTGACATTGTCTATAGCTGAAGGCCATATTTAAATCGATACTTCTTTTACTTCTAGGGAAATAATAGATATATAATTTGTAAAGATGGGTGTGTACAGAGGACTTGTACAAAGGCTTTGTAGAGGACAAAAGGAGAAACCTATATTTGAGGGTAGAAATAGAATGGAACAGCACATCTCATTTACAATACTAATGTCATAGTGAAATATTTGGGAACAGTTGTTAGTGTTCATATGATCGTTGATGATGCACAACCATGCACAATATCAGGAAACATAAAACTGATTTTATGTTTATCTTTCCTTTATGTGTTTGTGTACATGTCTCTGTGTGCACATGTCATGTGTGTGTGTGCAAGTTGCAAACCACCATCAACTTGGGTACCAGGAACTAAACTTGGGTCATTTGGAGGAGCATGAAACTCTAACTGCAAAGACATCTCTCTCATCCCCAAAATTCAGTTGAAAGTAAAATTTTGAAGCTGAGGAAGTAGCTTGGTCATGTACAATGCTTGCTTTAGCATACATGAAGCCTGAGTATGAGTCGTAGCATGGACAGTCTAGCCACAGCTGTTCATGCATGGAAACACAGCCTTGGGAGACAGGCAGAAGAATCAGAAACTTAAGGGCATCTTAGGCTACACAATAAGTTCAAAACCAGCCAGGACATGATTTCCTGTCTAGTCATAACCAGTTTACTAACAATATGCATAAATAAGTAGGCTTGGCTATTTGGCCCTTTGCAAACTGAAGCTGGAATTTGAATCAGATTTATGGTCAGTCTCAAGGCTGAGACATGTCTTTAATGTATTCCCCACTTTCATTTTTAGAAAACATTTTTATTGAACTATCACATATCATGGTAAGTACTCAAGTGATAAATGCTCAAACTGATTCGTTTTTATAAGGTAAATTTGTCTAAGTAACCTTGTTTCCTTTCTGTTGCTGCTATAGAATACAATGACAAAAGCAACTTTGGAAGGGAAAGATTTGTTTTAGCTCACAGGTTCTTCACTGTGGAGCAGCCAAGGCATCAGAAGCTCTAGAGTCATGGGCAGGGAGCGAACACTCAGTTACCCAATTTTAAGGTAGGTCTTCCTATCTTGATTAATCAAATTTTAAAATGTCCCTCACTGGCATGTCCCACAGACTGACCTAATCTGGTCATTTGCTCATTGAGAGCCTTTTTCCAGGTATGCCTAGATTGTGTCAAGTCAATGCTTAAAGCTAACCATCCCATCCCAGTATCCAGTTCCAGATGCAAGACACAAAGCAACCCATTATCTCCAAAGCATCTTCCAGGCATCACCACTGACAGAGAAAGCTGCTGTCCCAACTTCCGGAAATACAGGGCTCAGTCTGATTTGAAATTCTGTGTGAGCACCACTTCTCATGTACTCATTTACAGAGGTCCATTTTACTCAGCTTTGCAATTACAGGATTTCTGTGCGTTGTTGCCGACCTTGTAGATTGCTTTAGATTCTTTTCTCAAAACGGTAACAGAATACCTGACACAGGCAAGCAAATGAAGGAGGGTTTATTCTGAGTCATGATTTGAGGATATGGTTCATCATGGTCAGGCAGGAATGATTCCCAGAGTGTGAGGTGGTAGGTCATATTGCAGTCATGGTCAAGAATCAGAGACTGATGAATGTCCATGCTTGGCTCACATTTTCCTTCCATCCCTTCGTACAAAGTCTTGGTTCCCAAGCTGTGGATGGCTCTACCAACATGCACAGTGGATCTTTCCTTTTCAGTTAACCCTTTTTGGAAACACTCCCAGCATGCCCACAGATGAGTCTTTCAAGCAACTCCAAGTCAAGTTGACAAGAAAACATAACACGTTTGTGGATGTTTCAGTGTTGTGTAGTGCTCCGTTGTTTGAAAGTAATCTGAAATGCCCCAATTTAGTTATACATTTTGTTGTGGATGAGAACTGTACACGTTTTCAGGACCTTAAAATCTATCAGATCTATTTTTTTTTAAGGAAGAGAAAGAGGCGTATAAGCATAGCATCTGTTAGTGTTATAAGAGTTATATTTGATGACCTCCCTGCCATGACACTTAATGCCCTCCAAATCATGTTCACAAAGGTTTTCATAAAGAGTTTAGTGTGTCAAAGGAACTCTTCACTTCTCTCAAATTAGTAGGCTCTCTCTTTTCTTTTAATAATCATGCTTATTTTAGCCTGTCTTGTTCTAGAAATAACTAGACAGTTTAATGATTTTTTTTAAGTTGCAAAATTTAATATTCAAAATGGATTGAAAAAGTGAAGTGAAGTCAGATCTCTTGCAGTAGATTCCAGTGACCACAGGACTGATGCTCCCTTAAACACTGGTCTGATGAAATCCTATGTAACATCTTACTTGGGCCCCAGATGCAGCTGTAAGTTTCAAACCAGCTCATTCTACAAGGACAATGAGATCTCAGTTCTACCAAACTATGTCCAAAGGGAAGGACCCGGTTCTCATCAAAGTCACATTGTTTCAAGAATTATTTAGCAGAGGACCATCTTTATCAAGGACCACCTTGATAGTTATATGGTTTGTGTGTGTGTGTGTGTGTGTGTGTGTGTGTGTGTGTTTGTGATTGAAGGTACATGTGTGCACCTACTGGTGGAGATCAGAGATGATGCCCAATGTTGTTCTTCAGGAGCCTTCCATAAGGTCTCTTATTGCTCTGGCAGTTTGTCATATAGGACAAGATAGCTGAACCATGAGCCTCCAAGGATCTGTCTGTCTGCCTTTGTCTGTCTGTCTCTGAATACAAGCATGTATCACCAAGCTCTTCCTTTTAGTGGGGTTCTAGTTTGTGTTTATTGGCAACTTGATAAATCTGGGGTCACTTGGGGAAAGGGAATCTTAACTAAGGAACTGCTCGGATTAGATTGGCCTTGGTAATATTTATAAGAGATCATCTTGATTGATGATTGGTCTGGGAGGGTCCAGCACACTCCAGGTCACACCATTTATAGTCAGGTGGGTGTGAGCTATATAAGAAAGGTAGCTGAGCATGAGCCAGTGAGCCAGCAAGTCAGTGAGCCAGGGAGCCCGTAAGCAGTATCCCTCCATGGATCCTGCTACAGTTTCTGCTTGAGTTCTTATAGTGGCCTGTGGCCTGCAAGTGTAAGCCTAATAAACCCTTTCCTCCCCCACAAGTTGCTTTTGCTCAGGGCGTTTTGTCACAGCAAGAGAAAATGTGTGGGAATCTGTGTTTGGGTGGTTCTGAGGTTGGAACGAAGGTCCCCAAGCTTGTGGTACAAGTGCCTTACAAATGATGCTGTATTCCCAGCCTGGTTGTTTGTATTTGAACTATGCTTCTTTGCAGGTTGATAAGACCATGCTAGATGACAGTCCAATCAAAGGATTTAAGCAAGCTAGTGATGGGGCCAGAGCTGGCAAGAAATCACTTGAAACCATCAGGCTTAAGCCAATGGTAGATTTTATGCATTTGGAAGAATGTAGATTAGAAATCTTCTGGGTTGATTCCCATAAAACTGGTAGACACAGGGTAATGCAAAGTTTAATGCCACATTCTCTATCAACCAGGCCTGATCTACTCTGCTTCTCTCCTAGAAATACTGGAGATTGTATCTAGGGCCTCATAAATGCTAGGCTAGCATTCTACCATTGAGTTACAACTCCAGCCTTCAAATCTGTTCTCTCTAATCTTAGTACCTAAGGCTGTGATAAAGGAGCCTGGAACATTTTAAAGCATGTAAAACAAAAGGTCCCAAATATTCATGTGACATTGGCGAGACCTCTCTGGATGCCTTGTGTAACAGCTGGTGACCTAAGTGCTCCTTGCCTGCCCTGCCTATCGAGAGCCGGTAAAAGAAACACTGTTTAACCCAACATCACTGCTTTAGAAGCTCAGAGGCTCTACTTATCTTTGTGTTTTAAAATGTTGACTGCCTCTTCCTTCCCTTCTTCACATTTCCTCTTCTCCATCTCTCTTCCATATCCTAGCTGTGGCTAAATCGCATGTGGGGAAAAAAAAAAAACCCAGAGTGCTTCAGAGATAAAAGACACGATCTAAACAAGATTCTAGAGAACAAAGTATACAGAGCAGGGAAGGAATGAAAACTCGCCAAGTGTCTGCCACTTGTCTCCGCGTCCTCCGCTCTGGGAATAGAGACCTGTCTGCACAAAAGCGCCTTGACAGCCGAAGGAACAAAATGCTCCCCTGGACGAAAAGATGGGAGAGAAAAAAAAAAGCGAGAGCTGCTCCATCCTCACTCCACCTCTGCTCTGCACTGAACAATGGGTCCCAGAGGGGCTGGCAGCTGGCCTTTGGCAGGTGGCAGAAATGGCACCGTGGCTTGCACAAAAAGAGAAACCCTCAATTTGCAGTTTTCAAGTGAAGTGCAGATCTCCTGGCACAACCTCCTCAAAGAGGAGCGACTGCCACAGGCATCAGCTAAGCCTAGCTAGTCTGTGCCACAGACCGCTCTTTCCCAATGATCACCATTCCAGTTTCTTCTGCAGGTTGAGGGCAGCAAGAAAGAGGGGAGGGGTCAGGGACAAAGCTCTTGACCTTGGCTCCTAAAGCCCCTGTGCTTCTAGATGTGCTTTCTCACTTGTGCCTATGGTGACAGTGAGTGTGTTAAGAGGATGCTGGTGCAAAGGGCCACTAAAGAGGAGTATATGGTTAATGTCTTCAGAATGGAAGGCTGGTACCGAGCTCCTTCCTCCTCCAAAGGCTGCAGAAGAACTGAGCCTAGGGTAGACCAGGTTCAGACTGATGAGTACATTAGTTAGGGCTCTCTATATATGACAGAATGGAGGACTAGCAGGTAGGCACTGCAACAAGCAGAATCCAGTTATAGTTAAGACTGTTGATGTCTTTTCTCCCCCAGCAACCTGCATAGCACTATGAAAGCTAGACAGCAGGCAGGAAGTTTCCTGCTTCCGGTCAAGATTGATTATGCTATGCATGTGGTATCTTCACCAATAGGATCTTACCATCTAGTTATGGTAGGCAACCTAGAGCAATGGTAACAGCCTCTATCATTTTGGTTGTGTCCCTGATCAGTAGGTCATAGAACAATCACTTGTGTGTGGCACTGAGATATATCCTAGTTTTGGTTAATATAACCTTTATCCCTCTGTGTCCCATCTCCTACTTCATTTTCACATTAATATTTTCCACCAATTATCCCCCTTCCTTGTTCTAGAACTCATGTTCTACTGTCATCTGTGTGTGTTTGTGTGTGTGTGTGTGTTTAATTTGGGTTGAAAGATCATAACTTCTCATGAACACTTATTTCATTTTGGTTAAAGACTTCCCTTGCCTCCTGGTTTCCTCTTCCTTACCATTCCACTACCAATAGAATGAGTATGTATTACAAAAGGAAACTAATTGGAATGGCTTTTACAATAGGTGCTAGGTAGTTCAACAATGGCTTCCTATATGCTGGAGACATTTAGAACCTAGTAGGTATTCACTCCAGCAGGACAGATGCCGCAGCAGCCTCAGTCTAGCACTGAAGGACTAGAAAATTCTTAGGGAGCTTTTGGTTTTTATCCATATTGGAAGGCTGAAGAAGATTGGTTCTGATATCATCTGCGGTCTGTGGCTCCAGCAGCTGGACAGACAAGCTCAACCATCAGAGTAACAATAGGCAGGCAAGTTGCTCTCTCTCCAACCCTCACTCCAGCTCCATGGGAATCTATGACCCAGCAGAAAATGCTGGCCACTCTAGGGAAGGTCTTCTTTCCTTAGTTAACCCTTCCAGAAAATTCTGCCAAGACCTTCCAAAGGTGTGTCTCTTAGTTGATTGCAGAGCCAACAAAGTTTCAAGCCAAGGCCATCACCAGGGCTTGTTTTCCTGATGATTTCTTTTATTCTGATAGCAAATAGATAAATAGACAGTGTCAATGGTACAAGAAGGATTCCCATCCTGCTCTCAGCTCCATCCTGTGATATGGCTCACTAAACTGCTGAGTAGCATCACTTAGGAAACAGAACTCTGGGCATGTCTACAAGGAGAATTCTAGATTCACTTAAATAGGATCGGAAGATCCACTCTAAATGTGGGTTGTCTTAATTTTATTATGGGAGAAAAAGTTTTATTTGGCTCACACTTTCAGGTCACAGTTCAACACTGGAGGAAGTCAGGGTGGGAAGTGGAATTATAATCCATGAAGGAATGCTGTTTGCTGGTTCACTCAGTTTTATGCTCACCTAGCTTCCATATACAGCTCAAGATCTCTTGCCTAAGGAATGGCACTGCCCACAGTGGGCTAGGGGCCCTCCTACATCTATTTACAATTGAAGCAATCTCTCACATACAGGTTCACAGGCAATCTAGTCTAGGCAACTTCTTTCTCAATGACTCTAGGCAGTATCAGGTTGACTTGACAGTCAATAGTAATTAGCATTTCCTAAACCATGATCCCAGAACCTAGAGAGCAACCAGCTTTACTAAACCACCATAATCCCTAAGTACATTCTAAATATTTGTTTTTATATGGATACATAAATGTAGTACTTGTTTCTCATTCAAGGAAACTTCTCCTTGTAAGAGAGACCATAACAAAAAAAAAAAAAACAAAAACAAAAACAAAAACAAAAAACACACAACCAATCACGAGAAAAGTTCTAGAGCTCAATCCCAATGACACATCTACAAAACAACTCCTGCACCTAAGGCTTGGCGAACACTGCTGAAGAAGGGAATAAAGGATTGTAAGAGCCACGGGATTAGAAAGTTGCTAAGAGGTTTCCAAGGAATGTCAGAAACTATACCCATAAAGTCTCATCAACATGACTTGGCTAAATATGAACTGAACAAGGACAACAACAACACACATGCTAAGTGGATAGGGAAAGTGCATGAAGCCTCAACCATATTCAAAGAACTACAGACATCTAAAGGAATGCCAAAAGTGGGAAAAATAGTCTTCCCCAGGGAAGAACATACCAGTTGGCATTTGGTTATCCCATACCAGATGGTTAGCAATAAAATCATAAAAATAAGCAACGTACTGATTGAGCAGGTTGTATTTCTATATTTTAGTATATATCATATATATATAATATGCATATATGCCATGTATGTTACATATATGCATTATGTATTATACATTATGTGTGTGTGTGTGTGTGTAACAACAATTACTGAAAGAAGAGGCCATGATTTGAAAGAGAGGAAGAAGAGGTATATAGGAGGGTGTGGAGAGAGGGGAGGGAAGGGGGAAATTATTTAACTATATTATAATATCAAATAATAAAATATATTTTACAAAAGGAGAAAGTGAACTGAGTGCCAGCTCAGTCAGCTGCTTCCTGACTACCGATGTAATGTGACCAGCTGCCTCACTCTCCTGCTATCATGCCTGCCCCATCATGATAGTTCAAGTCCCTTAAACTGTGAGCCATAGTTAATGTTTCTTTCCTTCCTTGAGTTGTTTTTGCTTTTGCAATGATGAGAAATGTAAGTGATATGAACCCCCATCTACAGATGGAACAACCAGCAATAACATGGAGGTTGTGGTTCTTGGCTTCAAACTGTACTTATTTTTTCACGGCTCCAGTGGACTTACAGATCATTTTCTCCCTGCAGAGTGAATCAAAGATAGAAGGTAGTTGTGGCCAGCCAGGACTAACTCTACATGTACTAGCTCAAAAACTGGGGGCATGACCTGATGTCACTGATCAGGAATGAATACAGAGAATATAATGAACATGCTAGCACACGCTTCTGGATTATCACTTACTGTGATCAGTAAGAAGCACTAGCCCATATAGATTACCTGGTACATATTATAGTCGGCATTGGGTAAATGGGTGCTATTATTATTGGGATAATGGCATAACAGAACTTGGCATCTGTTACTGGAAAATTTGTGGGCTTGAAGATGCTAAATATATGATAATAATCTTCAGGTTTCAAAGTGTCTAATTGTATTTTGTGGACCATAATGGTGTTCAGGGTCAATGGAGAATTACTGAATTACTGGATTTGAAATCACAAAGGACCCTGAGGCTGTCTACCTTTTTTTGGCTTCAGGGGTGAACCAGTACTCAAAATCGTAGGCAAGAAGAAAGATGGTTTCTGTCTATCTTAGTGATTATGACCTGGTAGGAACTTAAGAGATGGGACTAAAAAGATCAGATAATCTTATGCTGGCTCTTATACTTTGAATGTATCCCAGAGAATAATAGAGCAATGGCCATTTCCTTATCCAGTGTTAGGCTTCTAAGCACGATGCATTAGCTCTTATAAAAATCCCATAAGGTAAAAGCTGCCTCACATCAGAATTCAGCTGCAGTTGATAGGGCTTGCTGTCCTCCCAGAGATTTTGGAAGGAATGAATGACATTGCAGATATTCTTACTCGTATTGTCATCATTTAAAATGAACCATCGTTGGTCGCTGGAAAATGCCCTGTGTTGCTTCATAGCAGAATCATTAATCGGTCTTGTTGGTTAAATAACTTATACATGGCTGTGTTGGCTAATTTTATCTGCCAATTGGCATAACCTAGAGTCACCTGGGAAGAAAGTCTTCATAAGAAATCACCTAGGACAGAAAGACCTGTAAGAGATTGTCTTGATTATTAATTGATGTAGATCCAGTCCATTGTGGGCAGCAGCATTCCCTAGGCAGGATGTCCTGAACAATATAAGAGGGGAGAAAGCTGGCTAAAAGCAAGCAAACAAAGATATACATGTTCTCCCTACTGTTGACTGTGGATGTGACACTTTAATTTTTTGTCTTGACTTCCCTGAAACAATAGATTGTGGCCTGAAATTGTGAACTAATTAACTCCTTTCTTCCCTACATTGCTTTGTATTCAAGTATTTTATTGCAGTATCAGAAATGAAACTAGGACAATGTTTTGTTTTGTTTTTTTCCAATGCACTATGAATCCATTTCAATTCAATAACTATTTAACACCAACTATCTTCAAGGCACTGATGCATGGGTACAGCCCCTCTGGTGGGGTTGTGTTCTTTGGGGAGAAGAGACTAAATATATTGAGCAGGCCTCTACAGCAAGAGACATGTGAGCAGATCCAAATGGGTCTGAAATGATTAGTGTAACTTCTGCTCTGGGATTCAGGGAGAGAGAGCAAGGGTCAGGTGTCTCATCTATCTTTCTGAAGATGTGGTATTTGAGGGTGGACCTTATATCAAACTTTTTACTCAGTCACCAAATCAATATTTTCACAATATTCAAAACACACAAAGAGCCAAAATAGACATTTACTAACCATAAACCATAGTCAAGGACACTATGGTTTCAGTTTGAAGTGTTTTTTTTTTTTAAACAATAGTTTCTACATACTTATACATATATTCATTCTTTTAATTATGCATATATACAATGTACACGTACATATATTAATGCATCTGTGTCACAGGTATGTAAGATGTATGCACATATGCTTCATTAGCTTGAAATTTTAAGTGTTTTATCAATTTGTAGAGAGGTCATAAATCTGACTTTAATAACCACATGGCATTTGAAGGAATAATAATCGTGCCCAAAATATACCTAACAATTTTCACACTGTAAAACATTATGATTCACCATCTCTGGCTGTGGTTAGCAGGGACAGTTACACTGAATGACAGGGGGGTGAGTGCTGAATGCTCAGCTATGGCCATAGTGACCCTAGTTCAATATATTCTGCACATTGACTTTCACAGATCACTTAAGTCTTTCATAATCTTTCAGTGAATCCCTGCTACTCAAAGTATATGTTCCCTCCTCCTCTCTCTCAACCCCTCTCTTACTGTAAAAACACAAAAAAAAACCCCACACCAATACTTCTATCATTGTCTTTTGTCCAGTAATATGGAGTGCCCTTTGACCATCTCTCTCCATTTTTATATTTTGAAGCCCTTGACTTTATGAAATCCCCACATCTCTTGGTCCCTTCTTTAATCTGGGTCTGGCAGTACCATGTGTGTGTGTGTGAGTTTTGTCAGTATGTGTGTGTGTGTGTGTGTGTGCATGTGTGTGTGCCTCTCTGTGTACATGTGTCTGACTCTGTGTGTGCATGTGTGTGCCTCTCTGTGTACATGTGTCTGTCTCTATGTGTGCATGCATATGTGCCTCTGTGTGTACATGTGTCTGTCTCTCTGTGTGCATGCATGTGTGTGTGTCTCAGTGTGTGTATGTGTGTTTTTGTGTGTCTGTGTCTGTGTATGTGCTGCATGTGTGTCTCAGTGTGAGTGCATGTGTGTGTATGCATGTGTCTGTGTCTCTGTGTATGTCTCTGTATGTGTCTATGTCTGGACATATGCGTCTGCATGTCTCAGTGTGTGTATGTGTGCATGTACACACATGTATGTATGTTTTAGTGGATGCATTTCATTCATATGTACTCATAGGCATGTAGAGACAAGGGGTTGATACCCAGTGTCTTTCTCAACCATTCTCAACCTGAATTAGGGGACAAAACCTCTCATTGAGTCTGCAGCTTCCTGATCTGACTAGGCTGGTTACCCAGTGAGCTCCAGAGATCCCCTTGTCTCCACATCCCAGCTCTGCTATGACACCTGGCTCCTACCAGAATCCTAAGGATCTAAATTAAGGTCCTCATGCCTGAGTATCAAGCGTGAAGACTGAAGTGTCCCCCACCCCTTTCGGTACTTTCCAGGTCCTTCTCTGATTTAGACATCATCTGAGCCCATTTTCTGCTCAGCTTATTTATCTGTCTGTACTGGTAACTGGACTGTGCATCTATAACTCTGTTCTTAGAGGGGAGAAACAATGCCTCACTGCATTTGGGGACATAATAAATGCTTTGCTTGTTACAAATACCTTGCACCAAGCTTTCTTTAGCAATTATACATGGTTTATAAAGTATGCAATGTGTGGGAGACTGTATTTACAGGGCTACCTGTCAGCCTAGATATATACCACTCCCCCATCTAGAACTAGAGTCATTATTCTTCAGCTGGGAATCAACCAATAAAGTGTGTGAAAGTTTTACCAAGTGACTCCTGAGGCTAGGTCAAAGATGCAGATATACTTGTGGCACTTTCCTTCGGAAGAAAGCTGCCAGGTTTGAGAACGCATAGAGCTCATGTGGCAAGGTCAGGAAAAGAGGCTGGGGTGCTAATTCCAGCTAAGAATCCAGTAGTACCAGACACCAGAGAGGAAAACCCTGAAGTAGATTTTAGCCCTGGCTTCAAGCTGCCTAGCAAGTGTCTATTGGAGCAGAGACTGTTGTTCCCGTTAGCATTGCCTAAACTGTGTTAGCGGCAAAGTGAGCCTCTGAGACTCTGTGTTCCAAGTCATTTGTTACAAAGCAATGTCTGATCAGGTGGTGCTCTGAGAGCACAGATACAGAGGAGATGTATGATGTCCAAGGCCACCTACCTTCTACCAGCCTGTGTTGCCACCAGCCAGGTCAGGGTTCCTTCACCAGGTCTTTTGGCTCTTGTAAGTATCCACAGATCTTTCACTTTTAAAAGAGAAAACAGTTTATTCCAAACTCGATTCTCACTCTCAGTTTGTATAGTCCTGTTCTTTAATTTAGTAGCCACTGTGTCCCCTGTTCTGTTCCACACAGCTATCTAATGTCTTTCTTTTCTCTCTCCTCTCCTCTCCTCTCCTCTCCTCTCCTCTCCTCTCCTCTCCTCTCCTCTCCTCTCCTCTCCTCTCCTCTCCTCTCCTCTCCTCTCCTCTCCTCTTCTCTCTTCTCCTTTCCTCTCCTTCTTAATTTATTTGCATGGGTTTATTTATTTAATTACTGAGGAAGGGTCTTCTGGACACTTGTTACTCAGGCTGGCCTTGAACTCACTCCAAAACCTAAGCTGACTTTGAACTTCTGGTCCTCCTGCCTCTACCTCCCAAGTATGGATGTGCATCAACCATATCTGGTCAAATCAGGGTTTCGTGCGTGTGAGGCAAGAACTAAACAGAACTCTGCAATGTAAATAGATGAGGAAATACTCTCTCTCTCTCTCTCTCTTTCTCTCTCTCTCTCTCTCTCTTTCTCTCTCTCTCTCTCTCTCACAGACAGACACACATAGAGAGACAGATACAGACACACAGACACACACACACACACAACCACACACACATCATAGAGTGCAAATTTTCTTGAGAAAACAGTAAGTGGTAGACACTGTCTTCACATCTCACCACTAAATGCAAACCAGTCCCAAATTGTCTTTTATGAGGTCTTTATTTACCTCACATTTATGATCCCCTACCCTGACCCATTTTGAGTCCTGGTCTGGCTATGTAGAACAAGCTGGATTTGAACTCATGCTCCTCCTGCATCAATTCCCCTTTGCCCCCCAGCCCAGGGATTACAAACATCACCCACCACGCCCAACTTATTTAGAATTTTAATATGACCTTATCTTGTTTTATGCCATAAGTATGTGTGTGTGCATTTCCATTTTGCATCCTGGATTGTATGGACACTGAAGGCTATGGTATTAATTCCTTTTGGCTCTGCCCTGCCTCTCTGAACAATGCTGGTTATATAAGAAGCGTTTGCCAGCTAAATTTGTTTAAAAGTTATGTTCACCTACCATGGAGGGTGTCTTTAGAAATCTAGTAAGTCAGAAACCAAAACAAAGCAGACAACAAAATTAAAAAAATCTTTCAATCACAATCGAATCAGTAAAGGCCGTGGGTACATCTTAGTTTTGAGTTGTTTGCTTGTTTTGTTTTTTCCCCTTTTTTTTACCCAAAAATGTCATTTCTCCTTTAATAATGTTTAAAACTATCAGAAGCGTAAACACCTGCTGATACCCTTTAAAGGCAGCTTTATTTTATTTTGAAATGATCGGGCTTTCTTATTTGTATATCCTTTTTAGGAGAGAGAGAGAGAGAGAGAGAGAGAGAGAGAGAGAGAGAGAGAGAGAGAGAGAGAGAGAAATGAATGAAGACTTCATATTGATCTTAATTACAGCTACAGGCTCCCATTTCAAATTGGAGCTTAATCAATATAGATCAGAGGCAGTCTGGAACATTAAATAGGACCTTGTTAGGGTGATACATTTTTTCCTTTTGTTTGATTTAATTTGGAGGCACACTGAACTGGGAGGATGGAAGAAGAGATGGATACAGTGATCAGGCAGTTGCTAGAGTAGACACTAGTATACATCCACATGTGTTCTCTCATGGCATCCTATGGGCAGGAGAAGAGTGGTAGCACACTAGATGGCACCAGTCATGCCTGTGCCATATATCCATGAGGCACTTGACTTATGTCTGTGCTGTATAGTTAAAACATACTTTGGTGGGATGGTGAGATGGTGAGATGGTGAGATGGTGCAGTTGGCAAAGTATTAGCCTCACAAGTATAAGGACCTGAGTTCAGACCCTCCAGAACTCACATTAAAAAGCTGGGCAGAGTAGCACATGCTTGCAGTCTCAGTGATGGGGAGATGGAAGACGGAAACAAGCAGATCCTTGGATGTCCCAGGGTCAGCTAGCTGGACCCGACTGGTGGTTACAGGCCAATGAGAGACCCTGAGTCAAACAGAAGGTGGAAGGTGGATGAGTACTGGCACTGAGATTGTGCTGACTGCTCTCTGTATGTGTGTGTGTGTGTGCGATACACACACAGAGTATCCTTTTCACACTATGTGTGATGATTGATATTTGTAACTTTAGCATTTGAGAGGTGGAGGCAGGAGGATTAGATATTCAAGGCCAACTTTATCTATATATTGAATTTGAGAAGTTGAGACTATCTGGACTACTGAGACACTGTCTTAAAACAACTGAAGAAAAAGAAAAAAAAAGAACAGAAAACATGCCTTTCAACCCACCAGGGAGATTTGAAGAGGGGGAACAGCATTTTAACAGTCCAGGCCTTGATTGCAGAGGTGGAGGAGTCTTTATTTAATCACTACTGTCAGCACCTCTATGCTAGGCCAGTGCTGCTGACCTCTGAGAACTTACAGCCCCACCTATCATTTCAAGAGCATACCCCTGTGCAAGAGAGGAGCCTGAAAAGAGGTGTCAGGAAGCGATTTCATCTGAGGCAAATGTTCCTCCATCGATAGTAGCTTATATTTTTGCTGAATATAGGTCTTACAGCATTTTGAATGAAGAAGTAGTTTCTTGGTATAAAGTACTTCATGTAAGAGATCCCTCATGCCTGCACATTCCATAAGTTTAATGCTAATTCTGAAGCATGATGTAGGTAACTTGCATTTTCAGAAAGGTATGTATATGTGTAATATATGTGTATATGTATATGCAGTATATGATGTATATATATGTGTGTGTATATGTATGTATACATATATGTTATAAATATTATATATATATAATATATTATATATATTATATGTTAGAAATAGATATGTATTTATACACACACACACACACACACACACACACACACACATATATATATATATATATATTATATATATATTCACAGTATACCAGTGGGAGAGGCATGAGACCTCATGTTATACATGAGGAAACAGAGGTCCATAGCAATGAATCATGTAACTTTATGAGAGTCCCTGGATAGTGACAACTTGTTCATTCAGTCAACATTTATAAATGGGGGTGAATATTTTGGTGAAGTGACCCTGTTGAATACACAATAAATAAAACATAGTTGTTGTCTTCAAAAGACTTAGAAATGATAAAAAACTGCTGGAGAGCTAACTCAACAGTTAAGATCACCTGCTTCTCGTTGAGAGGATCTGCATTCTATTTCCAGCACCCATATTAAGTGGCTCACAGATTTGTAATTACGGCTCCAGGGGATCTGTTGCCCTCTCCTGGTCTCTGTGGGCATTACACTCATGTGCAAATGCACACACACACACACAGACTTTTATACATATAATAGTAACATTTTTTAAATTTACAATGAAAGGACGGTGGCAAATAAAGAAAAAAATCATAGCATCTAAATTTTTGCTGTTCTCTGAACTCAAGACTATTTTAACGTTATGAATTATAAAGTAAACATTTAGGCTCCATACCTATTTGGCTTTGACTTCATTTCATAATATGACTGGCCTGTTTACTTATGGCTTTATTTTTGCCACACACACGTGCTCCTCAACTTATAAGGAATGCTGTCTTGATTCAAAACTGCATTTAATGTATCTCAGCTTCAAAACATCACAGCTTCACCTTGCCTTAAACATGCTCAACAGCCTCAGCTTCCAGTGGTCAAGAGCTCTAACTCAAGCCCATTTTTATGATGAAAGTTTTGAACTGTAGTGGGTAAGGGGACCTGCTACCAAGATTGGTGACCTGAGTTTGATCCCCAGGACCCAAATGCTGGAATAAAAATACTGACTCCCTCAAATTATCCCTCCCCGCCACACAACCAAATATAACTTTAAAAAAAAAAAGAAGAAAAAAAAAATCACAAGCCCCTAGTGACATATGTGTGTTCCTATGTATTTGCTTTACCTAGTGTCCTGGTTTTCTCTTTCTGTTGCTGTGATAAAACACTGACCAAAATCTACGTGGGGAGGCAAAGGTTTATTATGTTGCACAGATTAGAGTCTATTGTAGAAGAAAGTCATGCAGGAACCTGGAGGCAGGAACTTCAGTGGAGGGCATGGGGGATGCTGCTTCGCTGGCCTCCTAGGGTGCTTTTCTTCTTTTATAATATCCAGAACTTCTTGCAATGTCCAAAGAGGGCTAGACCCTCCTGCCTAAATTATGAATCAAGATAATGCCTCCATCAGATTAGCCAGTAGGAAGGTCTGTGAGTCAGTTTCTTTGTTGAGGTTATCTTTTCCCAGGTGATACTAGTGTATGTAAAATTGAAGAACAAACAAACAAACAAACAAACAAACAAAATCTCCAAACTAATGAGGACACATGGTGACAGAAATGAAACATTACTTCCATCACACATCTGGCTTAGTACAAGTCAACATGCAATTGACCTTAGACGAGCTCTGTTCTCTAATTCAACTGGTCTTTGAACCTCACCCAGGAGCTCACATATGGGGATCCTGCCACTGAATGACACGGGTATCCACACTCCTAGGACTGTTCTCTGGGGCTCTGAGAATCTCCCAGACAGCGCTGTATAGGATGCTCATATAACACACTAACTTAATTGTTTTTCATTTTGTGGAGAAGTAAATACAATATGGAAGTTTAGAGCCAGATTGTTATTAAATTATTATTTTCATTTTCATCTTCTTTCAATAATTGTTATTAGTGATAATTATTTAATTAACCGTGCTTTAGTACAGCAATTCGCAACCATAGCTACGCATTAGAATCACCTGGGGAGCCACTTAAAAACACTTTTGGGGCCTCCACTCTAGGCCAATTAAATCAGTTCATCTGGGCATAGCAGTAGGGCTGTGGTGCTCTTCAAAGCTTCCCCAGGGTTTCTCATACACAATCACATGTGAGAAGCTGCAGGTCTAATGGTTGGGCCTCTGACCAACAGTGGCTTTGGGTTTTTAAGCTTCTCCATTATATTTAAAATGTGACATAACCTGTATAACACAAAACTATTTTTGTTATTATTTATTTCTTTCATTATTTACTATTTATTTCATGATTTATTGGTTGTTGTTTATCTTGAAATGTACAGATGGGTCAATTTCCTGCAATTACCACATTGCACATAATTAGAAGTCTGTCTTGCAGAACTGAAGCCTCATGCTCACTGAATACAAACACCTATTACCCTTTCTCTCAGTCCTGTCTCCCTGAAGTTGAATCCAGGCACCTCAGAAAGTATAACACACATACAAGGAATGGAATTTAATTTGCTTTCTTCATGTTGGTACGTTCCTCTTACTTGTTCCTCCTGGGGTATGTTCTCTGCCTTTGAACTTCAGTGAATTATAGGGCTACTTCTGAGACTAGGTCTCTCCTGAACTATTTTATCTAGACATCAGTGAGCCACTTTAACATAGAGACACAAGATTTTCTTCCCTTTGGGACAGTTGCATTCCAATGCTTACCTTTGTTCTTCATTTGCTTGGCCATGTTCTTCTGGATTGTCTACCCCACATAGTGGGTAGGTGTCTCCAAACTTCTTTACAGGGTAAACTCAGATGGGGTAGCTTTAAAACCAACTAACGCTGAGTCACACCCAGTCCAGTTGAATCACATATTTTTGAGGGTGAAAGACAAGCTTCTGAGTAGGTAAATTTCCCTTGGTGATTCCACTACTCAGAAAACATTGTGAATCAGAGGTGTAGCAGTTTTCTGGGGTGTGTTTTGATGGCATCTTTTGTTGTTGAGCATCTTCAGATGTGATCCAATTTCAGAGACATTAAAGATTCCTCTGTGTATTTACTCTAGGAAGGCTAAGTGTATAACCATGTATTTCTTTTTATTGAAACAGGCTCTTCAGTAGACTAGGCTAGCCTCAAACTTGCTATGTGGCTAAAAATGACACCTCGTTATCCTGATTCTCCTGCTACGACTTCCAGAATGCTAGGCTGAATGGCATTTACCATCATGCCTAAACGTAATCAAGGGACTGCAAACATTCGAAGGAAGTATTCTACAGAGTGAGTTACATCCCAGCCTGTGTTTGAATTTCTTAGACATAATGCATGCCTCCCCTACCTTACTGCTTGGGTTTGTTTCTTATCACCACCCACACCTTAACCCTCTACATCCATCTTCCAGAGACTCAGACTTCTTTTTTCTAGGGTGAAGAAGACACAAAATAGAATTTGTGTATGCATGATTATTGAACTAGTAGGGGGAAAAACAAAAGACAGATGCAAAAATGAATCTTCTTGCAACCCAGAACTCATTGTTCAGCATGAGTTTTGATACCTGTAAGAAGAAATATATATTTAAGAAAGCTCAAAGTAGGCACTGCTCCATCAGAACTGGAGTTCTGATCCCAATGCCCATATCAGGTGGCTCACAGACCCTTGAAACTCCAAGAAATGTAACAGCCTCTTCTGGTTTCTTTGAACACATGCACACACATCTGCATACACACACACACACACACACACACACACACACACACACACACACAAATGAAATAAATCTTAGGAAACAATAACAGAGAAGGGATGTCCAAGATGATTAGTGCTATTGTTACCTGGATAGAATTCATGAAAGACAGAGTAGGTTCTACCCGATTTCCTTTCATTTCACATGTGCAAGCTTGCCTGTCTGCCACATTAGGCCATATCTTTGAGGCCCTTTTTAGAAGCAAGTACTTGGACTTCCCAGCCTCCAGAACTGTGAGCAGGTTATGCTCTCCTGTTTATAGTTTATAGTGAAATTCTGCTTCAGTAGCAGAAAAGAAAGACAACACCAAATATCAAATGGAATGTGGCCACCAAAAAACTTCCCAAACATTCCTTGCCTTCAGGTGTCACGGATATGGAAAGAGATGAATCCCAGAGTTTCTCTGGCGTAGAGCATCTCATGCCTTGGGTGCTGTTTGCAGTTGGTTATGGCACTTGAGCCTCTGTGCAGGCTTCCCATCCCTCTTTGTAATTCTGATTTAGTTTTAGGAACAGAACGACCTCTCAGGATAAACCAAAAAGTTTCTGAATTATTTTCCTTGCAATAACTTTCACAAGGAGTTATTGGCTCTGTTTTCTGTGTGCTTCCTCTTTTGGGAGCCATAGATATTCTGCCTGTTTCTAGTACTTTCTTTCTCTTGATGTCCTTCCAAAAGGAGTTCTATGCTTTCCTAACATTGGAAGAGCCACTGCATGCTGTGTTTCAAAATTCTTGGGGAAAAGGATAACTTCTCAAAATTCTATTTGGAGTTAGTTTTTTTGTGGATTCTGTTCTACTGGTGTGGACTTCAAGTAGCCTGTAAGCATAGGAAGGATGCCAAATGTTCAGAGGCTGTTTGTGTCACAAGGCTGCTGTGCCTCTGGGATGGCTACTAATGGAAAGATAATTATGTATGGCAACTCCATTTTCTCTGCAGTGAGGTGCATTGTACCCAGAAGCAGATCAAGGGTCCTGCCACTGAGATCTGCTTTCACTGGGAGAGACACTGGCATTCCTGTATCTGCAATGGCAACAATGGTTGGACCTACATGTTCTGACTGGGACTCATCCTTCCGTCACCTCAGGCTCTTCTTAGTGTCTCCATCTTACTCCCTGGATGAGCTGTTTCCTCTCAAGTGTGAGAAATAGGAAAAACTAGGAACAGTTTGACACAGAAAAGGCTCAGATGCTAAATATTTTAAGTTTCGAAAGAGAAAGGACCATTGAAGCCATCTATGTTACTCTTGTGATGGCCAACACAACTGTGAATAACACATGATGCTGGGAAATGCTGTCTTCTGAGTTTAACAGCCACTGCCTCTTCACCAGAGCATTTGAAAACTCTTGTCAAGGACTGGCAAGATCATGCCAGTTGGCATTTCATCATAGGAAGGACTAACTGGGAAGGATCATCAGACCATCTTACCTGAGATCTGTAGGTAACCCTACATCCTTGTAAGTCTAATGACTCACTAGTTAATCAAGTGGATTGATGGAACTGCCACTTTGTTCTGGCTGAAAGGGCCATGAGCACTTACAAATAGCATGTGGTGAGGAGGAGAGATGAATGGAAGGAAGAGAAAGGGGGAGGGAGGAAGGGCACACATCTGGGAAAAAAAACCCAAGTTTCTCTATGGTACCCACACTTGTTGTATGATGGACTTTCCCTGGGGATATGTACAGAAACAAGTCTACCAAACACACGACAGTCACCCTGGAAGTCTGAGCGATCTTTTCCAGACCAGAGTGCCCTTCCCAAAGATAAGGAAGCCATCCATCCCTCTTCTCAGCACCACAGTGTTGTTCCCATGGCAATATCCTAAGTCTTACTGATGCTTACATCTTGTAGATAGGCAGGCTCCTCTCTCTTTCTGACTCTACCTTCTCCACTCTCCATAGCTCTCCTTTTTTTTCACTATCAGCAGGATCAGCCCCCTCCTTAAACCTTTGGAACTTGATTTTGCTTTTGTCTGAATTGCTCCCTTATTCCCTTGTTGGAGAGGCTGCCCCATCTTTGAACAAAACAGCACATCTTGCCAGACAGAACATTTTGAATGCCTATCCATTTGCTTTGTCATCTTCCTGGTGGTGCTGGGGATTGAACTCAGTGCTTTATGCATAGTGGTACACACTCTGCCACGAGGTACATCCATAGTCCCTGTTTGTCTTTCAAACTATGTCTTTCCCGTGTCAGTGTAAGTTTCATGAAATGCTTATATTATAATAATGATTCTCCACCAGAAAGATATATTTGTCTTCATGATGGAAGGCAGCTTTTGATTTAGGGGTGACTGGATCCTACTGTGAGAATTCCCTTCCCTGTGGTGTGGAATCAGGAAGGAAAGAGGTTGCAGCATTTTCAGAGGGTGTGTGCTCCACCCTGAGGTAGCTCACACAGGCTTTAGCTGGAACAAAGATAGGCCCCCAGAATCTTCTTCCCTTCAAAGAACCGAGATGTAAATGTTTTCTGCAAATCTGTGACAAATATTGTCAAGTCACATTCCCACATCCTTCTTCAAATATAGAATGGCCTCATGAAGCCAAGGTTCTATTGTTCTGTTTATGTTAAAGAAATGGGTCCATGGAGGTTAAGCGTGCTGTGCAGTGGCTGATAGTGAGGTTCCTGCAGAGTCACTGAGGCCAACCAGGTCTACCCCCTTGATTCTTCTAAGTTTTATTTATGATTATGTTTGTAGATTGCTTGTATTTTCCTTACTAAAACTTCACCACTACACTTGCAGGAGTGCCTGGAGCCTACTGAGATATGAAAATGCCTTTGTTCGTCATCCAGATCAGCCTGAAATGGGGCAGCAGAATTGAAGACCTTGCCCCAAGTGACTGATTTTGTAGATTATTGATTTGGGCAGCAGTTTATTTAAACATTAAAACCTTGAATGAAGTAACTTAGCCTGAAGAAAAATGTGTCAAGCTGAGTGCTTGTTAAGGCTCCCTCTCAGCCTCTGAGGACTTTGTAAACTGTCCGGATGTATTTGTTTTTGGTTTTTGGTGTGTGTGTGTGTGTGTGTGTGTGTGTGTGTGTGTGTGTGTGTGTGTGTAAATTTTCCCCCACCCAGAGAAAAGAAAAAAAACCAGGAAGGATGGATTGGACCAGGGTGAGATTTGTTCCTAGAAGCTCCCTGAAAAGGAAAAAAGGAAATCCTGCAATGCTTCTCTGGCTTTTCCTTTGTCCTTTGTCCTCTGTCCCACTCTTTACTCCAGGAAACATCTTCTGGCATTTGAGCTACTTCCAAAATATCAGATATTAACATTCAAATTTCTTAAAAAGGTAAGATGACTCCTCCTTCCCTGTTGCCTGCATCACCTTTATCTTTCTTTATTATAATTGGCACTGAACTGGATTTCCCTACCTTAGAAGCTAAAAGGGAGAACCTAAGCTAAGCAGGATAATTTTATGGGAAATGTTAATAGTTTTCAGCCTGGGTGCTGCCAGGGAAGTAAAATAGAGCCATTGCTGATGCACACACAGCTGGGTGGGGCCATTTGTTACAGTTTGGATCTTACAGTACAATGTCCTCCCAAAGCCCATGTGTTGAAGCCTTGATCCACATCCCATAGTGTAAGTGTAAAGTGATAGAAAATGGTTTGTGTTTGTGCGGGGGGGGGGGGGGGGGCGCACATGTGCCCATGTGGTTGCGTAAGCTACCGTGGAGACTTTGAGATAGGCTCTCACCAAACACAGACCTTGCCCACTGGCTAGACCGGCTGGCTAATGATCCTCTGGGATCTATCTGTCCCCATCCACCAGTGATGGGGATACAGACAAACACCATCTTGCTCAATTTTTAGATGGAAGTGAATGCTGGAGACCCATACTCCAGGCTCGTGTTTGTATAGACTCAACTCCTTGAGCCATCTCTTATCTCCCCAGGCTGGGACAGGATGAATCCTTTAGGTATAACCAAGTCGGAGGAAGTTAGGTCTTTAGGGGAAGACACTCAAAGAGGATGCTGGGACCTGGGAAGTCTCTCTCTCTTTGCTTTCCTTCTTTGCTGAATAGGCTTTCTCTGCTTTTCAGTCTTGATTGTGCTGTGTACCATAGGCTCAAAGCAATGGTATAAGTAACCATGGGCTGGGAATTTTCCTCTTTATAAATTGTTTATCCAGATATTTTGCAAAATGATGCAAAATGGTTAGCTATTAGTTTCATTCTGAGGGTATCACCCCTGAACTACTCAGAAGTCTCAGATGGCTTCTCTGCACTGTAGCCATTGTGCAGATATCCTGAGAAGTCTGTATAATGTGGATGCACAGAAGGCGAACTGTTGGATACAGAGATGGGTTTATCAGCAAAGTGTCTGTCATACAAACATGGAGACCCTTGTCTGTTTAGTCACTCAGTAGACATATTTATAAAATATGTGCATTGTAGTGCATGTTTGTAATCCCAGAACTGGGGAGGTGGGGGCAGAAGAATCTCTAGGACTTCTTGGCAAGCCAGTCTAACATAACCAGTGAGCGCCCCATCTCCAAACGCAAGGCAAATGACCACAGAGGACAAGATGTTGTTCTCTCCATTTCTTGGTGGTGGTGGTGTGCTTGTGTTTGTTTAAGAGTCTGTCTAAATTCTTCAATAAAGTGTTTGACCATTCACTGTGCTTTAACCAGTTTACCCACTTTGCTCACCCCCCCAAAATGATCAATACTCAATTTTACAAATATGACATGGATAAGAAAATTAGAAGGGAAATATGAAATGGTTTAAAATATATAAAATTTCCTGTCTTGTGGGGATCACTGCAATACTCTGGTGCACATAAAAGTAAGATGTCCTTTTAGGTATAGTACCATACTAACCCAATTCGAGGGAGAATATCGATTGAACAAAGATAACTAAATAAGCACACATTAATAGATTATCAAGTGTAGGTGCCATGGGTTTTCCTGTGTGAGGATTCTCTTTTCACTCTGAGACACTTTGGTGGATGGAACCAGAATATGGGCATCATTTGAATAAAATACAAAACTACCCTCATCGTCATCTCTCATGATTATAACAGTCCTAGTCCCTAGAAGATGCAGCTTAGTCGGTTAGCTTCTGACCTGAAAGCCCTGATTGATGTCTTTCTCCTTGAATATTTCCCGAGTAAAAACATTATAAAATGGCTCCTTGAAATTCCGTTAGGTACAGGAGAGATGGCTCAGTGGTAGAGTAGATATTTAGCATATGCAAGTCCCAAGTTTGATATCCAAGTTTCTATTAAAATTATACATGTTTGTCTAAAATTAAAAACAAAAGACTGTACCTTTGTTTCTTTAATTCAGAGTAAGTGTGGAAAGTGGAACTGATGGTTATTCATAAATCTCTATTCATTTGCCAACAGAAAGTAATATTATTCTGGAAAAACTGTTTTCAACACTGTTTTTCCTTAACCTTTTTTTAAAAAAGTAATTATCATGACATTAATTAATTAAACCATAAAGGTAAAGTTATTTGGTTTTTAAGATTTATTTATTTGTGGTGTGTGTGTGGTGTGTGTGTGTGTGTGTGTGTGTGTGTGTGTGTGTGTTTGTGTGTGTGTGTGTGTGTATGTGTATGTGCAGTCACCTGCATAGCCAGAAGAAGGTGCTGGATCTATTGGAGCTGTAGTTACAGGCAGTTGTTGAGACTCTCTATACAGGTTCTGGGAACTGAACCTAGATTTTCTGCAAGAACAGTACCCACTGTTAAGTGCTGAGCTGTCTCTCTACCCCCCCCCCCAATAGGGCTTTTATGTGTAAGTGTCTACAATCAAAACCTTTTTCTTTCAGATATTTTGATTAAGTGTTTGAGACAGGGTTTCTGTGCCACTCAGGCTGGGATTCAACCCATAATCTTCCTGGGCATTTGAAATTTAGGTGTGCATCTTTATGCCTACTAATATTTTCATATTTAAAACAAGGTATTTGATAGTCAAAATGAAATTTGGAGGAATATGAATATAATCTATATCTTAGTGATGATGTCATGTGTAAGTTTCTTAGTTCTGTCAAATGTATGATGGTTATATAATATGTTAGTATTACAGATAGATGAGAAAACAGTATCAGACACTCTTTGTAGCATTTCTATTTCAAAAATTATTTTTAATATTAATTTTTAAATGAAATTTGAAATAATCCATTTCTCTAGATAGAAAGAAACCATTCTAGATAGGAGAAATGACTACAAATCTGGCTTCCTGGTCCCAATAGTTTAGTGGAATATCTGAAAATACATTTAACTCAATAGGCTTTGTTCTAAAGTAAAATATTAGAGTTTGAATTTTCATTCTACTATGGCTCCAAAGACCTTACTGAAATTTTTTGGTTATACTCAGGGTTCTGAATGTGAGTCCAAGAAGTAGAAACTAACCCTATACCATCACCCAGGTCGTTGGCGTCACCTTACCTGGCATGGCCAGGAAAGCTCTGTTCTGCAGTGCACATTGGCAAACCCACCCAATCCTACAGGGCTGTCCTGTTGCAATGCAGGTCCTGGGATGGAGGGTTGTGTGGAATTAGAGGCTGAGCTCTGAGGACATGTGTAGGTGGGGGAGCTCAGGAGCACAGCCCTAAAGTGGCTCCAGCTCCCTGACCCAAGCAGTGTCTCAACCTTACTGAGTGCACAGCACCTGCATCCTTACTGGCTTTGGAGCCAATCTGCCAGAGAAGCCCATGGCTTAGAGTTGTTGGGATGGGATTTGATGTCTTCTGTTGTTATTCTAGTTTCCTATGCCTTGCCATAGCCCTGCTTTGAGCTCCTGCTATGCTTCCAGGCCTGGGCATCCCACCTGCTCACTCCAGGCTTCCCAGCCTCCTGCCATCCCCACTGGTCATTGGCTTTACGTTTCCCACCTGGCCTTGACAGCTTGCCGTAGCTCCGTTCTGCAGTGACGTTGGCTCTCGACTTAGAAATCCCCGTCGACAGCATGCGGTAGTGTCATGAAGCGAGCCTGTCTTCTCAGTGAGAGTCTTGGCTCTATGAAAAATAAAAGCTAACACCTCATTTGTTATCTTGAAGGGACACCTTCCTACGGTTGGAAGACATTGCTACTGATGGCCTGGAGGCCTCGTCAATACTAATGATCTTCGTTCATATTCTTTTCTACGTTTACAGACATACACGACCTCATCCCAGCCAGTTCTCATAAATTACAAGTTTGGTTCTTAGTCTCTGAGAAAACTAGGCTGAGCTGTAGCTGGACAATAGTAGTTTGAAGCTGCTGCCAGGAACTTTCCTTTTAGATTCTCAAGTTTTCTTATCTTTGAGAGAGAAAAGAATGGAAACTACTTCCTCAGTTATAGTAGAATTAAATTGTCGCATGACATCAGAGGTGAGGGGACTTCATAGTCTTTAAGGGTCGGTCTCCTATCTCCATTTTATAGATGAAAGAACCCTTGGGGGGGTCTCAAGAAGCAGGAATACATCTGTATATTATCGAATTAACCAATGGGACCAGGGGTCTCATGTGATCTTCTGGCTCCTTTACCTGTACATCAAGGAGCTCTGGGCAATAGATGTGTTTTAGAAGATATTTCAAGGAGTGAAGAACGGATGCTTAGCTTTAGATAGAAGGAAATGAAAATGGCTGGTATGCTCTCAAGGTTTACTTTGATGTCCTGACCATTCTACCATCCTTAGCCTGAACAGTCTCCATCCACCCTTCTTAGAACATATTATTAGCTCTAACACGCAAATGGCTACTCATGTACTGCTCTGTGTTGCCTTTTTATGTGTCTCTAAAAAGTTAATTGTATTGTCGTCTCATTTTTTATTTGAGATAAGTAGGGAGGACAGAGATAGATAGATAGATAGATAGATAGATAGATAGATAGATAGATAGATAGACTTTTGTTCCATATCAGGTCAGAGAGCATGCCCTCACTTCTAAGGATCCTTCAGGATGTATCATAGCTCCTGGCACAAGAAGAAGACGAAAAAAGTTATATGAATAGGTGGGATACTTTATTACTGTGTGATCACCATATTAGTTTAGAGCTAGGAGAAAAACTGTTTGTGTTTTATGTAGGACAGGCTATGAAAAGCCAAAGCCTGAATACCAAAGGTCCCATTTAACTACTATTCTTGTAATTGACATTGAACAACGGAACCTAGCTCCTCTTTTGATGTTTATCCTGCCTAGTTTGTAGTTTGCTTGCTTGCTTGATTGTTTGTTTGTTTGTATGTCAACTTGATGCAAGTTATTTTGGAAGAGGGAACTTGATTGAGGAAATACCTTAACCACATTGGCCTGTGGGCAAGTCTGTGATACATCTTCTTATTTGGTGATTGACATGAGAGGGTTTAGTGCAGTGTTAATGGTGCTACCTCCCTGGGTTGGTGGTCCTGAATTGTATAAGAAAGCAAGCTGAGGGAGCTTTAGAGATCAAGCCAGTAGGAAGCACTCCTCCAGGGCTTCTGCATCAAGTCCTGCCCCCAGGCTCCTGTCTGGAGTTCCTGTCCTGATCCCCCTGGATGATGCGCTACATGCTATAAAATGATATAAACCTTTATTCTCCAAGTTGCTCTTGGTCAAAGTATTTTTATCATTGAGGCAATAGAAATCCAAAAAACAGCCTTCATGTTGAATGGTGACAACACTTCGAAGAATGGCTCACCTTTTGAAGAATGAAACCCATTGATGACCCCTTGCTGTATGGCATCCCAGGGCTTCTTCTTGGGCTCTTTCTCTGCTTTTTAGTGAAGCATGGGCAGGTTCTGTTTGGAAGGAATAAGAGTATGGGATGACCAATTTATTTCAATTTGACATAAAATAAGGTTACCTTGGAAGAAGAAACCTCAACTGAGGAATTGCCTCTATGAGACTGGTCCATTGGTATGTCTGAGGGTCATTTTCTTGACTAGTGATTTTTGTAGCAAAGCCCAGCCTACTGTGAGTGGTACCAGCCCTGGGAAGGTGGTACTGAGTTGTAGAAGAATGGCTGCACAAGCCCAAGGAAGCCATATATAGTAAGCAGTAACCCTCAATGGTCTCTGCCTAAATTTCCACCCAGGTTCCTACCATGAGTTTCTCTCTTGGCTTCTCTCAAAGATGTGCTATGATGTAAAAATGTAAGCAGAAGTATATCCCTTCCTCCCCAGGTTTGGCCAGCTTTTTGTCACAACAGAAAGCAAACCAGGACCTGTGTAAGATGGGGAAAGAACATGGAAGGAGTCTGGTTACAGGTTCTATCTTCAGCCTCATTCCTTCTTGTTGGGAGCGCGTCAGCATCCGCCATTCCAAGATGGCGCGGACATCGTGTCCTCCCACTAGTAAACAATTAACTGCGCAGGTGCAAAGGCAAAAAAGCCCGCCAAAGTCACTGGCCAATCCTGAGGCGTAATATTGGGTGATGAGTGAACAGCCAATCAAAAGTGAACACGTCACTCTAGGGTGTATTTAAGCTGTGCCTCTTCCTGTCTTTGGCCCTTCCGCGGTCTTCGCTTCTGCTGATACAAGATTAAAGCCTCGTCTGTGGTAACCACCCGAATATTGCCTCACGTGTCTCTCTTCCACGGGCGAAAGGGGACACGGGAGGCGCGCAGAACACCTTCTTAGATGCCTGCCTCTGGGTACTTGGTTAGCCATTTTTACCAATGATTTCATCACTGGAAAGATATGGACAAGACTTCTAGTTCATGCCCTGACTATGGAGACCAAATGTATAGGTCTAATCCAGTACCTTTCCTGAAGTAGCATGCAGTATCTGACAGGAACTCTTCCTCCATGATAGCCACGATGACATTCACTTCTCATAAGAACTCTGTGGGTATTTCATATTAAAAAAAAATGAAAAAGAGGTGTAGAAAGGTTGGCCAGCTTTCTTGCTATCCCTCAGAAATATCATAACTAACCAGGGTGAAACTTTGAGTCTTCTGTTTTGTAAACCCAAATCATTTTGATTTGTTATGCTTGATATTACAGAACCAAGCGACATATTTAAAAGCTCAAATGTGGAGGAAAAATATTTTGAATGTGTTGCAGTCCAAAATGGAGCGTCCTGAAATTGGATCCTCATATTTCAACTGTCCATTTTATACAAACTCATGGATGGATATTACTTTTGAGGGAGATGGTTTTATTTTACTCTCAATACATTTTTCTGTAGGTCTTATTACCAAGCCAACTCAACATAATGACCTATGAATTCTTTATAAAAAAAAAATAAAAAACCTTAACAAAATTGTAAGGGATTTCTTTATAAAAAGTACCTGAATATTTTTTCCCTCCTGAGGTGGGTCTCCAAGGAAGCCAAGAATTGGCAGACAATTACTTCCTTCCTCCTCGATGCAGAAGGCAGAATGCAGTCTTATTAAAATCCCCAGAATGAATTCAGTTAGGCTTTCCCCACTGCAGGATGTTTTTCTGACAAGTTCTGTCTCGAAAAAAAAGTCTGTTGTACAACTAATTAAGAAATTATTTTGACAGGATGAATGTCTGAAGCTCTGTGTTGTACACAACCTAATGTAATCTAATTTTCTTTCCAGTGAAACAAAATATGTGGATTATAAAAATGGCCAGATAATATCAACAATACAACTGCCTCAATTTCAGCTGAGAGGAATTCAAGGAGAAGCCAGCCAATTTGTCTAGAGAAATTTGCTCTTGGCTAGAATGGTATAAAAGGTCTTACCTCTGGGTAAAGCATTTATTTAAAAAGTTTAGATTTTTTTTCACTGACTGTAGGGATTTTTTTTAAGGGTTATTGTTGGTGTGTGATATAAGCTAGAAGGTAAATGATCTGATTGCTAAGAGCACAGTGGATGGAGAACAAAGGTGGACTATTTTCAATTCAGATAGATTCTGTGTTTACTGCAAGTAAGATTATGGATAAGTTGAGACCAGTGTAAAATTCTAAGACAATATGAATGTCTGTGTGTGTGTGTGTGTGTGTGTGTGTGTGTGTGTCTTTGTGGATGTACATGTGTGTGCACATGCATGTATGTGTATGAACAACTCAGAATAGCCTAATACTTTACTATCTCTCCTCACTTAGTTTTAAATTAACAACACCTATAGAATCTAGGTGAGGAAATGAGAAAAGATAACTACTGTACCAAATAAGTATTATATTTGACTTTTTAAATGTTAAATTTCTTGCAGAAATTCTCATTATACAATGGGAAACTTGGTGTTCTGAAGTATGGGAAGGTGGCCATTCTAAAACCATTCTTGGGAATGAGCAGGTTATTTTGGAATAGTTCCCATAAAAATAATATTTCAGGTCAGAAGCTAATATGCTTTCAAAATGACGAATACCAGATAGATGGTGTATTTTCATGTTTCAGATGGAAATAGTAAGCCTATACAGAGAGGCTGTTGCTAGGACTTTCTCTGTTTTATAGGACATTGGTTTATAAATACTGCTGAATCAAATGGAGAGCTTTTAAAAAATACCCATTCTCTGGCCCCAGGCCAAACCAACCAAATCAAAACTTTCCTTTCAAAATTCTTGCAAAGTTTTTCATAAAAAGCCATTATGATGAGGGTCTGAAGGACTGGAAGTGGTTGGAAGGACCCTACCTTTCTGGCAGTGGTTATATGTTGAGGCCAAGGCAAAGCTGTAAGAAGGAGACTGAGTGTAGGGTGTGCTGCATTTGAGGTGCTCATGGGAGCAAGCCTAAGTGGAGACAGCCAATAGTTTGTTTTGAAGCATCCATCTGGATGTCAACGGGAAGAGCCTGATCTGAGAGACAAACCATAGACTTGTCCATTGGCCTTCATAGTTTCCATAGTGGACACAAGCAAAACTTCTCAATGTGAAGACACAGAATGAGAAGAAAGGTATAATTTTTAATTTATAAAAAGTTTTCAAGCTTCCTATTACATGTAAGACATTCAAACAGGTGCAATGTTCTGATATATGTAGTAGTACCTGAGCAAGAAGGAAAACCCAAAACATTGGCCAGAAGATGGAATAGTCTTGGAAACTCTTAATATTCAAGAAAATTAAAAACAAGAAGGGAAAGAAGTAATCACTCTCAGTGATCAGATGGATGGCTAAGGTTGAGAAGAAGAGTTCTGAAAGGCTTTCTTTCTTGGGTTGGCCAATTCTTATATCTTAACTTCCCTAGACATTTTTATGGAAGAAAAAACTTATTTTGGATTTTAGTTCTAGATAGATAGATAGACAGACAGACAGACAGATAGATGGATGGATAGACGAATGGATTATCTGAAATCCAATTTTAACTGGATGCCCTTTCTTTCTTCCTACTGTCATGATGCAGCAATGAAGCTTCAATATGTTGCCCATACCATTATCCTGCACCATTTCAATAATGCTTATAGCATTCAAAATTTTTCCCTTATAATAAATTAGCACTCAGAACATAGGACTCAAGTATCTTCTCACTGGAGACTATTTCTGTACTTGATTACTGACTTCTTTGGGTTTTCTTTTGCTGTCATAGAACAGTGGCCATCCTATCTTGTGAGTAAGAAAGAAATTGTTTGTTTTACATATCCTATGTCACACAGTCCATCACTCAGAGAAGTTAGCACAGGAATTCAAGGTAAGCCCTTAAAGACAGGAACGGAAGCAGAGACCTTGGAGGAACACTGTTTATTTGCTTGTTCCCTACGACTTGCTCAGCCTGTTTTCTTATACCACCCAAAACCACCTGCCTAGGGATGACACCACCCACAGTGGGCTGAGCCCTCTCAATCAATCATTAATCAATGAAGAATCATATAGATTTGTATATGGATCTACCAGATAGAAACAATTTTTTTTATTGAGGTTACTTCTACCCAGATAACTTTAGCATGTGACAAGTTTACACACACACACACACACACCACACAACAACAACAACAAAAACACACACATGCCCCCCACACACAAGAAAACCAACCAACCAACCAACCAAACAAACAAACAAAAGAGCAAAACCACAAACAAAAAGCAAAACCACAAACAAGCAAACAAAAACCAAGCAAACAAAGACCAAAGAAACCTAATTGGTACAATTATTTATCTGACAATGTGATGTCCTCTGAGAACATAATTTAACATCAATTTCTCATGATAGTATACTTGCTTATTGCTGTTCACTGGACAAAGTGTTCTCACATAACTATCTCCTCTTTCATCCATTCCCATGTGTGAGCCAGACATTTTGAGATTCAGGGAGTTTTCCAAGGTTACTCTGCTTCATTGCAGCAGTGTGAGACCCATAGCCCATCTCTACTGGGCTTCTTTGCTACACATGCAAACACATTACAGTGTCACTCTTCATGTAACCAAATACATGACAAGAAGCTATTTAAGGGAAGGGGGTTAATGTTGACTTACAGAATGGAAAAGAATCCATTTTGTCACAGCAGGAAAAAATGATGATGGGGGAAGCATCCTCCAACAGGAGCAGGAGGCCAGCCAGTCACCACATTTATTCTCTTTCAAGAAGCAGAAAGAGAACAGGAAATGGGGCCAAGCTATAAAACCTCAAGGTGACCCACTTCCTCCTGTGATGTTCCTCCTCATAAACTTTCTGCAACCCCCTCTTAGCAATTCCATCAGCTGGAGACCAAGTGCCCAAACACAGGGACCTGATACAGAAGGGTAACATTCAAGCTACAACATCTATTAGATGGAGGTTAATGCTCTTTGTTATCAGGTCTTACTTTATAAGTCAGTATAGCCTCTGAATGATATTTGAACAATATTCAAATTGGAGATAAAAGGCATTCGAACCATGCATAGTGGTCAACTTCATAAACAAGCTGTGTTTGTACAGGTGAAGAAAATCATTAACAACTTCCAAATGTCTCATGGGCAGCTGTCACTAATGTGGCTGTAAAAATATTCCTGATAATTATATGTTGATAATTAGAGGTATTCTATTCTTATAACTCCCACAGTTGGAAAAGGATTTGCATAACAGTATTTCCAGTTTGTTTCTCAGTGCTTGTAAAGTTGTAAACAATTTCATGAATTAAAATGACTTAAAAAAATCCCTAACAAGTTTATAACTGAAATTTTAATAGGGCATAGATATTTATGTAATATATTACTATATATTTTTTCACTAATGTATTCCCTCTATGTTTTATGGGACATGAGTCTGATCTCTGAGAGTCTAAATTGAGGTTAGTAAATCTATCATAACAAGGATACTAGATTGTTATTAGAGGAACATAAAGCTTTTTACATTTAAGTTTAATACTTAATGAATGTCTGCCTTTTTATAAATGTTGCTAAAAATAAGGGTGCTGTTTAATAGGTAAAGAATCCTCTGCCCCTCCCTGTTTTCTAGATCCTTCTGTTTCCCACCACCAACCGTAGATGCCCCATTAGTTTCTTCTCTGCTGCTTTTAGCTCATACTGCATAAAGGATGCCTCTATTTTCCTGTTAAATGCTCTGTTCTTTTTTAACTTAATTTTATTTTTTGGTTTTACAGAGTGTTATGAAAAACTACCAACTTTGAAAAATTGACAGGTCCATTAGCTAGAGCTTTATGCCTGAGAGTCCAAGCAGTTAAGCCTCCTGGATATTCAGGAAGCGGAGGGTGTCAGAGCCGTCACTTTTATTGCAGCCTGAAATGATGGCTGCAAGGAGTAGGGCTCGCGCGATCACTCCGTATAAATCACCCGGCCTGTCTTTCATTTCTGGCCTTCCCTTAGAAGTGGGAAAGCTCAGAGCTCTTCCACTTCAAATAAGAGAAGAACAGAAAGCTTATGAGCCTGGGTCCAGCCCAACATCCATCCAATCGAGCGTGCGTCTTGAGGTATCAAGGGACATACAGAAAGACAAGGATATTCCCTTTGGTTAGTTTCAAAGGCTATGCATGCCTTCCCAATAGATGAGTGTGAGATTTTGTAGCCAGGGAAACTTGGTTATAAAATCCAACCTTGCTGGTGTCTGGCTTTACCCAGACTGCTTAACCTTCCTAACCTTTAAAAATCTCCAGTGTGATTGTAGGAATGACAGTGTTGTCTTTTTTATTTAAAATAGTCTGTCTGTCTGTCTGTCTGTCTGTCTGTCTCTCTCTCTCTCTCTCTCTCTCTCTCTCTCTCTCTCTCTCTCTCTCTTTCTGTGTGTGTGTGTGTGTGTGTGTGTGTGTGTGTGTGTGTGTGTGTGTGTGTAGGTTTCACCAGAGGATAGAAGGGGACATCAGAATCAGAATCATATCTCCCTGGAGCTGAGATACAGACATGTGTTCATCAGCTTGCAGCTCTGTGACAAACTGAGATAAACAATTTAACAGAGAAAGATTAATTCTGACTTAGAGTGTCAGGACATGGTCAGCTGACATCATTGCTTTTTGTGTGACAAGTCTTTAATTAGACCATATCAGGACATGTGTGGTAGAGCAAAAGTGCCCATTTCATGAAGTGCAGCCATGAAGCAGGTTGAGGAGTGGTCCCAGCATCTCCCTCTCAGTGTTTTCTTTTCATTTCTATTGCCATGATAAAATATTCTTACCAAAAACCACTTAGGGGAGAAAAGGATGTATTTGACTTCACAATTTCAAAGTATAGTCCATCCCTGTAGGAAGGATGCAGAGGCAGGAGCTTACAACTGTTGGGCATGCCACTATCCAGCCAAGAGCACAGAGACAATGCATCCAGACCTGCTTAATAACTTTCTTCTCTCTTAGTAGAGTTCAGGGTCCAGCCTCAAGATGGTGCCACACACAGTGGGTCAGGCCTGCATACATCAGTGAATGAACAATACAAAGCCTCATAGGCTTGTCAATAGGCTAACATGATATAGACAACTCTTTCTCAAGAGTTAAGTCTCTCCTCCCAGGTGAGTCTGGATTATATCAAGTTGACAATTAAAACTAACCTACACAGTGGTCATGCTTCCAATAACTTCCTTCCAGTGAGTCTCACCTCCCTAACATGCCATAGATTGGAAGTCAAGCCTTCAGCTCATGGCTTTTTCATGGCAGGGGGAGTTGTCATTCAAGACACAACCATAATAGCCCACCATACCTGGGACCTTGGCTATCCTGACTCTTAAATGTCAAGAAGGAACTGAAAAAAATGGTGTTATCCTCATAGCCCAGAGCCAGATGAACTAGTATGTTTCTCTCAGACTCCTCTCTCTAGAGGTATCCTTGGTCATTCCAATCAGAGCAAGTATGCCTCAAATGAGATCTTATTCCTTTTCAGATCCATCCCTGGGTACCAACCACATATAGCAAACCCTTCTTCTCAGGTATCTTTAGCATCTTTGAGACTCCAGTAGAACAAGTGGAGGACTAGAGACCATATGACTGGAAATTATTTCACCAGTTTCTTCATCCAGCTGTGAGTTTTCCTCCTGCGGATAGAGGAGCTGTTTTCAATTTCTGTGGGTATTTGGGGTTGACTAACTCTTTATTCTATGGGTTTATTCTATGCACTGTAGGATGTTTGGCAGCTTCCACAGCCACTAGAACATTCTGGCACTACTCAGTCCTCACTCCTGACAGGCAATGGTACCTCCGGATGTTATTGAACATAACATGGAAGACGAAATCATTCCAGTGGGAGCTTATTTCATTAGAATAAAAAAAGGGGGGCACTGAAATCCACTTGGAGATTAGACTATGTCACTAATACCTACATGGCAGAATTGAATGTCACTGAGAAAATGTCATGCAAAGAGCCTGGGATATAGAAAATGCTTGACACATTTATCTCGCTTTTATTCTTCCTTCCCTCTAGTAGCACCTTACAGTTGAGATGCCACCTGGATCCTGTTTTGGGGACTGAGTGGTCTCTTCTGGTTTCTTTATGTTGCTGTGCCAGACAACTTTGGGGGAAGAAAGGATTTGTTTGTTTGTTTGTTTTGTTTGTTTGTTTGGTTTTGTTTTGTTTTTGGCTTGCCCATGAGGTTATTCTGGCCAATCATTAAGGCAAGGCAAGGCAAGAAGCTGAAACATAAGCCTGCTCGCTAGTCTACTAAGCATTACTACCAACCAAGAAACTCACTTCCCAGTAAAAGAAATGTGGCAGAGAACCATGGAAGACGATATGGTTAGCTGGATCCCAGGCTAGCACATATTCAGGTAGCTTTCTTATGCACTTCAGGATCACTTGCCTAGGGACTCTGCGGTCCACAATGGTATGAGACCTCCTATAACAATTAGTAATTGAGACAATCTCCCTCAGACATTTCTACTGGTCAATACGATAGGGGCACGACTGAGATTCCCTTCTCACGCGACTCACGATTATGTAAAGTAGGTATCTTTGTATATCCTTGAGCTTGTTCCAGGCCCAACCCATGCTCCATCCCCTCTCCTTCCCTCCCTTCCTCCACCTTCTCTATTTTCTTCCTCTTCCTTCTCCTCCACGTCTCCTTCCCTTTCTCTATGATGTAAAGAGCCTCTTCTACTAGAAGGTCTCACCACCATGGCATTCTTCCCAACTACATGGGGCCAAACAGCCATGGAAGGAACACTCTGACACCATGATCCCAAATAAATATACATATTTTTTAAAAATGCTTCCTATCAGATACTTTGTTCAGGGATGAAAAGCTAAACAGCGGTGGTTCAGTTTCTTCCCCGGTTGTCTTTTTGACCCTGCTCACAGCACTGTTGCCATGGTCGATCTCCAAGCCGTAAGCTCTGACTTAGCATCCTCCATGACAGAACTCAACCTAAGGCACAGCTCCTTTGTCCCAAGTTGTATGACAATCTGTAATATTTTTTTAAAATGTACTGATGCAACCCAAGTCCTTGATGCTCTAATAATTGCAGAATAGATAGTATCTATTATTGTTGTTGTGTATGATATTATCCATCATGCCATTTGTTAGCTATATCTTTCACTTCCTCTGGGAAATGCTTCTAAAGCTACTGTTTTCTGGATTAGATTGTATCTCACCTTCCCTCAGTATATGTAGAGATGTGTAATGTATACACACACACACGCATGCACACAAACACACACACAATATGTATAGACTAGTTAATTCTCATATGTGTTATTGTTATTCTTCCTAATTCTGCAATCTTTGGTCATAGTTCAGGGCAAAGGCTCTGACACAGAGCCAGGAGTCAATTAAAGTTTCCGTGCTAGTCATGTGGGAACAAATGCAAAAAAACTTGTCCACACTGAATAACCAAATTCAAATCCACAATATCCTGGTTTCTCTAGCATAACATTCCTCATATAACTTGGCCAAAACCTTTCACATAAGTCTTATGGATAGAGTATAGAATTATTAAAAGGCCATTTCCCCTTTAAGACACATGTAGTCCAGGTTAGCCATAAACTTACTATGAGTAAATGGATGACTTTGAGCTTCTGATTTTCCTGTCTCCATCTTTCAAGTGCTGAGATTATATAATGCACAACCATGTCTGGTTTATACAGTTCTGGGGATCAAACCCAGGGCTTTGTGCATACTAGGCCAGTAACCTACAAAACTGAGCTAAGTATCATACACTCAACATAAAATATGAGACAGAACAACTATACTATGCAGGGTAACAACACATTATTTTCAGGTATAATTCCTAGACCCTCAGCCCCTTGTTTTTAGGAATAAATTTGTTTCAATATATTGGTGTGTAAGATTCTTACCATTGTGACAAGAAACTTGAAAAAAAAATCATCTTAGAGAAGGGAGGATTTACTTTGACTCACAGATATGAAGACTTCAGTTTTTGCTCATTTGGTTTACCTGTTTCCATTCCTGTGCTAAAACAGAACATCATGGTGGACCATTAACTTTTTCAGCTTAACCTAACTTAGAGTCACCGTGGAAGGGAGTCTCATTTTGGGATTGCCTATGTTGGTTTGACCTATAGCCATGTCAAGGTGATTGGGACTAGGACACTTTGTCTCAGAAGTGTCTTCCCTCTTGTGGAGAGCAAGTTAGGTCTTGGCTCCTTCAGATGTAGTTCTCTCCTGGAAAGGGTGTCCTGTCGGGAGGTAACCGTCTTGCTGTATCATGAATGGGTGAAGAGGAAGCCTTTGCAGTTCAGAAGTTCAGGTAACTTACAGACTGAACACTCAGACTCAGCTCTCTTCTCTTTCTTGCTGTCTCTGAACAATAAAGGTCCAGCTGACTTCCATTTCAACTCTTCAGAACTTAGCTAGAAATTAGACGGTGGCTAGCGCATGCTCTCTTGGAGACCTTATGGATCCTTATTGCTAATGATATTTGGGGAAAACTTAAACTGTGCTGGTTTATGTATTGAATTTCCTGTTCTATCTGTTCAGTCCCAGCCTGGGAAATTCCTTCCAAGCAGGATGCCTCTTCCTCTCTAATTCCTTTTTCTCCTTTATAATCTTCTTTTGGTTATTGTCCACAGAAAGAGCTAAATAAAGGTTTTATTGTATATTTTCCTGAGTTTTTAACATGTCCTAAGTTTCCAACTTTGCCAGGATACTTCCCACCATGAACATCTTTGGAGACTGGTTGCCTCAAAAATAACATTAATAAGAAAAACATATGAAATTGACCATTTCCATAGGGCACCCGCACTAAAGTTTTTGTTAGAACTGACAAGCCAGGTGCAGAATATTCCATGTATAATTTAAACCCTTTCCCCGTGGGCTGCTCTGCTGGGTTTGTATATAACTTCAGTTATTATTGCCATTAAGAAAAGATATTTTAGGGACAAACTCATTTTTTGAATAGATTGTTATCTCAAATTAAAAAAGATTACGGGAACTGGCAATCAATGCAACCATCTAATTGCTATTTCTCCAATTAAAAATTAATATACAGAAAGAGCTGCCTGGAACCAATTGGTCTTTAGATAATTTTGAAATAAGGGGAAAAATAACAGTTTAAAAACAGTGGGCTTAGGTGCATATGGGAAGGGCTCACAGCTCCCGGTGTCCTCCAGAGTTGAGGCTGCAGGGACAGATACTACCCTCCTTCCTACCAGTGGCCATCACACACCAGGTGACTTGAAACAAGAAACACTGAGATCTGTCTCATTATCCCTCCGTTAACGACATGTACAAAGTCACTGCATTTTTGTGATGTACTTAAGAATAGATGGCAGGTGTCACTTTTATACTGTGCATGTCATTTTGTTGAGGCAGTGAGAAGCGTGTGTGATGGAGCCTGTGCTAAAAATGTCCCTGTTCTTTGAGTATGTCAGAGAGCCGTTCCAGCTCCTTGTCTTCTATGGAGCTCCATTTGCTAGGCAGTGCTCACAGCATTCAAATAGATGGAAGCCAAGAAAATGAAATCAAAGAAAGACTCATGTCTTAAAGACAGGACAGCTTTCTAGCCGGTTCAAAATAAACCTCTTTAATGTGAAAGATTCATGCTTGATATTTTGAAAATACTAGGCTGAAAGGTTTCAGGCTTGGGCTTCAAAGTGGGTTGCTGATACTGATTGTCTTTTGAGGAATAGATTCAATCATTGAGTTATTTTTAACAGTTTGTTTTATTTTTAATCGTGTGTGTGTGAGACAGAGAGAGAGAGAGAGAGAGAGAGAGAGAGAGAGAGAGAGAGAGAGAGAGATTAGTAGATATTAGTAGAGTGTCCATTTTCAACTCTGAGGATGTGAAACAGGGACTCATTTAGCTAAGGTGTGCCTATTGGTTGCTCTCTCTGATATCCCTGGAGTCTGGCAACCTGGTCTGTCAACTCTCCTGGGGAAGTGAGAATGAAACCTGTCATTCTTTGGAATCCAGGCCTCTGGAAAATCTGTAAGGGCATTATAAATTCGTAGATAGGTTCTTGATAGTAGCCATGGTCATAAATAAGGAGGGGGGTGGTTGGGTATGACCTGATTAACCAGTAGCTGAAAACCTAATCCAGGCACTTAGCTTTAACTGGAAGTGAATTGTTTGTATATGCAAACCTGCACACATTGTGACTAAAACAGGCAGAGAAGCCTATGTGTTAAGGGGGGGGGATCATAAGATGCTAGAAAAAAGGGAGGTTTCAGAGTCTTCATTTGACATAACAGAGGTCCTGTGTAGACCACACAGAATCCACATTTGGGATACTTAGGTGGTACTTGAGGTCTTCCCACTTGCAAATGGACAGGACAGGCTAGAAAGGATGTTTTTTTGGGGGGTGGGATCAGGGCAGAAAAGAAAGATAAAGTATAGGGGTGATATTAGATCTAATAGTCTGACTGGAAAGAGAAAGACAGGCATCTGGGTGGGGAAGGCTTGGGGAGAGAAGAGATGCATCAACTCTTCAGGCAAGCATGGATGTATCCTGCAAGTCCCAGCCTCTGTCTTCCAAAGACTTTGGGAATTCACGGAGGATAAAGATTCAGCAGGTCCAAGAGTGAGGAGGCAGAGAGTAGGCCCAGGTGACTCAGGACTCAGGTCCCATGCTGACGTTTTCCTTATACCCAGTGGCAGTGACACCAACAAATAGCTCCCATTGGTGTAGACATGAGAATCTCCTACCTGTGTCAAGAAGGTTCCAAGAGCCTTCTCACAATTCCATGGTTTCTGTCGTGCTATTCCATGGTTTAATGCCTGCTAGAGCATTAAAGATGCATAGCTAGGCTCTTGCAGGTCTTATAGACAGGCTCACATATGCCTGCACGTAAGAAGCAAGATCCAGTGCCTTTCTCTAGATCCTGTATCTTTCTTCACCTTATGTCTTGATGCAAAGTCTCTTGCTGAACTTTGAGCTCACTATCTTTTGGTGTCTAGCATGCTCCAGTGATCCTTCTGTTTCTGCCCACTTCTATTACTAGGCTTTTAGATACACACAGCCATGCCATACCATGCCAAGATAAGTTTTTCTCATGACGGGGATCTGAAGTCAACTCCTTTACTTATGCACCAAGCACTTTAACAAAGCCAATGAGTCATCTTCCCAGCCCCTGACCCACCTTCTTAACAGCTGCCTGTTAAATCCATGAGTGGTTTACTGGGACCCCAGGGGTAACATAGAACCCTAAGGGGACACATATATATTAGCAGAATGCTGCCCATTGCAGGCTATGACTGCATAACAGGTTAATAGGGTGATGGGTTTATGAGATCTGATCACAGGGAACCCACTGCAACTTTTTTTATGCTCAGACCTGTGTCTTCCATTCTCCAAGAGAAACTACCCAGCACGCAGGACTATGAACCAGCACCCTCCCACATGGTTTGCTGTGCAGTAAGGTAAGATAAACAGAATACAAGTGTGAGTGGAGGCGGAGGTGCCATATGTGTTTGGGGCTTGCGACTGCTTTCCCCTGATGCTTCAATATATAACTTTTTAAGTTAAACTACACTACTTATTTTATGTGCATGTGTGTGAGCACAGGCATGCTACAGTGGGCATGTGGAGGTCCGAGGACAACTTAGAGATGAGTGACCTTGTGTGTTGAACCATCTCTACACTTTTAATTAAAGATGCATTTGGGTACCACTGTGCCCCTGGACCCATGCACTTCTGTGTTTAAGCACCACATATGGAAAAGTTTGCCGCTCTTGTTCCTTACAAAACTTCACTGTGTAACTCATTGTACGTGGTACTGTGTTAGGGACATTTTCATGCATGCATCTGTTCTATGCTGGGCATATTCTTCCCACAGTGCCCGCCCTCTCTTTCCTTTTCCCTCCTTTCTTCTCTCTCCTCCTTTTCATTTGCTTTCTTTGTTTCCCACACAGTTTCACTTCCCCAATTTTTATGAATCTATTCGAAGCCTAGGAATCACACATGAGAAGAAAACATACTATAATTGTCTTTCTGAGACTGGCTGAATTTTCTTCCTATGATCATCTCCAGTTGGAATCAAGTTTCCTTCAAATGACATGATTTCATTCTTCCTTACAGCTGACCAAACATCTCTTGTGTCTGTTAGAAGAGATCAGTGGTATTTCTTATTTGTCCAAGAAAATAAAGTCTTCTTTGAGTCACGTGAAGGCTACGGGGTCAAGGCGACATCAGGGTGAGGCCTTTGCTCTGTTCTTGCTTCCTTCTTCCAACTCGTCTTTTGGGAGTGCGTGAGAGCCTGTGCCTGGTGCCTGTTATCGAGGGAAAGCAGGGCTGCTGGGACTTCTCAGCTCAGAAGAGCCAAAGCAGGGCCTCCCCCTCCCCAGCCCAAACTGGAAATGCTAAAAATAGCCAACAGCAGGATTTCATGGGCAGCTGCTTCCCTTTAAGGGAAAGATCATTTAAATTTTATATTTAAAAAGAAACTGTCATTGTGGCCACTCATGCCATAAATAAAATCCAATCAGTAATTCCCACATCCATTAAACATACATGTCTTGGGGACCAGATATTCTTAAAGCACAGGGCTAGGCCAGCCCCTTCAGGCTGGTAGACTCTTTTACAGCTGACTAGAATAACACTGGAATGGGTTCTGGACAGGGGCTAGGACTGTGGGTTAACAGGAGAGTGCGTGCTTAGCATATATGAAGCTCTATCTTTGACCCTCAGCACTGCAAATTAATTAATTAATTAGTCACTTGATAGGCTGATAAAATGCACATGTAGAATAAAATAATTTCCTCATTTAAGTGAGTTTAGAAAAAAAAATTTCTGATAAGTAATCACTAAAATCACAAATCTTTTTTTCCTTCTTTTTTTCATGTGGTCCAGTTTAGTCTAGAACTCAATGTGTAGCCTACAATGAACTTCTGATTCTCCTGCCTCTATCTCCAGGGTATTGGGATTACAGGCCGAAGCCACTCTGCTTACTCACTGATGTTGTGCTGAGACCCAAAGCTTCGTGCATGCTAGGCAAGCACTCTATTAACTAAGCAGCATCCTCCTGCCTCTTCAGTTTTCTATACCTGGTGACCTGGCGCAAGCAGTTCCCTTCAGGGTTCGTCTTTTCATTCTAGCTTTGCCAGTGTTTTCTCTTCTGGGTAAACTGTGGTCTCTTCCTTATGCAGAGTTTACTATACTGGGGCCTAAGCAGGGATACCAAGTTGCTCAAATAGAAAGACTGCCTAGATTCCTCTTTGTTTTGTCTTTTACATCAACACCAACATCCAGAGCCTATGTTTTCTGTCAGTGCTGTTGCAGGTCTGGGAGATGCTGACAGTTCAAGGCATGGCTATAGGTAAACAAAGGTGAGTCAGCTGGCCAGTGTTAACCAGCAGTGACCAGGAAAAGTGGTTCATTGGCCACCCATCCTAGGCTACCTCTTTATCCCTTTGCTTTCAGTCAAGAGAAAGCCCAGATGTGAAGACAAGTCACTTATTCAGAAGCCTTCCTGGTAGTTACAGGTTTCCGAGCAGTACTTAATCCTTTGGAATGGAACAGATATGGACTAAGATGGTACTGCAGTTCAGCTTGGAGCTGGGGAGAATATAGTGTGTCCTCTGAATAGATGGTAGCATTCAGGATGTGTTACTGTAGCACAGCTTTTAAGGTCTAGAGGAGAGCGGGTCATTAGTGACTGGCCCTGAGGATGGGGCAGGGAGGACAGAGGCTAGATGCTGTCACATCTGGAACACCCGTTCCAGAGGCACTCAGGTCCTTGAATGCCTTTATCCTTCCCCATTGTACTGATTTTTCTTAGTACCCACACATTAACCTCTGTCTGCTCATGCCTGATCTGAATAGTGTGACCTTTTTACTCTGCCATGCTGAATGTGTCCATGAACAATCCTAGTGGAAAGTTGTATCCTGACACTTCCTGGCCTTTGGTTACTTCCAGAGAGCTTCTTGCTAGGTTGTCTCCAAACCTGAGGCCCACACTGAGTCATCAGGGTCAGCTCCAGGTTCTTCTTCATTTTCAGTCTTGTTACCTTAAAAAGACAGACACCAACACCTGTGGTTGTTCTAGTCTGCTGTCTGTTGCTATGATAAACACTGATAGCAAAAGCCGCCCGTGGAGGAAAGAGTTTATTTCATCTCACAGTTATTGTCCACCATGAAGAGAAGTATGTGCAGAAACTCCAGGCAGGAATCTGGAGGCAGTAGCTAAAACAGAAGCCATAGAGGGGTGCTGCTTACTGGCTTGCTCTCCATGACTTGCTTAGCCTGTTTTCTTATACAACTCAGGGCCACTTGCCCAGGGGTAGCACAACCCACACTGGCTGGACCCACCTATATAAATCATTAATCAAGGAAATGCTTCCGACATGCACACAGACCTATTTGACAGTCAGTTCCTCAATCAAAATGTTCTCTTCCCAGGTGACTCTGGTTTGCTTTAAGCTGACAAAAACTAGCCAACACACAGGTAGATGCCACCTCCCACCTCTTCCAGACCAGGTCTTACCAGGCAGAGGCTGAGCTCTAAGAAAATGACTTGTCCTTGCATTACTGATGTAGAAATTACTGGAATCTTGTCAGGTGTACTATTCTACAAGGAGAATTCTAGAAGAAATCCTTCATCAACTCACTTGGGTTACTTGGTGAGAACTTTGAAATAACAACCTGTAGCTGATCTCTGACTTTTTTATTTGGTCATCAAAGTTCATGTATACTAGGGAACACTGAGAATGAGCTTCCTTTAATCAAATGGCGTTACATCTGAAGAATATTACCCCTTCATCTTAAAATATTCTAGATAATGTTGCCACCTTAACATTGTTCTAGATGATGTCGCCTCTAGAAAGGAAATGATTAGATTTCCATGACATCAAGTTGAGTTATGACCTTAACTTAGTCTTTTTCTGTGTCAAGATTAGTCAATTGGAGAATTCTGCATTGGCATAGGGACCAGCCCATCAGTTTTACCCCCATTGCTGTAACAGATAAATGTACATATACAAGAAGATAAAATTCTGGAAAAGGAAAAACTATGACTAGAAGTAAACTTCCAATTTCCCCAGCCGCCAACTTAGAGATGAACCATGCTGCAGCAAGCCAAATGCTATCTTATCCAGAGGAGCAAGATAACTGAGCAAGCAAATTGCTTGTTCTAGTTTGGTTTCTGTTGCTGTGATAAAGCACTCAGAGGAAAGGCAATTTAGTGGAGGAAAGGATTTATTTCAGCTTCCCGCTTCCATCATCATGGATAAGTCAGGGCAAAACCCAAGGCAAGAGCTTGAAACAGAAACCATGGAAGAACATTGGTTACTGCCTGGCTCAGGTTCATGCATGCCTAGGTTTCTCATACAGCCCAGAAGTGCCTACCCAGGGAGTGTACTGGACCCTTCTGCATCAGTTAACAGTCAAGACAGGCCAACACAGACATTTACACAGCACAATGTGATCCAGGCAATCCCTCAGTGGAGGAATTCCTCTGCACTCAGATGACTCTAGGCTATGACAACTTGACAGCCAAGGGTAGCCAGGATTCTATTCTTTCTCTTTTTTCCATTATTGATTGCAGACTGACCATTGATCTTACTTGATAATAAGTCTTCTATGTTTGGAAATGCATGGTAAACATGTTCACAGTGTAGCTGCTTCCTGCTAGGATATCCTAAATTATAGAGATGTGTTCTTCATGGTTCCAGAGGCTGAAGGTTCCAGATCAAAACAAATGCAGTATATAGTAAGAGTGGGTTCCTTTTATCTTGTGTACACAAGCTTTCTTGGATTCCTTTATGAGGGTAGAGAGGCCTTCATAAGGCTCTGATCTCATGATCTCTTACTCCCATCCCACCAGGCATTAAACTTGAATGTGCAAATCTTGGGAGATACAAATAGGCAGATCATGGCACCCGCATTCTGTAAGTATTCTCTGTAGCTGACACAATCAACACTATAGCCCCCATGAGAAAGTTGGAGCGTACATTCTGCTTCTCCTCCCACTCCTGCACAAACTGCTTCTGCTGCTGTGATACCTCTGCAGCAAATCCTCTCCTTCCTTTGCTCACTGCCATGGGTTTCAGTTGAGACTCAAGCACTGGCTTTGCTGATAAAGTAATCTTTCTGAAGTAGCAATGTGGTCATCTCTGCCCCAGTGCCCCCATTACCTACTGTAATGTCTGACCACCCTGGCATGGCACACATTGTTCTTTTTGACATGCCCTCTGCCTGCTCCTCTCTGACTCCTCCACCACTACCTTGCACCTGTTGGTACCCCAATCGCTAAGCTCTGTGGTCCCTGAAATGCATTATGCTGTAACCGTATCCTGTCCACTTGCTCTCTTTTCTGCCTGGGATGCCCTTCTGCCCTTCTTTCCCTGGGAATGATGGGCATCCTTCAGATGGTGGCCTTGGCAACAATCTCAAAACCAGAAGGACAGCTGACCCTTACGAAGAGTCTACTTGCTCTGTCACTTGCTATGACACACTATGGGTTATTTACCTTCCCTTGTCTTTTTCATCAAAGTGCTCTGGCACCATATCTGAGACATGGCTGCTGTTCAGTTAAGCCAAATTCTCATGGAAGAAGCTGCGTACCACTTTACATAGCTACATATACACACATTTATAATATACTATATATAATACACATATGATAGCATGTAATATATACCATAGTACACATATAATATACATGTATATCCAAATACACACATTTAATAATATATACAATAATTCATGATCTATATAATATAATGCACATATATAAAATACAATATATTATATACCATGTATAACACATGTAATTATAGATATAATACAATGCATATATAATATATACATACTATATATGTAAGTATATACTATACATACAGTATATATACATATACATTGCATATACATACGCATACACATGCATATACATCATATACATAAACACATACACATATACATACACACATATATAGTGTAGTAGTTGTAAGTACTTGTGTAGGAGTGCACAACTGTGAGCTCAGGTGTGTGTGCACCTCTGCATGAAGGTCAGAGTTCACCATTGATTACCTTCCTGGATCACTCTCCACTTTGCTTTTTTGAGACAGGGTGTCTCACTGAACCTGGAGCTGAATTGGCTAGACTGTCTCCAGCCTTCCCCCAGTGCTAGGATTATAGGTGTGCTGAGCTTTTACTTGGGTGCTGGATATACAAACTCAGGTCTTCACTCCCACATGGCAGGTGCTCTGCTGCCTAAGCCATCTCCACCACCGACACATAGCCATATTCTAGGGCTCCTTAGAGATAAAGAGGTAATTCGCTTATTTTATTCAATGTTGTCAAACCTGTCACATGTTTTTTTTTTTTTTTTTTTTTTAAAATCCAGTCATTATTCTGCCTGGGGAGGAATAAAGTCAATTGGAAACCAAAACCATGGAGAAAAGCATTTCACATCAGGTACAAATTAAAACACTCAGGTAAACAGTAAGACAGGCACAGTGGGGGTTTTAGTGTGTGTCCTCAGGACGGATTTGCCACTAATACTTTTAATTGATACTTTCCTGGGAGCTGGGAGCTGGGAGCAGACTACTGTGTGGCTGATTTGTTTCCATGTCTTTTAACCTGTCAGCTGGTTTTATTGTTGCATAGATTCTCTCCCCTCGTCCCATTTCAGTGCTGTGGTTCCTCGTGTGCCACTGAAGTAAAGCAGTAGGGGGCCCATAGGGATTTCACAGCCATTTGATTCAAAATTTATCCTAGAGAAACCCCCTTAATCCATGGCACTCAAAACCTCACGGATAACCAAAGGAGATGAAGGAAGGCCCCTCTGGGAAAACAGAGTTCAGTCTGTAGAGTTTCCCTCTTAGGAGGATGGGGAATGCTCCAGAGGCATCTCTTAGCAGTGGCAGACTGTGACCTCTCTGGGAGTCCCACTGAGGGCTGGCTCAGCACAGGGGCCTTTGAAAGCCTTTGGTTCCTAGAGCTGCATATGTGACAGTCAGCGGGTCCTGTCCTTAGGGAATTGTCTCATCCACAAAGAATACAAGGGAGGAGGGAAGCCCTTCCTGGGAAAGCTTTGTTTTGAGGTGAACGCTACTGAAACTGTTTTGATGAAGGAGCCATGGCTGTGCATGAACCCTCCCTCTCTCTCTTTCTCTCTCCTCCCTGCCCCTCTCTCCCACTCTGTTCCTTTCTATTCTTCTCTACCTCCATACTCCTTCCTTCCCCTTGTCAATCCAGGCCCATTGCACATATAAACTCACTGCCACTGTGACTGTCTGTGTTCAAGATCTCCCCCTCTCGTGTGTGTGTGTGTGTGTGTGTGTGTGTGTGTGTGTGCGTGTGTGCGTGCGTGTGTGTGTGTGTGTGTGTGTGTGTGTGTGTGTGTGTAGGCCAGAAGTGTGTGCTGGATCTCTGCAACTAGAATTCCAGATGTTTATGAGCCATACGATGGGGGGCGGGGGGGGTAATTGGAAGCCAAAGTTGGATTCTCTGCAAGAGCAGCAAACACTCTTAACTGCCAAGACATCTCTAGAGCCTGGACTGACCCCTTTTGTGAGAGACAGAGTCTCACATATTGCAGGCTAGCCTCGAACTCACTCTGCAGCCGAGAATCTCCTTCAACATTGGACCCTCCTGCCTCCACCTCCTAAGTGCTGGGATTACAGATGTGAACCGCCACGGCCAGTTTATGTAGTGCAAGGGATAGAACCCAGGTTGGCAAGCAATCAACCTCCAAGTTTTTAATAAAGGTAATTTATATAGGTAATTAAAATTCTTTTTTATTTTATTTATTGAGATTTTCATACAATATACAGTATGTTTTAACCAGAATCACATTCTAGTCTCTCTTCTCTAGCACCTCCCAGAAAACCCTGCCCAGGTTCCTCCAAACTTTTTTTTAAACCAATGAGTCCAGTTGATGCTGCTAATATGTCCATGAGTACAGGATCATACTCCTGGGCATGGGCAAGCTACCACCAGGGGCTGCATCCCTGAACAAGCTGATTCTGCTTACCCCAGCAGTCATCAGCTGTCAATAGCTCCTTAGCTAGGGGCGGTGTTTGTGAGAACCTCCTCCACCCATCTGGGAGATTTGACTAGTCTTCTCTTAGGCAGATTTTGAACACAGACAGTCACAGTGGCAGTGAGTTTATATGTGCAAGGGGCCTGAATTGACAAATGCCTATTTGTGTGTATGTCACTGAAGTGTCCTCTGAATGAGAACAAAGGGCATAACATAAAATGGTCACTCACCATTAGAACCCTCTTCTGTTTGGTTGGCTACGCTTAACTACTTCACTCTAGGGATCCATCTGAAAAGCTATTTTGTGATTTCTGTTGCACTGTATTCAAGGCTATACTTAGAAGAGCTGGCCATTGGTCTGGGCATGTAGCTGCAAGCCCCAGTATTGCTTTTAGAAAGCAATGCCCATCTGTACTAGAGAGCTTTAAGTCATGGTCACAGAGTCCCGGATACATGGGATGAAGCTAACCTATGGATGAACAGTTCAATGAAGTTTTACATTACTTTAAGCAGCCACTACGAGAGCTACTGTGAATGTTTCCATCACTACGAAGTTCCTTCTTACTTTTTTTTTAGTCAGGCCCATCTCCCAGTCTCAGCTCCACCGCTGCCAACCCTCTGGGAACTGGTGATCCATTCTTTCTTCCAACAGTTTTGCCGATTCCGGAACGTCATAGAAATGAAATCATGCAGTATTTGGACCTTTTATATTTAGACCTTTCAATCTACCTTTCTTGACTTAACAAAATGCGAGATCCACTCATGTCACTCCACCTATCCATAGCTTATTCCTCTTCCTTGGATTGCTCATTCACCAATTGGACATTTGGTTTCCTTTCAGTCCTTTGATGATTTTTTTTCCATAACGTTGCCACAGATACTGGCAGGTAGAGTTTATATAGACTCAGTCTCTTTTTCTCTTGCGTAGGTTGCTATGAGCAGAATCACTGATCATAGGTTGCACGTGAGTGGAACATACTCAAACTGCCAACTGGTTTCCAAAGGCCATCAGCAATGGGTGACTCTACTTTGGCCTCTATCTCACTGGCATGTGGTATGGTGTTTGTGTGGAGATACACATGCCATAATGCACCTGTGGGAGTTAGTTCTCTCTTCCCCCCTGAGAGTCGTGTCAATCGAACTCAGATTGTCAGTCTTGGCAGAAAGTGTCTTTACCCATTGAGCTATCTTGATGTTTCTAAGTTGGTTTTTTTTTCCAGTCTGAGAAATTAGACTAGTACATAATCAATCTTGATACAGATTGTGTATACAAATCACTAGTCAGGAGTTAAGCTTACCATAATTTTGAGACAAGGTTTCTCTATGTAGCCCAGGCTGGCATGAGCCCTCCATCCTTCTACCACAGCTATCTGAGTGTAGTAGGTGACCACCATTATGCTATAGGTGAGCACCATTGTGCTGTAGCTTGTTGAGGACCCATCCCCATGCTTATTTGCCATCCATATTTCATCTAAGGCAAAACATCTATTAAGATCTTTTGTATATATTTTTTAAATTGGTCATTTGTTTTCTACTTATTGATTTATGAGCCTTCTTTACATATTGTAAATAGAAGCTGTTTAAACAGAGTTTTATATTGCAAACATTTTCTCCTGGTTTTTAATTCACTTTTTCTTGCTCCCAAAAGTAGCTTTACAATCGAAGGCATTTTAAGAAGTTAAATAAAGTTGATAAAGATCCAACTTATTAATCTTTTAGTTATTGTTGGCAGCTAATTTAAAAATGCACTTGGGAAACAGTGGTAAAATATAGGATTTGATATTTTGGGGAAAGGAGGATTTAGCTGGTACTGGAAACCTTACTTAAATTCCCACCTTAGTTACCTCCACTATAAGGCCCTTTTCTTGTTTCCTCTTGTGCACCCCTGGCTCATCCATTGCTAGTCTTATGCCTAGCCCAGGCTACCTGAGACCAGAGAGAATAGTGGTCTCTGCACGCTACTCAGCTCATACTTTCACTTCCATATTTTATGTGTTTGGGTATTTGTCTACATGGATGTATGTGCACCAAGCATTGCCATACCCACAGAGGCCAGAAAAGGGCATTGAAGTCCCTGGAATTAGAGTTACAGATGATCCTGGGTGCTAAGAACCAAACCTGGCTTCTCTGCAAGAGCAGCCAGTGCTCTTAACCACTGAACCATCTCTCTAGCCTTTCCCTTCCAAGTTTGTAAGCTACAGTCCAAACTGCATCTTTTACAAGTTCTCCAAGAAGTATGATACCTTATCTGCACCCCTCTAAAGGCCTCCCACTCAGGTAGCTCTCATTTATGCATTGGGCATTTCCCAATTACTATATTTCTTATACTTTTCTTTCCAGTTTCTTCTAACCCTTTCTCATTGCCTCTCCCTCTTTCTTCAGGTTCCTTTCTCATGTCTCCATTTTAGTGTGCATCATCTTGTAACTATTTCACTTGCTTGGCTCTCTGCAGCCACACCATCTTCCTTGTGCTCCTTACAGATGATCTTCCCAGTGTCTGAGATGATTTTTCTGTTCCATCTTGTCTATTACTGTGTTTTCATCAGAACCCTGTGAAATCTTCTCTGCTCCATTGGCTCACTCCTACTCCAGGACCTTGCTGATCTGTCTTGCCTACCCCTCTTGCTCCCTCTTGTGAGATGATGGACCAGTCACTTTAAGCTCGATGGATTTCACAACTTGACATGGTCAGGCCGTGGCTCCAAACTCTCTTCTTTGGTCTTCTTTTCTCATTTCTGTGAATCACTTCTTTAGCTTCCTTCTGTTGATGCAAACCTTACTTCAGGTACAGTGTAGAATCTGTCTCCTATAGTTTTCCTTATCCAATCCTGGTTTTCTTAGCCTGCCCCTCAGCAACAAAGTCCCTGGGGCACTGAGGCTGCTTTGTACCTTTCCCTGTTTCCTTGTAGTAGTTTCCCCTCTAGAGCTTGGTATTAAGGTAGTGGGTAGGGGACAATTTGCTTTTAAACATGTGTGGCATGTATATGTATGTGTTCATATATAGATATGTACAAATTTACATATATACACATACACATATGTGTGTGTATGTGTACATGTATATATAAAAAAAATTAAGTGCACTTAGAGACCAAAGTTTAACAATGCTGTCTTCCTCGGATTCTTTACACATTATTTTGAGACTTCGTCCCTAGCGAACCCAGAATCTACCAGTTAGTATAGACAAGCCTTAACACCAGCAAGAATAATGACCCTTAATCTTAAAGCCTTAATGTTCCCAGGGGTTTGGTTATTTGCTACATTACAGTCTGATATGTTTGGGCTTGGGGGGGGGGGGGTTCTTGCTCTCCACAGTTATTGAAAAACTCATAGTCCTCTATCCTCAACTATCAGTTTTCAGCATAGACAGGCACTGCCATGTGAGAACAGCAAACAGAGAATGATGCAGAAGACATCATTGCCTGGCCCAGAGTGGAACCTTCCAGTCCCACTGATAATTTCTAAGACAGAATTCACCTATATGACCCCAGTCTAACAGCACAAGCACCTAGAAAATTTAATCTTCCCATGACCCCAAGAAAAATGACGTTCATGCTATGTATTTAGCATCATATCTGTTACACAAATGGAGTTTCTTAACCTCTCTGTGCCTCTTATTCTTATATTTAAAAGAGGACTCTATAGCTGGGTACCGTGGTACGTTCCTTTAATTCCATCACTCAGGAGGCAGAGGTAAGCAGATCTCTGTGAGTTTAAGGTCAGTCTGGTCTACAAAGCAAATGCCAGTACAGACAGGTATGTTACACAGAGAAATCTTCAAAAACCAAAACCATAAACAAAACTAAAAAGGAATTATATTAGTCAAGATTGGTTTTAATTATATATAAACAAAAGTCCAAAGTCACATTGCTTTTAAAAGTTTAATTGTTCTACTACAAAGGTATACTACAGAATAATTTGTCTCGCATGGATACATACGATACATAAAATATTCAAGGACCTTGCATCCTCCAAACTCTCTCATTAACCATACCTAGTAATCATCATGTAATGACTAAACTCATGGCTTAAAATGTCAACTAGGTTTCTAGCTATCCCAGCCAGGTTCTAAGACACAGATGAAAAAAGAAGAAAAAAAGAGGGTTTAATCCTCTCTAGTAAAGCAACATTCAAGAAAGACCATATGAACATCTTTGTTTACATTTCACTGGCCAGAACTTAGTTATATAGCAACTAAGATATAGTATAGGTAAGAGTATCTGAGAAATATATTAAGCTGCCAAGACAAAAATGAATACATCCATCTGAAGTCCAAATTTATATTTTCCAAATTAAAGAAAAATGGATGTTGTAACAGCTCATTTTCATTTTTAACTTGCTACAACTAGAGTCATCTGGGAAGAGGACACTTTACCTGAGGAATTATTTGCATCAGATTTGGCCTGTCCCCATATCTGTAAGAGAATGTCTTGACTGATGATTAATATGGAAAAGTACAGCCCACTGTGGGTGGCACCATCCCTATAACAAAACCAGCTGATCGTGAACTAGTGAACAGGCCAGTGGGCAGCATTCTTCCATGATTTCTGTTTTAATTTCCATCTGAGTTCCTGCTCTGACTTCCCTCAATGATGGCCTGTTGCCTGTAACTGAAAGCCAAATAAATGCTCTGCCCCAGTCCCCAGTTGCTTTTGTTCAGAGTTTTATTTTTGATTTTTTGTTGTTGTTGTTGTTTTGTCACAGCAACAGAAAGGAAACTAGAATAGATTATGAGAAGGCAGCTAGCATTCTGCCTCTAGGGTAAGAATATTTACTTACTAAATAAATTTAAGGGTCAAAAATACATCAAAATTAGTGGCCAATAAGTGATAGTTGTTGTAATTATAAACACAATTATATGCCTGCCCAGAATAGAGTTGATAAATATTTAAAACAGGTCAATATGGAAATGTGTTTATCTGAATTTAATTACTTCATTATGCCGTTATTTCTTTTTTTATAATTAAATATTAATTCACTCAGATATCAGAAGTTTCTCTTCTTGAGAAGTCCTTATTAACTGATATTTGTCAAGAACATTTTCCCCCACAATACCTTGTTGAATTCTGGGTCACTTATATGGATGGCAGTAGGGTGTGGCCTTAGGGCAAATGAGAAGAGAAGGGAATGGACAGGAGGTTAAGACTTGGTATTATGGGTAGCTTTCATTGTCAACTTAATACAAGTTAGACTCACCTGGAAAGAGAGGGATGTCCACACTGAGCTGGTCTATGGGCACATCTATAGGAGATTGCCTTACTTAATGTGGGAAGACCAGGTCAGTGTAGGCAGCACCATTCCCTAGGCAGGAGTCTTCAGCTGATTTGATTAGAGAAATCGCAAGCAAGAAAGAAAGAATGCACGTTTCTTTTCCTCTGCTTTTGCCTATGGATGTGAAGTTTCCGTCTTGATGGCCATCCCTTGGAATCATAAGCTGAAAATCCCTTGTTTCATGAGTTGCTTTGATGTCAGGTAATTTAGCATAGGGACACTTAGGAAACCTGATTTCTGGTCCTAATTCTGCTTCTAACAAGCATAACTTTCCATCTTTACAATTCTGACCCACTTAACTGTTCAAGGCCTCTAAGGAGTTGTGTCTTATATATGATGTCACCTCTCCTCACTCCTGGCTGATACTTTTTCCTCAAATCTCCAGAATGGACCATTCTTTTCTCTGTACAATGTTGACCGATCTGTAACACCAGTGCCCTACTAGACTTGAGAATGCATCTTTCCATCTAGACTCCAGGTTAGTAAAATCTTTTATAAGACTAGAATTCTTCATAAGCTAAGGATATGATTCAGTGGGTGCAGTACTTATTGTACCAGTGTAAGGACCTGCATTCAAATCTCTGAAGTCCATGAATAGCAAAGTTGCCTTAGTATTGTGCATCTGCAATCCCAGTACTATAATGGATAGTACTATTATGGAGAGCGGTATGGCAAGATGGGAGGTGGAGACAGGAGAGTCCCCAGAGGCTCGAGGATCAGGGGCCAGATAGTCTGGCTGATGCAATGGCAATCATCATCATCATCATCATCATCATCATCATCATCATCGTCATCATCGTCATCATCGTCATCATCATCATCAAGGTTTAATCAAGGTAGAAAGTAACGACTGACAATCACATTTACACTCATTCATGTGCATCATGTACACTAACAGGCTTCTACCTACTTGGGTGTTAGAAGCAAAAGGACCACATGCTCAAGGCTTGCCTGGAAAACAGAGTAATTTCAAGTTCATCCTATGAAACTTGGTAAGATACTGTCTCAAAATTAAATTTAAAAATAAGCTTAGCCTGTGTTTTAGTGGTGAATTACTTGCCAGGCGTGTTCCAGGTAGTGGGGTTTAATTCACGATATTTCTCTCTCTCTCTCTCTCTCTCTCTCTCTCACACACACACACACACACACACACATGCGCACACACACACACACACACACACACAAAGACATACACATACACACACAGATAGTATCAATCTAAGACATAGAGCTTTTGGATTGCAGTTCAAACTCTGTGCCAATATTCTTTGGAAACCTGCTTGTATCACCTGCCCTTCCCAGACCTCCATTTTCCAAGCTCCAAGACGAATGGTTCTCACTGACAGGCTCTCAGAGAACAGCCATCTTTAGCCTCCTACTATTTTAGTATGGCAGGTCGTTGCCCTGGTCATCTTCCACATCATCATGTCAACATTACAGTAAGAACGTTCAAATAATTGTCACAGGCAATGGTAAGCAGACTTTTCCCAGGGCTAGTATGCATCTTCTGGGTCCTTTCTCTGAAAGCATCCTGAGTCTTGAATGCATTTCTTGTCCTATTTGGTAGAATACTTCTGTACAAATGTCCAGCATCCCAATTTCTGGGCCCATAGAAGAGCTGACAAAGGAAGACTTCAGTAGATTCTTTTGGATCAGATCCATGCTGTAGCAAGCTATGTGATCCTTGTGAATTATAAAATAGGCATTGTGATATTACCAAGAGGGGCTTTGATGGTTATTGAAAATGTGGATAAAAATTCATAGCATAGACAAACTCTTTTGGAAATACTAACTAATATTATTTCTAATATGGTTACTAATAATCGTGCTTTCCTTTCCAGAGATGTACAAAGGAATTTAAGGTGGGTGATATTTGATGTCTAGAACAAAGGGACCAAGTGCCCAATTTCAAGTGCATTTTATTAGTGTATACTGATGTATAGTGATAGGCTTCATAAAAATATTTCATTCAAGAAATTCTTGTATTTTGATCATGTTTACCTTACCTTACCTTCTCCTGTCTCCTTATTTCCACTATCATCCATATTGTAATCCACAGTGGTGCCCCCCCCCCATGTATGCATGTATGTATATACATACATACATACATACATAGAGAGACTGTATACATATCTACATATTATTTTCCTGATTCTAGCTTATTTTGTTTAATATGATCTGCAGTTTCATCCATTTTCCTGTACATGACAACATTTTGGTTTTCTTTACAGCTGAACAACATATCACTGGGGTGGTTTGAAGGAGAATGGCCCCCAGTTGGTGGAACTGCTTGGAAAGGATTAAGAAGTGTGGCCTTACTGGGGAAGGTGTGTTACTGAGGGTGGGTTTAAGGTTTCAAAGGATCATGTCATTCCCAGTTAGGATGCCCCCCATTCTTCCTAGTTGTTGGCTCAGTATGTAAGATCCAAGCTACTGCTCCAGCACCATGCCTGCCTTCTTGCTGCCACAATCCCCACCACAAGAGTCATAGACTCTAACCTTCTGGGACTGTGAGACCCCAAACTAACTGCTTTCTTTTATAAGTTGCCTTGCTTATGATGTTCTGTCACAACAATAGAAAAGTAATTAATACAATTGTATTCCACAATGTCTATATATTCCATTTTCTGCATCCATTCAGCAGACTTTTAAACCATAATCTAAGCAATGGGCTGTGTCATTTCAGGTTCTATGGCAGTAGAACACTCAGCCTTAAATCCTTGGAGTTTTATTTTCTAAGGTGTTAGGCAGATGGGACATCATTAGTGTCATGTCTGGTATGGGTTCCATCGGTGTTTTTCCAAGAGTATTACCAGGTACTCCAAGTTGTCCTGTAACTGACTGTTACTTGGTATAATCTGTCAATAATTCTCCTCTCATTGCAAAACATTTATAAGATGAGGGATAAAATAAATATTTTACTAGTTTAGACTTTTCAGAGAGGTATATTGTGTTCTAAAGCAGCTTCGTGCCATTGTGAATTAGCTCAGTGGTTGCCAGTCTCAAAGGGCTGTGAAGTTTAAAAAAACCTCAAAAAAGTCATCAATAATAAATTTGATGACAGCATTATGTACATCCAAAAACACCATCCAAGAAAAAGGGATAATACTGGCTGTCTCTACCAGCTTGATTGTTTGCTGTTGCAATTACTTGGGTCATTTATAAAATTTATGATGCCCTTAAGAACAGAAGAGCCTTTCTGTTGATGAACAGGTATAATCTGGATTTTAAAACCAAAATGAAGGTAAAGCCAGAAGCCTCTAAAAGATTAAATATCAGAAGGATCTCTGCTAAGCGCCAGGTTAGCATCCCTGTCCTAGGAGGAGATGGTGAAGTGGAGAGCATTTGCAGACACAGGTGCTCATCTTCCCATAACCTGCCCTGGACTTAGAGCAGGAGTGTTGCCTCTTCAACTCCTGGTGGATGCTGAGTCAGAAGAGAGCAGCCTGGTGGTCGGGAGGTTTTTCTGGGCTCCTAGGAGACCACTATCTATTTAGATCATGGCTATGTGATATCTGACTTGGAATGTCTTAGTTCCTCTCACAGTGCCTGGAATATAATTGGCATTCAGTGTTTACCTAAAGAAGGTCATTTCCAGGAGCAAGACATAGTGGAACCCCATTATCACCAAAAAGATTTTTTTAAAATGGACTTGGAGTTCGCTCATCATTGCCAGAGTTGAATGCCATAGATAAAGGACATGACTGAGTGAGCTCTTTGTTGTGGTCAAGATGCCCAAGAGTACCTGCTCTTCAATTTGTCTAGTAATTAGTTTCTTTAGCCTCTAATGGGACAGATGTGCATGTGGACCACTTTCTGGAATTCCAGATATGATTCACAGAAATCTGTCAACTGTATCCCAAGTGCTGATGGAAATGCAGCGAACAAAAGGCATCTTTGCTCCTGAATTGCTCATGGCCCAGTGCAGGAGGCAGGCACTTAAACAGATGCACACAATGAAGCAGAAATGAAGACCCAGGAGAGGGATCTGAGTGCCAATTGGGTGAAGAGGACAGATTGTCATGGGGCAGGGGAGCAGTTAAAGACACGAGGTGTGAACTTGTTCCTCAAAGTTATGCAGGATTGCTAGAAGGGAAAGAATGCTGTCTCAGTCTGAAGAGCAGCAGGCAGAATTTCCCAGGCATGCTTAAGGCCATTTCAGTTTATAGAAAAGGAGAATGTCTTTATTTAAGGAGTAGAGGTCATGGCTGGGGCAAGGTGAGGGAGCATACGACATATAATAGAGTTTCCGCTATGTAAGAATATAAAATATGGTCTTACCACAATTCAATCATTCATTCACTCACCCCACAGCTGTTCACTGAGAGCCTGTCATGTTTGGGGCACTGTGCTAAATATTAGAGCTTTACATGAGTAAAATAAAAAAGAACCTTACTTCTTTGATATTCTAATAGAGAGACAAACCACAAGGAGATGGATGAGCAGGTAATAGCAGTGGTCTAGAATGGTGTTATGAAGGAATTTATTAAGGTCCACAGAAAGAGGGACTAGGGGATTTGTTTTCTAATATAGAGGTATAGGTAACATTCATGCTGTTCCCTAGTGTAGTTATTCAGCTGCGGTAGAGGGAGAAAATTATCAAGAACACTTAGAAGCGTGTGACTAGAAAAGTGTTCAAGACCAGTGTGTATAGTGGTTGCTTTTGTTTCTGCTGTGACAAAATATCTGAGCAAAACAAGGAATGAAGGGCTTGTTTTGGCCCATAGCTCAAGGGTCCAGTCCATCATGGTGGGGAAGGCACAGCAGCAGGAGCATTAGGCAGCTGGTGAACTGAGGGCAATGAGTGCTGGAGTTTTGCTTGCTTCTTTGCTTCTTCCTTTCTTATTCAGTCTGGGACCATAGAATGGTGCCACCCATTTACAATGGGTCTTTCTACCCCAATTAACATAATGTAGAAGCTCCCACATGACTTTCCTAAAGGTATATCTCCTAGGTGACTGTAGATTCTGTCAAGTTGACAATCACTATCGCTGGGGAGACATATACAAGGTTTTTCAGTGTGAGTTTTTTTCAGGGCTTGGTATGAAAGGTGAAAGAGAAGAATATTGCTGCAAATTTTCCATGTCATAGATGGTAAGCATTTTTTCAAAACAGGGGCAGGGCTTGTTGGCTATGTAATTCAGGAGAGGGAAGAGGGTTTGGGATTCCACACCTTCTATATCCTAACAAGCTCATCTGGAGGGGACATACTATGTATAACACAGATGCCTGTCATTCTCCATCTTGAACTTCTTGGTGATGGTCTCTCTGTACCCAGCAATAGTAACAACCCATAACCCATTTCTTCTATGCAGCCTTTGCTACCATTTCTTAGGGACTGGGAGGCAGATTAACATAGGGCCAATGGCCTCAATTCTTCATGGGGTACTTTAATGTTTCTGGACCACATTGCTGATGAAATGAGACTCTGTAGGCCAACCCACCATAGTGGGGACAAAGAGGACTGCACTAGGAAGGGACCATAAAACTCAATGTCCCATCTACCATCCATCCCAAAGCAACTTAAGAGAGAATTTACTTTGGCTCACAGTCCCAGAGGAGTTATAGTCCTTTATGGTGTGTGTGGGGGGGGAGTGGGGTGGTGGCTGCAGGAGCATGAAGCTGGTCCATCACACACTCTTTTGGTTGTGAGGAAGCAAACAGAAACTGAGGCTGGTCTACAAAACATCAAAACCTGCTCCTTAGTGACCTTCTTCCTCCAGGAAGGTTCCAGCTCCTAAAGGATCCATGGCTTTCCTAAACAATACCACTTGGCGAACGTTTAAACATAGAAGCCTGGGTAGGACCACATCTCACATTTAAACCACAAATAGATCTTTACATGTCACCCACTGATGGGGACCGTTAGAACTGGAAGGATTTGTAGCATGATGGAAGTGTGGACAGCTTCCTGATTTCAGATCTGAGAACTACACTATAACAGGAGCCATTCTGAGGCCTGAAGAGGTCACAAGGTCATATATGTTTTCAGTGTTCTCAGTCATGTCATTACATCAGCAGAAACTGCATTGCTTACAGAGTGCTTTGCCTAGAGTACTCCATAAATCACACAAACATTCAGTCTGAACTCAGTAGATGCTTATTGAAGCCCCTGCCTGCTACATACCAGGTACTATAACAGCCATCAAAGGTTCACTGATAAACATAAAGAGTTGGAACACCTGTGGGCTTTATTTTTATTTTTTGGAATCTATACTATGGGTCCCCAAGATTATGTATGGTCCTTTCTAGGTGCTTAGGCCCCCATTTCAGACAGGGTACTTGGTGGAGGGAGCCATGGTACTCACAGGACAGGACTTAGGATTCATTGTGGATATCATCTTGCTTCCTCTGATGGAATTACCATCCCGGAGTGCAAAGGGCAGATAATAAAACTATAGACAGGAGCACAGAAGTCCCCATAGAGGTAACTTCTCCCATGCTCATATAAGCAATGATTTTGGCTAAAGATGAGATTTTTCCATGACAGGAACCTAGGCCCACACTCCTCTGGGGTTCTGAAGAAGTTCTGATGCTTGGCTCTTACCCAGCAGTCCTCAGTTGATCTTGGAGAATTTCACAACTAGTGAACAAGAATGTGCAACCATGTTTGGGAACGACTTATTTGAATGCCTGTTTTAAGACTTGTTACTGGGCTTTAGAGCTAGAGCCCACAAGTGTGAGGACTGACGTTTGGATCTACAGATCTATCTAGTGTACCTGGCAGTAGGGATGGCAGATCACATCTATTTCAGCCTCAGAAGGTATCTGTGAGCTTTGGGTTTGTTTGAGAATCCTTGCTTCAAAGAACAAGGCAGATAAGAAATGGAGGAAGATTCTTTACATCATGGAAATGAGGGTGGAGGTGATAGGGTAAGGAATGGTACACGCATAAGCATGCATGTGTACTCACATGTACATGGGACACCCATACACACACATGCACCCACATGCATACAAACATGCACCTATGTACACACATCATACAAACATCTTGGGCAAACATGAAAGAAGAGTTTTAGAATATATTCTTCCCCACAATCTGTCAAAGTGCTAACAGGAGCCAGGCATGGCAGCATGTGCTTTTTTTTTTTTTTTTTTTTTCTTATTTTATTGTTTTATTAGCTTACATTCCAAATGTAGTCCCCATTCCCGGGCCCCCCTCCAAGAGTTCTTCACCCCCTTTCCATTGCCTCTGAGAAGGTATTCCCCCAATTTCAGCTACTCTGTAAGGAGGGGCTGAACCATCACTTGAATCTAGTCTAGGCACTATGACAAGAGTTTATTCCAGATATAAAATAAAATAAAGCCAGGGTTGGTGATCATGCTTCTTACACCAATGCCAGAGAAGGGGAGACAGTAGGAAGCTTGGGGCTCACTGACCACTCAGCCCAGACTAGTAAGTGACTTCCAGAACAATACAAGACATTTGTCTCAAAAAAGAAGAATGGTACCCGAGTAACAGCACCCAAGGTTAGCCTCTGACCTTTACATGCACAACATGAACAGGGGAACACATAGTATAGAAACATGTACAGATAGACATGCATGCACATACATACACATACTCAAACACAGATATATATATGCACATTCATACAGGCACATATACAAACAGAGAACACACACAGATAAACATGCATACACACAGATTTAGATGCACACATGCACATACATACATGCACATATACAGAGAGACACACAGACCAGAAACACACAGATGAACAAACACCAATCCATGTAAACATACATGCCCACACATGTACAGATACATACATGTACATATTCACACACAGATACACCTGCAGATACAGACACCTATATGCACATGTTAAGTACACATGCAAAAGCATATACATGTACATGCACATACATAAACAGTCAAACACATGCACATAAACATGCAGACACACATTGCCAACATATGCACATAAGTATTCCAACAGGGACTCCAGTAGTTTGGAGTAGTGAGGTGTTCCACATGTTCCTGCAGATACATACAATCCCCAATCCCTGCAATTTACTCTCTGGCTTCAAGAATCTGGAATAATTGCCAAAGGCCACTGATAAAAATAAAAGCCTATATCTGACAGACAGGAGAAAGCTGAAAAAAAAAAACCATGGATGCCAAGAGGAGTATTGAAAGGCAGGCTTTGTTAAAAAGAGATAGCCTTGTACCATCCTCTTCCCCCAAGCTTTACAACTCTGTTCTTGCTGCCTTTGAAATAAAGCTCTCTTCCTGCCTCCCTCCCCACTCTCCTGAGCAGCTTTAGGGGACACACACAGGACAAGGACTCCCTTAGGCTGTCTGAGTTCCATTCAGGAAGAACAGATGACTCAAGCCATGGCCGCCAGCCCTGCCCACTTCTCTTCCACCTGCTCACAGCTGAAAGAGTCTGTAATGTACCTTGTCATCTCAGCTCCATGCTCTTTGTTCCTGGCAACCCTCAGTTCTCTCAAGGTCCTAAGCAAGACTTTGCCTAGCTTCACAGAAGCTCCCGTAGAGTGACCCCTAGACGCCCCACACCTGGCCTCTCCCACAGCAGTCTCTGCTCTAGTGTCTCCACCCTTTCCCTTCCTTCTGCCACAGGGCTTTTCACCCAGTCTTAGGAAATGCTCAGCGAAGCTCCTGTTTGTCATGTATTTGGGTGATTTATTCAATGACCATATGTTCTGTCCTCACTGAATGGCAAGATTGCTATGGGTAAGAGATACACCTCCTGTGCTTATCATTGATCTCTGACATCTGCTACAGTGCCTGTATGTAGCATGTGCTCACATAAACATTTATCAGACTGAAGAAATGGATGAGTAGATCCATTTGTTGCTATAATACCAGCTCCCTATTGAGATGACACTGTGTAAGCACACAGGTAGGTCTAAGAATTAAGGCTGTCAATTGCATTTAGACCCGCACCATCTTTCTTTACATCCACATGGTCTTATGTAAGGGAAAGAAATGGATTCCAGAGATGGATAAGTTCAAATCTCTTAAAAAGCTAGCTTTCTTGGTGAGTTTGTTGAGATGGTGTCAGAAGAGGGAGGCACATTGCAGTGCCTCAATGAGTACCAGGTACGCCATTCAGTTTGTCTTTACAGTGACTACCAAGGCAGACATTACCCAGCCTCATTAAAAATAAAGAGAAATTAAGTAATTTTCTCAGGGTTTCATAGATAATAGACTGATGGTGTAGAATACAAACCAGATGTTTCTGTTTCTGAGGCTCTTAATCCCGCTGCTGCCTGAACTTCTCTTTAACTTTTATTTTTCTCCTAAGACAGGATGTTTTATATATCTCAGGCTGGCCTTGAACCACTATGTAGTTCAAGATGACCTTGAACTTTTGACCCTCCCATCTCTACCAACAAGTACTAAGAGTGCAGGTGTGTGCCACCAAACCACAGTTTTATGTGGCACTGGGGATTTATCCCAGGTTTCAGTGCACGTTAAACATTCAATGAGCTAGGCTGCATACAGTCCCTCTGAATTGTTCTTTAACAAAATCCAAATGGCCACCACACAGCACACATGTCTAGAGGATGCCTAAATTCCAGGCTATAGGCAGGTAGGACTTCTGAACCCACAGAGCCTCCTATGACTCCCTCCCCCTCAGAGCAGCAGCAAAAGACGAGAGTGCCTCTGGAAGTCTTGAACCTAGATCTTGATTATCCCAGCTAATGATATTTAAATTATGCTTGTCTGTCATAAAAATATATTGCAACCTGCTAAAAAAAAAAAAAAAAAAAAAAAAAAAAAGTACTGCCTGCTGGTAAGTGCTGCTGGCGGCTTCCATTTTTGTCCTTTCCCCTCATCTTGTTCTATTTCATGCTACCCTAAAAGATGCTGCGGTCCCATTAAGCATTTCTTGACATCTGCTACTTGAAAAAAAAAAACCAACAAATCCATCTCTTATTGTCCCATTAACATTGTTTTATTGAAAAAGTAATACAAGTGTAGTAGAAAAAATCAAATAATATAGTAGAACATATAAGAAAGTGTATCTCTCTCTTTGTCTGTGTCTCTCTCTCTCTCTCTCTCTCTCTCTCTCTCTCTCTTGCTTGTAGATCCCCTCCCACTATTACTGCTTTCTTGGGAAAACTTCTGGAACTCTTTTTATATAGATGAAAATATGTCTATGTGTCTATGTGTTTATATATACATATGTTGTTATGCAAATACTTCTAATGGCTAAAAGTAAGTCTATGTTTTGAAGAAGCAATAATGTACACCATCAAACATTTCTCGGTAATCCTACCCAGATTCTTACTTCAAACTTCTAATTGCCTTCTATTTATTTATGTGGTTGGAATTCATGACTGGAGGTACAAGGAACTTGGCAGCGTCCAGGCGTTTGGCAAGAAACCCTTCCTTCCCTTATAGGAGTAATTAAAAGCCTCTTCCAAAGTGGAAATTAATCTGGTACTTCAAATAAGCAGATATTTATTAAGCTACTAGAAGCACCCTGGCGTGGTACAACTGGCATGGGAATGTGGGAATTAGGACCTTGCGGTGTGGGCCTGGATGGGTCACTTCATCTCTCGGAGATCCTGTTTCCCTCCCAGAAAGCTGAGAAAACTAGACAAGAAATTTTTGCCAGATTCCTTAATTTTTACTATTTTACAGCCGCATGCATTCTGTTTGAGAAGGTACAGGGCTAGCATCTGGGATGTGGGGCAGTGGGTGAGGGTGCTTGCTATGCCAGCAAAAAGACCCACCTGAGTGTGAACCCAGTAGTCACATAAAAGCAAGGCATGACCATGCATTCCTGAAACTCCAGGGTTAGCAGGGAGAGATGAGTCCTGTAGGCTCTGGGGATATCAAGTCTCATTGAAACAATGAGCTTCCACGTGAGTGAGAGACTCTGTCTCGAGGGAATAAGGTAGAGAGTGCAAAGACAACTATGTTGTGCTCTGATCTCTGCACACATATGTGGTCACACATATACATGTACAAACTATCACACACGCACAACATGGGAACACACATTCACAAAGATAAAAGGGTTATTAACAAAAATACAACTATTAAAAGGATATTCCAGAAAGAGAGCCTGGGTGTTTACCATATGATGATCATTGTTTCTGCCAACTAAGTATCCTCAGCTCTTTTCAGTACATGGCAGGATTTTAACGGCCCTCACCTTGGGGATCACCCATAGTCATGAGACTTGCTGAGAGTCTGTAAAATGGAATTGAACATGAATAGTGCGTATACACACACACACACACACACACACACACACACACACACACACACACACACACACTTGCATGCCCTTACATGATCTCTTGTGCTCTCTTTTCTGGAGTCTTCCTTGATCTGAGTCCCTAAGCAAGGATGCCATGGAACACAGTTCCAGCTAGTCCTCAGTGGACTCATAGTGAGAATAAGAAACAGCCCTTAATGTATTAAGTCAGTCATATATGACAGACATTTGTTGATGTTCACATGACTAACTAGATTAACTAGATGCTTTAGATTGACTAAAGCATCATGAATATGCTAGTTGTATCTCTTGAGAATACAAACTACAGAGCCAGGATAGCAATCTCCCAGCATCCACAGGGCTCAGTGTGAATGTTTGAAGGCTTCTTCAGTGATCTCCAGAGCCATTTTTAATTCTTAGTGGGATTTTCCCTTGTCTTTCTTCCCATCTTTTCTCTCATCTTTCTTTCTTTTATTCTTCTCTGTTCCCCTTTAATCTGTTTCCTACACTCTTGACCTATTTCCCTATTTTATATTCCATCTTCTGAGAGCTGGTTCTCCCCTCTCCCGGCACCTCCCCTGTCTCTCCTTTTCTTACAAAGCGTTTTCTTGACACTTACCCCCCGAAGATGGCTTCCCTGGGTCTGCCTTTCAGCTTCATAAAGCCCCATGTGATCTACATTTCCAACCCTTTTTCATGCATCTTTCTTCTTTCTTCTGGATCCCCCTTAATCTGCTTTGTTTGAATTCCCTAACCAGAATGGCCAAAGCCTTCTCAAATACTTTGTGGGCCACCTCATCCTCATTGAGTTACCCAATGCCCCTGATGTGACTGATGGCACCTTCTTCCTAGGGGTAAGGGGTGTTTTTCAATTTCAGTGAAATTAGAAAAAATTCCACATTGTTGAGATAGCCTTATAGTTCATTGGCTATTTTCAGAATTCATACCATGAGTAGGTCACAGTACCACCAATGAGAAGCCCCAAAGCTATCTGGCAGAGATGGATAGGGCTGAGGAGTTACAAACCATAAAAATGCTACAGATGTTTATGGGAAGGGACAAACTTAACTCTTAAGAGCTTCTCAAAAAAATCTGCCAGGCGGGTCCAGCTCCAGGAAGTATTAATTGGGCAATTTCCAGATGTTAATTCAAAGGACATTCAGAGCTAAGTGGGCACATATATGAATCAGAGTTATGAGCAAGGACTAGCAGCGGCAGGTGGGGTATTGGGAAGTGAGGCTTTTAAAAAAGGCATGGAAGGATGGTGTTACATAATTGTGTAGTTAAGGTTTTCCTGGAACTCACATAGAGGAGTAGAGGATCATCTTCTGGGGTTGCTAAAGTCTGAATCAAAGGCATCCCTTGACAACAGATGCCTAGAAATCAATACGAACATTCACATAGTTTACCCCAATGGAGAATGGACTGAGGCAACTGCTACTGTCTTGGAAAGGAAGCAGATTGAATCAGTTTGTCTTGACAGTAGATATAGAAAGGCAGTCTTTCTAATTGGAGTAGCCATGGGATGTTAAAGGGAGGAAGCTTTATGGGACATTGAAATGGACTCCAATGAGAGCCATAATCCCTACCATGGAGATAATGGTCTGGAGTTGTGGAGAAAGGATCCAAGATGGAGGACTAGGTGTATAAAGCCTTTTTACATGTGTTTGTGGAATTTCATTGGCCATGGGAGAAAGGCACGGTCAGAGGTCAAGGATGAGTCCTACAATCTTCCTCCTAAATATCCTGACTTCTACCTTTCTTTGGAGATCTACTTTTTCCTAGATGGCAAACCTGAGCCCAACTTTTCTGAGGCAGGTGACATTCTAAATATCAAGGGACTTTGCAAAGCAGCTGATCGTGAGACCCTAGAGTCAGCTAGCTTGTTATTCTTTAATTCACTATTCAATAAGAGGATGAATTGCTGTGACCAAAGACTTGACAAAAGGAACTCTAGGAGGAAAGGATTTATACTGGCTTCCCATTCCAAGGGACACATGGAGTGGAAGGAATGGGAGTGGGAGCTGGAGGCAGCTATTGTTGATTCTACAACCAGAAAGCAGCGAGCAATGACTGCTGGTGCTCTGGTTTCCTTTCTCATTTTTAGTTAAGTCACGACCCCTGCCCATGACATGATGTTGCCCACATTCAGGGTAAGTCTACTCATCTCAATTAATCTAGACAATCTCCCATAAACAAGTCCCCAAATTTCTTTTCACCAGGAGTCTAAATCCCATCAACTCTACTGTCAAGATTAACCATCATAGAGAGTGAAAACAGGCAGGTCACCTCGACTTCCTCCCCTTTTATTTTTCTCAATCTGGGATAAAGTAAACAAGCAGATAGCTGCTAGCTCTAGTGTTACCACTGTAACTGTAATTCTGAGAATGAGAACATTTCTATCTTTTCTTGGTGCATCATGGCAAGTGCTCACAATTAGCCCCACAATCAACACAAAGACAACTGATAACTCATAGCCAAAGCCATATGGTTACCACTCTTCCAGAGAAAGAATGGGTTCTGCTTCTCTTCCAACACTCACACACAAGTCCCCCCTCCCCACCACCACCACAGGTAGAACTGTAATCCTATGGGAAAACCCTGATGAAATATGAACCTGGCAGGTTCAGCAACCTACCCTCATCTCCTTGAGACCTGGAATGGGATCAAAGGGATCAATAAGAACTCTTAGCACACAGAGGTTATACTTGGATCTGAGCTTCTAACAGTGGCTTCCATTGTTGAACCCTCAGGGAATGAGGGCACTTTTCCTTTGAGATTTCGTGGAATGTGAATTTGTGCCTGAGATGGTTTCATGATTCCCTACCTGGCTATTATTAGTCTCTGGTGGAAGCCATGTCACCCCTGACATTCAGAGCCCACTCCTAGCTCAGTGAGGTCAGTTGCTTTCAATCCCGTGTGCCAAATGCATTCACAATGTTTTGGATCCAACTACACAAACTTTGGGCTGAAAGGGAGACAGTTTTAGCTCTCAGACTGCTTCAGCAACATATGATTCTCCTCCACAGAGTGTCTCCCATATGTCCCAACAGATTCCCCACACTTATCTTTCCTGTGAAGTAGCTTAGATCAATCAAGAGCCAGGAGTGTTGTGTCCCCATTGGCTATGGAACCCCAAACATATCGCTTCACCTTTCTTGACCTTTGCTCTCCCAAGCACAGAACTGGCTGTTATGTCTGATGGTTCTCTGGCTCAACACTGTGATTGTCTGAGGCAGGAGAATATAGTACTCAGACATTGTCTATGACTAGTGCAGGGGAGCCTCTGGTATTGTAGTATCATCTCCATGGGGTCTGTTGCTGCCTCAGTCTCTATCTTCCCACAGTAGAAAGGACCCTTGCCTCAGAGCCTGCCTCATCTGCAGGTAGCCTCACCACTGTGAACACACAGCTCACACACTGTCCACTAGTACCTGTGTTTTTGTGGGGTAGATACCCACTCAAAAGAGGCTGGTCAAATCCATGTTAGGACAGAGTCGTGTCATGGTTCATTTTTTGCCTTTGAGGCCCATTTTGTTTGGAAGACGCTTGTTGTCTAAAGCAGCTAAATTTAGCCATATTTTGTCAGCTAGAATGTACGCCCTGAAGAGAAGGCTAGCAAATCTCTGCCATGTCACACTTTATTAGTCATGCAAGCACTTAAAAGCGAACTAGGAGAGCAGCTTCTCAAGACTCAGGGTAGCGACAGTGCAAAATGCTGCGCTGACTCTTTCAGGATTCACCTCCAGCAGCAGGACGGAGGGAGAGCATGAAATCCCCTCAACAATGAGTTGTTTCTTTGCTGTCTTGCAAGATTGACAAATGGGATATTCAAATGAGAGAAAATATACAAAATGGGATAGTTAATGTTACCCTGACCTTTCTCTTTGGCACATCATAACCCTTTACACACACACACACACACACACACACACACACACACACACACACACACACGCGCGCGCGCGCGCACACACACTTCAGTTAGAAGCCAGAAATATTGTTTAGGTAGCACTTGCTCAACTGTTTAAGAGTTTGGACCAGGCCTGGAAGTGAAGCTAATCTTTCCCAGGGGTCCACTTTGGAGTTGCACCATCAGAAAAACACTATTCCATATCCAAGAGGTCAGGTGTGAATTCAGCTCTCCTGACTCTTAGGTCTAGGTTTGTCCTCTATTTAAGGTCAGGGAGGAACTGGATTTAACCAGAGCTTTGAGATCAAAATTTGCCTGCCTTGGTCTTGGCTTCCCCCCCCCCCCCAGGGTCTAAGTCTAGGGATGAACTCTCTATGTAGGTAAGGATGATTTTAAACTTCTGATTCTCTCACCTCTATTTCCTTGGGATATTGCCTGCTGGGATTGCAGGCATGTATCACTACCTTTGTTTTGTGGTGTGCTGGGGGATTAAATTCAGTTCTCTGGGCATACTAGGCAAGTACTTTACCAGCCATGCCACATTCCTAGTCTTTTAGCTTTATTTTCCAATGTTCTCTATCAGCACCCTGAATTTCTCCAGTCATCTCCAAGGGTCAAAATATATTTTTCTGGCAAAAGCTGTGGATATCTAGCTACCTCATGTTGTTTATGAGGCTGGATCCAGTTTGCTTCTGCAGTTGTTGGACATAGTCTTCAGTGAGACATGAATCTTCTCTTTGTATGAGGCCCATATGATGCAAAGGCAAACCTCTTTGCTCCCCACAGGGGACAGAGAACTTACCACAGCTTTTGTTCTTCCGTGCTTCTATGGCAGGTTGACAATTTAAAGTCTCTTCTGGCAACCCCTTCCTGAGACATTTCTGGACTGTCTAAATAAAGACAAATGCTTAATTCAATATGACAAGATGCCTCTAAGCATCTTGCAAAGAAATCGCTTCAGTGTCCCGACCCTCACTGGGCAGCCAGCTCCCTGAGAATTAAAGGCCCAATGGCATCACCAGTCTGGACTGGACCAGTTCTTGTCTTTTATCTAAAAGCACAGAAGAGGATTCATGTCCTCTGTGGAATGGCACTCAGAATGCTAATGATGGAAGCAGCTTCAAAAAGGCAAACCCAGGGTCATGGTGTTGAAGAGATCTACGAAAGGCTGAACTGCTAGTTATCAACACTGGGTCATCTAACTGGAAGGCCAATGGGTAGTAGCATGGTGGACCCAATGAGGCATACCTCTTGACCTTGTCTCCTAACAAGCTGCCTGATCTCAGGCTACACTGAACCTCTCAAGTCTGTTTCTTCCTCTGAACCAGATAAAGAGTTCTTGAGAAGATCTCCGATCATTAAGCACCCAACTAAACACCCTGTAAGAAGTAGATGATTAGCAAATGGAGGCTGTTACTCCTGAGGGGGAGACACACCAAGAGTTGCAGCAGTTCGAGGAAGGGATAAACTTGCTGAAGCAGTAAGGAGACTCGACCAGAGAAGGGCAGTGAGTTATGTCCTGACCTTATGACATTTAGATGGAGAGTGGGAACCAGAGGGTGTTCTTGATCAGGATAGTGAAGTGAGAACTTACTGGCAAAAAAAAAAGAACCAGTTTAATTGATGATGGGTCAGCTTGCTTGCCTGGGATAATAGGAAAGTGATTGACTGGGGATCAGGCTTTGGTGGTCAGATGAAAAGCAACTTGAGTGTCAAGCCAAGGAAACAATACTGGTTAGCTGAGGAGTCTTTTTTAAAAGAGAGGGGACCAAGGAGAACCAGGGCTGTGCAATAGTAGCTGTGGCACCCAATGGACAGACTGCAGACTGGTCCTTTGAGCTTAGCAACTTTGAGGCTGAAGTAAGGTTGCTGCCATTAAGTCAGGAACTGAGACACACATATGCACTAACGAGGGGTCTGCATTTTCAGAAGACCTGAGATCATCATAGTATTATCTGCATTGTGGCTTTGAAGCCTTCCCTTTTGATGTTTTCTTAGAAGATCATGGGACAAAATACTTGGGAAGGAAGATCTGGTAATCTGATCCACCATGATTTCAGAGGGAAGGGGGACTACCTTACTCCATAAATACTCATAAAACCTCTTTTAAAATCTGTAATTCAGAAACCAAGAACTCCCTGCCTTGGGACAATCCACCTCAAATTCTTTGGGGAATATTTGCTTCAACTGGCTTTACTCAATCCACTTCTGCTTAATTGGGCTGAATTCTTTCCCTCCAGAAGACAAGAACAGAGATGGTGCCCTGACAGAAGCAGGTCCTGCAGGTAGTTAGGAGTCCTTCAAGTTTCTGACCAGAGGAGTGACTGAATGTAGCACAGCAATTTGTGAGTGACCCAGAGGGTGAGCAGGAATAGGTCGAGTCCAGAAGTAGGAACCGTTCTTGTAGCCAGGCAGGCAGGCGAGGAAAACCAGAAATGACAACTTGTGCCTGTTGGAATGCACGGGCAAAGATGAGTGTGAAGGATATTTTAAAGGGAGGTTGGCAGGAGGATCCCTTCTTAGAGTAGGAAAGAGAATTTAATTAGCTTTGTAAAGTGGAGAGGGAATATTCATGGCTTGTTGGTTGAGCACTATATTTTAAAGAGAAGGTGTCCCAATCCACAAATCTGAAAGAAAGGAAGCCTGATGAATGATTAAGCCACAACCACTAAAAGACTTTAAGATGATGAAATGAAACGCAAATGAAGATTAAATGCGCAAGCTCTGAAAGTCTTCGCTGAAACACAACCCCCGAGGGTTAACTTTTCAGTGTGCTTCTTCCTGCTTCTCAAAGTCTTTCCTTCGTGGACCTAGCTGCTGAAAAATGATGGTTGTGTACTGATTCCACAGGGTGTGCAGCCACTGCTAAACCTGCTCTTGTTTGTATGAGATGCATGGAACTTGAGTTTTTCTTATTGATTTCTCTCTCTCTCTCTCTCTCTCTCTCTCTCTCTCTCTCTCTTTTTCTTTCTCCTTTCTTTCCCTCTTTTCTTTATTTCTTTTTCTCCTTGTTTCTTTTTTTTCTTTCTTTCTTCTCTTTCTTTAACTTAATAGTGATGGTCAGAGAGGCCTTTCTCCTGTTTGGCAGAATTCTGATCCTTCAAATTGTTCCATGAAGTCTTCATACACAGATAAGCTTACAGGGTAACCTGTATCAGATGGTGAGATGGCAATTGAGGAGAAGGTGACCCATCAGTTATTTGACAAAATGTATTAAAATATAAAGGCATAAGATTGTCAATAAAGCCACTCAAAATACAGACAAATCCTAACTTCTCACGGGAATGAGTACAGAGGGGCGATCTTTTCCAGTGTTCAAGTTACAACAGCAGCTGTTTCCTCAAGGGAAGGTTCTAACCAGTTCTAAAAGCTAATGGTGGGAGCGCCCAGGGTCTGAAAGTTAGATTTCAGAAGGGCTACTGTTTGTTGGGCGCTGAACTTTGAGGTCAAGGAAGAAAGGTAAGGAAGAATGCCAAGGCTGGACCTTAAAGAGGGAATGCCCATCTGCTAGTGCAGACATCTCTCCCTAGAAAACTTCACAAATGTTGGGAGAAGGAACAGACTGGATTCAGCCACTGCTACTTAAAGTAACTGCTACTGATATGAAGATGCTGTAGAATGAGCTTCCAGACATGAAAGCTTCCAGACATGAAACAGACAGGAGACCCATGGGGTATCCTTTCTCCATCCTCCCTGTCCCAGACTCCCCAGTGTTACCTAGTGCCAGAGTCTGGGATGGAGTCAAGCAGCAATCCCAGCAACTGTGAGCAGAGTCAAGAGTGTGGGCAAATGCATAAGCCTGCTGTGAGGTTCCATCTCCCCTCCAGAAGGGCTGCCATGGAAAACAGATGACATCAAGTGCTGCTGAGGATGTAGGGAAAGAGGAAGCCCTGTTCACTGCTGCTGGAGTGTGACCTTGGAATCACTATGAAGAGCGTCTCACAAACTAAAAACAGAACTGCTGAATCATTTGCATTTTCCAAATTAAACAAACAAACAAACAAACAAATAAAAACATGGCTCAGGACAAAGGTCTAAAGAGAGGCACCATCTATAAATCTGCCCTACTGCCCCACTTCATCATTGTCTCTCATGGAAATAAGCCTTGTGCTTATCCATGAATATTATCCAATGAATTATTTCAGTCTGATAATGCTGTTTCCATACTTGAGGATGTAGTTTTAACTTACCTTAGTTTTCTAATGCTTTTCACTTCTTTTAGTAGAGGCTATATCTAAATTATGATCTTTCTTCATAATTCATTTTTGAAAAATCAGATATATACTATGTATAATATATAATATATATATGATATTGATATTTTGAAAAATCAAATATATATATATGTATATATATATTTGTGTGTGTGTGTGTATGTGTGTGTGTGTGTGTGTGTGTGTGTGTGTGTGTGTGCAGTCCTTATGGAGGCCAGAAGAGGGAGATAGATTCCCTGGAGCTATAGTTTCAGGCAATTCTCTTGTTTTGTGACACTGGCTACCTTATATAGACCTGGGGCTCTCTGATTAGATTAGAGTGGCTGCCAATTACAAAGATCTGCCTCTTTCTATAGTCCCAGCATTTGGGATTTCAAACATATATAACCACGCCCTTTCTGTGAGTGCTGGGGATCAAACTTAGGTCCTCAATCTTGAATATAAAGCACTTTACCACGTACGCCATCTTCCTAGCTCCCTGGTTTTCAAAAGCTACCAAACATGTACTTCTAATGATCTCCTCAGGCTAAACCTCTTTGGAGTAATTCTAACCAGCTAAGAGATAGATTCAGAGGTCCCTCAGAATCTCACCTTCCTCTAGACACATTTAAAGAACTGACAGGTCTCATGGCCGAGTTTCTGGTTCAGAAACACCCGCTTTTGAAGCATGACTAGGACAAACCTGTATCACTTTTCTTAATAGGTCAATCAAAACAGGAAGAGGCATTTATTGTGTGTTTATATTCAGGATAGCAAGAGCCTAGAAGTATTTGTTTGCTCAAGCAGCTTCCTGTTTCAGCAGCAATAGAAACAGGACCAGTAACAGTGGGGAAAGAGCAGAGATAGGATCCCTTAAAGGTGAGTTTCTGATTTGGTGCTGACCTCTACTCAATCTCTGCAGCCACGCTTCTCTCACACAATAGCAGGAAGGGAGAAATGTGTACTTTCAATAGTAGCAGATGTTGGAGCCCCCAAGCGGGAGAGGCAACACACTACTGCATTGCCCGGGATCTTCTTTCCTCTACCTCTTAGTTACCCAGGCTCTCAGAATTAGCTAAGGATAGATACTCCTTTCCACAGCCGTCTAAGACCTGGACCCATGGTGAGTCACCCTAGTCCTCTGATTCCCTCACTGCTCAGGGACAGCTACTGTTTGACCCTCCTGGCCCCGAACTCAGGGGTAAGTAGCTACAGCTGCCTTGATCTATAACATCTATTTGTTTTGTTGGTGGTGGTGGTGTGTGTGTGTGTGTGTGTGTGTGTGTGTGTGTGTGTGAACTTCAGCTTCTATACGTCTACCTCAGTTCACAAGATCTGTGACTGGAGGGAAACTTGATGGGCAGAGAGAACTAAATTTAAGCTTCATTCCCAACCTTAGCTGGCTACCCTGGTTACATGAAATAATTTTTTTTTTAAAGCATGACAAAAAGAAGCAGTTTTCCAAACCTTGTATCCCTCTGCCTCCTTGGGTCCTAAGTCTGGTGGAGGTCTGTTTGCATGCAGTAAGCATAGATTGGAAGTAGTAGCCAAAACCAGCAGCCCTTTCTTGGGATCTTCAGCACAGATGAGTAAAGGCTGAACTGACAGTTGACAGTGAAGGGGGAAGTTGAAGAATTTGAGGATGGATGCCTGGAGGCTACTAGAAGCAGCCTCAATTCTACCCACTCCAGGACTTCACGTCCCATGCCAGACTCCCTTAAGATTCCCCCAAATGACAGATGGCTCTCCTGGATGGCCAATTGGCACAGATGTGATCACAGCCTCTAGATAAACCGTAGTCCTTGCTGGCACTCATAGAAACCTAAATTTTTCCAATTATAAATCCCACAAATGCCATGGTCTTGGACAGACCCTGATTTCAGGTCTCATGGCCAAGCTAAGGCAGTGATGCCACATGAAGTAGAAGATGGACTAAGATGTTCAGAAAGCTGGGACTCTGTCCCCACCTCCTCTCTCTACCACTCGATTGACCTTGGCCCCAGTACCTCCCCTCTCTGAACCTGTGTCTTCAACTATGGTGACCATAGCCAGAAGCCAGAATGCTTCTTAAAGGCCTATGCCCATGCTGGGCACCTGCCATTTTCATTTTCCTGTTCCTTGAGGCTGGCAGAAGTTTGTTTGGACTTTCTTCTATGACCACGAGACACCATTCTTCAAATTTCTGGGGGTCTTGGGAGTGAGATGGCATCCATTGCCTTCCCCTGCCTCTGAGTTCTGCTTCTGGCCACTCTGCCGAGTTCCTCACTCACAAGCCAGAGCTAAGGTGACTCCTTTACTGTTTAATCCATTTCCATCAGCGAACAACCACATACACAGATTCCTCCTACAAGAAGGCAAACTTCAAATACTTAAGAGGCAGGTACGATACTGGACACCCTGGCACTTGAACTCCATACCTACCAACTTAGGCTCCCGGTCTCCTCCCCACTCTCAGTGTTGCTTGAAGGGACTCTAGCTGGCTGGAGTAGTGCAAATATGGCTCTGGCAGGACTTGGCCTTCTCCCCAATTCTCTTTGTCTTGCTAAAATCTATTAGATTACACTCCTAAAGCTAGCCACCAAGGTCTATTCCCTTATTTGGCCACTTACTCCTCCTGAGGCTGACTACCAAGGTCCAGCTATCAAAGAATTTAGGTCTAACAATCAAAAGCCCCCTTGTCTCACCTAATTAACATGTCCAATTAAAATTAAATACCTCACCCTAACACTTGGGTTTCCCTTTTACCATCATAAAGTGTCATTTGCCTATGGGACATATCTTTCTTCTCTCTGTCCAAGAGCAGTCCTTTGTGCCCCTGGCACAAATAACCCCTTTCTCCCTTGTTCCTTTGTGATTTCTCCCTCTTCCTCCACCTCCTGTCTTTGTCTCTTGTCCCCTGCCCTCTGTCCATCTGGGGCAAATAAATCTCTTTTGTGCTGAGAATTTGGTCTTGGGGGATCCTGAACTGGTATGGTTCCCTTCATTACTCTCAAGCATACACTCCGGCCCTTCTACTCCTATCCAGACAATCAGCTTCTTTCTGTGCCCCTGTGATCCAATTCTTACTTTACCTAGAGTAAAGTTTTTGAAACCTTACTCTAGAGGTTTTATATTTCCACTCTAAATGATCCCAGTATGTATTCTCCTCAGTGTGACTAGATTAAGAGTAATTCAGATGCCATTAGCATGCCACACATGTATGCATACACACACACTTATTCTCCCCACGTTTGGGAGTCCTCAATATCTAGGTTTTAACAAGAACTCTTGGACACCTGCTGTGATTGGCACATAACTGCCCACTATGAGGTCTAACAAAAAATGATGGATTCAAATTGACGCCTGCCCAGATGGGCAAACAAGGTTTAAATGCATGGGAAGTTGATTATGATTTAACTGCCGTGATGTGTCATGAGAAACTTAATAACAAGAAGGACCAAGCTGCTACAGGGAAAGGGTACCAGAGGCCCCTCACAAATAGGCTGCCTGCACTAGGTAAATGTTTCTAGAGCTCTGACTGTTCTTTGAGCTTAAGGAGAAGTCAGCATCTTCGCAGAGATAAAGGAATCATTGACTTAACTCTGTACCTGGCTTGAGAAGCTTCGCCCCAGCCAGGATGGAATTGGTACCTCACAGATGGCTGCTGACCCTCACCCACTGCTCCCACATTCACACTTGCTGGGGCACTTGCTGCAAAATTTGTTAGTGGTTTGTACACAAATCCCTGTACTTGTGGAGTTCTGTTCTAGAGGACTCAGTGATGGTAGAGGAAGGTTTGCATCTAAGTCCTGGCATTCACTGATAACGGGCACTTTGAGTCTGGCTGTCAGCCACCATGTTTCCATAGGTGGCACATGCATGTGCAAATATGACAGGGATTGAGTAGGATCAATGGATGTGGAAAGTGAGACAAATGGCCATCCACACCCAGGGAGGACCCCTGTTCTCACTTGCCCGCTTACTGTCATTTTTTGAGTGCCTGCTGTGTGTCATGGGAAAGCAAAGTGATTACCTCCAATTGGGACCCTGATCCCTTGTCTTTACAGAATTTATCCATCTTATGGCTGCCTTCAAAGAAATGGGCATAAGAATGTCTGGGAAGAAGAAACTGATCTGGGTCTAAAGGTCATAGGAGAAGCTTCAGAGAGGAGGTGACCTTTCCAAAATGAATAACATTTTGCTGTGCAGAAATCAGGACAGTACAACCCTTGAGGACTATAAGTGTTAAAGGATCCAGAACCTCCTGAAAGCAGAAGTTCCAGATGGCTGGTGCAGGATTATTGAGGTGGAGGAGATGAGAGGCAAGGGAAGAGTTTGAGAACTGAACAGAGTCTGCTAAATCCCTCTGGCTTTTATCACTTATGAGTGGAATAACTTTTACCCCATGGATTCAAATGCTATATCTGCCTCTTAGGTAATTCTGGCCTTGGTATGAAGGGTTAACTAAGTAATAAGAGTCTCCCCTGTAGAGGGATGGACAGAAGAGGTTAGTTGCCACTGTTCCAGTGAGTATGAGGCTGGACTGGGCTGACTGGTTGGATAAATCAGAGGCACTACTGATGCTTTATAAAAAATCAACACAGGAACAGTCATGAGTGAGGGACGTTGGCATCAATATGTTTTCTGTGTATTTAGAATTGTTACCCTCCCCCCCATTAACAAGACAGACAATTGTTTTGTATACACTCCTTGAAGGTGATCTGCAAGGTCTTATCAATGATTTCTTGGAAATTGCATGCTGGTCTGAGAGCCCCTCTTCTCTTGCAGACATTGCCTGAAGATGTATCTGGTTGCTGGATAGAATGGGCCTCTTTCAGAGTCTCTCTTTAATATGATAAATCCCCAAGCTCTAGGGGGAAAGTGGGCCATTCCATGCAGAAGCGATTATAAAAATTGACTTTTAAGTTGCTTGTAGATTCTCTAACGTGCCTCCCAGTCCATGGTGTATGAAAGGAGAAAGTGTGGCAGGTCTCACCTGGAAGGCAAAGGCTCATCACTCCTTGGCAATCTGGTGCACTGGCTAAAGATGTCCTACAGAAACATGGAGGTGAAGGACATTGGGGCTGACTCTTTCCTCCCTCTTCTGAAACCTGCTACTCAACAGTTCCATTTTAGCTCCTTTAAGTGGCTCTCTGATTCTATATTGTTAAGTGAGAAACTGTTTTGCACGGGTCTGTAGATTTTGCAGCTGGGTTTTGGGAGGCCATAGAGAAGGAGTTCCATAAACTCCCTCCTAACCTGCAAACACCCATTAAACAGCTCTGCCTGCACCTGGAACAGCAGAAATTGCCTGAAAATCTTCAGTCTGTAGCTGTAATTGCCAGATCAGAGGTAGAAATGTGAAATTTGGGAGTCATTGTGGATGGTTGTGAAATGGCCCCTTTATTGCCTTTTCTTTTGCTAGAGCGTTCCTTGGGTAGAGTCATTTTCAACTCATTGGCTATGGCTATACAGGGTCAAGGTGATCAATTAATGGAGACACACCTCAACATTTGATTGTTTGTGCTGAAGAAAATAGAAGGGTAAAATAATAGAAAACAAACCCGAGGGCATGGTATAAGTTTGGGGAGGGCTGGAGAGGGCTGCCTCCACCACCCTGAACATTTCCATTGGCTCCAGTTTTCATGGATTGAGAACTTCTTACTGTTGGTTAGGTAAACAGCTCTTTTGAGTGTCAAATCATCTCTTAAATCCATTTTCATGAAAATTCAGCCCTTTCTAAATAGAGTGGGTATTTAGCTTTCTCAGCTAGGGGTGTCTGACTATTTGGGGTGGGTTTCTGATGGTACTGTATTGGCCACAAAATGTAAAGTCACTCTCTATTTTGAGCTAGATTCCAAAAGGAAGGTCAAATCGATGTTGCCAGGAGTATTAGGTACTTTTTCTTATCGCTATGGTTCAACAAGTAGCAACTTATTTTGGCTAATAGTTCAACTGTCTTGTCCATCTTAGCTGGAAAGCCTGGAGGCAAAAGTGGGAGGTTGTATTAAGTTCGTATTCAAAGAGCAGAGAGTAAACAAATGCAAGACCTACCTCCAGTGAGCTACTTTCTCCAGCAAGGCTCCACCTCTTAAAGGTTCCACAGCCTTCTCAAATAGTACAACCAGCTGGTGACCTGGTGTTCAAACACAGGAGCCTTCTGGGGACATCTCACATTCAAACCAGAGCAGCAAGTGATAAGACTTTAGCATTTTTTTTTCTACCATGCATACTCAGGACTGTTCCTTATCCCTGCCTTGTCTATGGCCAGACAGCCTGTCTGGAACTAACCTCCTACCCAGTCTTTATTATATACCAGCTACCGTTCTACCTTCATTACCTGACTCAGTCCTCAAGGTAAATAGTGTTAGACCCACTTTTCAGTCAAGAAAACCAAAACTTCAGAGGATCACATGACAATCTCAGGAACACACAGCTCTCTCTGTGTGTTAGTGTCACATTGTGAAGCAGGCCATGCATGCAAGTGTCCCCCATTTAATTGGGCATTATCTACTAAACCCTTTTCAAATGGCCCATCACAACACAGTGTCTTCAGACTCACTATGTATCCAGTGAGAACATTAAACTTCCAAGCCTCCTGTTTCCCATCCGGGTGCTGGAATTAATGGCATACACCATGATGCTTGGTTTCCCTGGTGCTGAGTATCAAACCCAGGGCTTTGTGTATGCTAGGTACTGTGAACTTAGCTGCATCCCAAGTCCCCATCATGGACTTTTACAGATTTTCTTTTATTATCTTGAATTCCCATTTAATTCATGTGATTTGTGAATTTTCTTCTCAAACATGTTTTAGCCTGGTTAAAGTACAGGCCTTGAACAATTAGTTGTGCTGTAGCATACAGGAAATTCATGTGAAAGAGGTGACACGGAGGAGGCAGACCTTTCTAGCCACAGGGAAGCTGAACTCCTTCTGAGCTTCTGAGTCTCCCTGTCTCTGTCTCTCTCTGTCTCTATCTCTATCTCTCTCTTTCTCTCTCTGCCTTCCGTGTGTGTGTGTGTGTGTGTGTGTGTGTGTGTGTGCCTGTCTGTCTCTCTGTCTGTTCATCTCCCTGTCTGTCTGTCTCTGTCTTTGTCTCTCTGTCTCCCTCCATGTCTCTGCCCCCCCTTTCTCTCTCTCTCTCTCTCTCTCTCTCTCTCTCTCTCTCTCTCTCTCTCTCTCTCTCAAGCACTGGGCTGAGTCTGCTCCGACACACAGGGGGGTCTGACTGAGAACAGCATCAACTTACCTCTTAGTGGTACCTGGAGCACAAATGGCATTTGTGTGTGTGTGTGTGTGTGTGTGTGTGTGTGTGTGTGTGTGGCTTGAATTCTGTAAGACTCTTCACTGCTGAATGCAGGGTCCTCAGAAACGGGAAGATGGTGTAGATGAACAGAAGACGATTTTTCTCCCCTTTCCGGAGATTACACAGAAATGAAGGCAAAACTTGCAAAGTGGCTTCTGTGTTCCTGGAGTTGTCATTTTTATCACTCTGTTTGGCTGCGAAGCTGATTTTCACACAGGCCCGGTGGTTGTGAAAGTAAACACAAGTATAGCATTAATACCCTGCATATATTTCCGTGGAACTGACACCCAGTTGAAGTCAAGATGTGGTTTGCTTACTCACTGTTCTTGGAAGCTGTACACACTGACTTCATACTTATGCTTCCTCATAGACTTTCCAACTAACAGTCTCTTCTCCTCAACTTCGACAGGTTTTTTTTTTTTAAAAAAAAAAAAAAACAAATGTAAGCACATAAAATATGCTCAAAATATCAAGTGAGTAATTTGTAGTCTCTTTCCTTTGAGAATCTGCCAGGCCCACTCACAGCAGCCTTCTAAAATATTTTGTGCTTGCAGATTTAAGGGCATTTATTTAGCCCTTTGGGTTTGTAGGTCATGGACTGAACAAAGCTGCCATGTTTTTCTTTGAACTAGTTACCCCTATTTTGTGAGAAGCCTCACCTGAATGAGTGACTGAGCTGACCTAGGTTCTCCATCAACCAGTCTTGAGTGTTTTAGGAATGGGGCAGGAGTGTCTCAGTCAATGCATGCACCCATGGCTGCTTCGGGTGACAGGTGCTCACTCCAGGGCTGTGACAGTGTGTGGCATGCAGATACCACTCTGTTTTGGTAACAACCAAATTTAACTTCCTCAATGGCAAGTAATAATTTTTTTCCCTGTAGAAATGACCTAATGATACAGCTTTGTAGTCTGATGCCTCTGTGGATGACTAGTGCAAATTTGATATTTGATTGAAAGAAACAAAAACCTAATCCTTCCCTTTGCAACCTATTTGGGAGGAAATAATGAAAGAGCCAACAAAGCAGGTTAAAAATTCAGATTTTGTATTATAAAGAGGGTTGTGGGGATAGCGCACTGTTAGCAAACTGTTTACCTTGTAATCACAAGGACATGAATTCAATCTCAAAAACCCATGTTTAATTTTTTAAAGCCAAGTGTATTCACACATGCTTGGGTTCCAATGTGAGACATGCAGAGTCAGGGGCATCCTAGGTAGTCTGACCTGCTTGCTCAGTGAGAGAAAAAAGGTAGACCACACCTGGAGTCTTCTGACCTCTATATGCTTGTGTATACATACATGCATGCAATCACACCAACACTCATGCATAGGCAAGCACACAGAGAGACAGAGAGAAACATAGAGACAGAGAGAGAGAAAGATCAACTTCAAAAAAATCCCCCAAATTGCACAGTGGTTATAAGCTGTGCATAATTATAGAAAGTAAAAGGGGGGCGGGTATCTGATCTGAGTGGCCTGGATATGTGCCGTCTCCTCCATCTGATCTCCAAGGTATTTATTCTCTCTCCTATCTCATGTTTCAACAGAGTCCCAGTCTTTACACTGAAAGGGGGTTGCTAATGTTTTTATTGAGATCACATTAAGGCCTGTAGTCCATGTCTCTCAAAGGGCTTTATCAGCTCATGCATCTTTCTGCTCACTTAGCTCATCTTTCGTGCCACCTGCCAAAACATATTGCTTTCTTCCATGTGTGTCACAGCTCTCAAATGGCTGCCTGCAGATATGTTATATGTTCACAGCTATTAAAGAGGAGTGGGCCGTAGTTAAAAGCTGTTTGTGTGTCAGTCTTGTATCTGACCCCTATCCTGAGCTCTGTTTCTGTTCTTTTGATGTACCCTGCTCATCTCTACTCAGATGGCAACATATGCATTTTGCTCTTTTTCCTCAAGAGTGTGTGTGTGTGCGTGCATCAGTGCAACTGCAAATGCATGTGTGTTAACCTACAGAGGTAAGAAGGGAGCATCAAATCTTGTGGAGCTAGAGTTACAGATATTTGGGGGCCTCCTGACATGGGTGCTGTGGTCTGAACTATGGTACTCTGATCGATCGGTAAGTTCTCGTGTAACTATGAAGCTATTTCTCCCGCTCCTCAAACACTGTTCGAAATTGTTGAATAATATATCTCCATTCTCAGGGGACTATGTTTGTATTCAGGTCTTGCCTATTGGCTTATGATTGTGTGCTAACCCAACTAGCTGTAGAATACTACATGAGTAAACTGGTAAAACCTACTCTGCTCTGGGATGCCCTGTAACGGGATATTTTCCCACTACATTTGTAATAAAGCTTGGCAATTGGGCTGTATGAGAGGTAGGTGGAGTGGGAGGAGTAAGGAGAGGAAGAGAAAAGGAAGAGGAGGAGCTAGGAGGAGGAGGAGAGATGTAGGAGCCATGGAGAGTCACGCATGGGTCCAGAACGGTCCTGGGTAACGATTTATAGCTTAAGGTTAGATATTGAGATACAGCTCTAATTGTTACTTGAACATTTCTAAATATATAAAGCCTTTAGACAATAATTAAGCTTTAGAGTTTCATTTCTAACGGGTACCGCATGGATGGCGGGTATTGTCTGGGGTTTAGCCAAGCTTTGTAGAGACAGCGTGGTAGATTGGCAGAGCCATCTCCCATACTGGTATCTCGTGGATGCCAGGGCCAGTTCTTCTGGCCAGCCTGAGCTGTAGCAGCGGTGAGAGCCTCTGCTCGTGGCCTCAGACCTTTCCTAGTTGGGAACATGGCGGCCCCATAAGAACAAGCCAGATTGGGCCATGCCGTTCTAAATATTAACCTCAACATTGCCCTCTGCAATGGGTACTGGAGAACCAGGGTGGAAGTCTATTGTGCCTTCTGGTTTCACTCACTTCTATGTTGATACAGAATCAGGAGTTGTGTAAGCAGTGTGCCATTTGACACTAGGGTGCAGTTATAAGCCAAGCATTCGTTGACTCAGCCAGTTCAATGCAATGAGACATAAGGGGTTCTGGAAGAAGAGTCAGCTTTCATGTGTTTCAAACAATGAATAGAAAATTCTAGAAAGATGGGAAATAATTCAGAGGCTCAGAGGTTGGAAACAAGGCTTTCTGAAAGAACTAGAAGTGACTGTGACGCATAACAAAGAGAGTAAGTGTTGAAAGTTTTACAAAAGAACCTGGAGCATCTGAGATCAACAGACAACAACCCTCAACAATTGGGCAGAAGCAGAGGGCAGCCAGATGCTCTAATGCAGCCATAGCTACCAGTATCACCCAGACTCCAGGAGCTGTCAAATTGCCAAGTCTTCTTAAAATTTTTTAATTAGATGCCTTTTCAATTCTGATTTCCATAAACTTTGAGTTAGTGGGGAATTATTTGCTGCCTAGCTGGCAATAATTGGTTGGCGAGTTATTTTGGGTTCCCCTAGACACAAACCCTAAGAGTAAGATTTAAGCACAAGTAATTTAATTGTGAGGTAATCCCAGGAGAAGGTAAGTAGAGAAAAGAGAGAAGGCAAAGCAGCCAGTGGCATTGCTGCTGTGGTAGCTAGAGCCTTAGACTCAGTTGGAGATGACAGAATAGGAATGTGGTTCTAAGATTCTTCTACCTGAGGGTTGGGGAGGTGACATATACAGCAACACCTGCTGGTCATTTGTGACAGAGTGCTGAGATTCAGAAGCTGGCCAGTCCCTTGCATGTGTGACTGCTCTGTGTATAGGCAGAGGAGACTCTGGAGTTCAGAGTTCTTATATAAAGAGATGTATGTAGAAGCTTAGGAGGTGGTGCAGTCTATAGAGTGTCTGCCATGTAAGTAGGAGTACCTGACTCTAATCCCCAGAACTTGCCTTAAAAATATTCTTGGTGTGGTGGAGTCCTTATAATCCCAGTTCTTGGAACATAGGAACAGGCAGACCTCTGGTGTTCTTTGACCAGCCAGCCTATTCTGCTTGGTGAGTTCTAAGTCAAGAGAGTCCCTGTCTTAAAAGAACAAAACAGACAGTGTCTAAGGAATCAGCCTCTAGCCTCCACATGCATGTGCATGCCACACACACACCCACACACACTTCTGTACACAACTCTCTACACATCTTTACATACACACTCCCACAAAATAGGTGTAGATGGAAGCCTGTCCACCAGACACTAAAAAAAGATTAGGGTACCAGCAGCCTCTGCTATTGACTGGTATTTGTACCTTAGACAATCTTAGAATACCTGTAAAGGCTTTTCCTGTGTGAGACTTTCATGTCTTCCACAAGTACATAGAATGTTAAGACTATAAAGTATGTCTGCCTATCTTGTTCAAAGCTCTTGATTTCATAGTTATGAATGTCACCCCAGCCTTCTTTTAACACCTACTGACTTGCCACTTCCTCCTTTCTTCTAAGGACACCAATTGCTTCTCTGAATGGCCGATGTAAAATGTATCTGTTGATAGTCTACAGAGATTTGCTCCTATCCATTGGCTCTTGGCTGCCTGCTTACAGCTCCTGAATTCTCATTTCCCTGGGTTTCCAATATGTGTGTCAGAATTACCAAAGGGACCTTTAAAGTATAAGTATTATACCAGGGCTTGCTTAGGACGAGAGTCAAGACTGGAAAGGCATCTCAGGGTATTCTTATCTGACTGGTCCAGCTCGGATCTGTGGAGTAGTTTGGGACCAGTGCTCTGTATGACATCCTTTAGCCAAAGCCAAATGTAGGCAGCCATGACATTCATTCTGTGAACCCCCTCTCCCCAGAGCCCTCCTCTATGTGGGCAAGCTTCCCAGTTCCTGTAAACACCGCCAAATAGTGGATCTGGGTCCCTTCAACATTCCCTTCTCCCTTCTCCCTTCTAAATATAGGTGTGTCTATTTTCACATGGAAATGTAGCACCAAGAACCAAACTGAATTATGATCTGGAAGTGTGGAGCACAGGAAAGTGATCCGCTCTTACTTTCCAAATGCTGTAATTTAGTTAGTGCGATGTCAGGTCATGTGATCGGTGCGAGGCCAGTTGGATTCCTAATGAACTAACCAGTGACAGTACCTCCAAATCTCCCTGTCCTTATTTTGGAAGTTGAATTTCTACTTTAACTCGTCTTTGACATAAGGATTGCACTACTTCTTTTACCAGTTTTCTTGTTAGTCTGTGTGGTTATCTCAACAACTATCATAGGATAAATGTTTAGAGGGTTACTCTTGTAAAGCCTTGTGAAGTTCATGGTATATTAAAAATAATAAGAGGGCTTAGGGAGATTAGTGCAGTGGGTAAAGCACAAGCTTGAAGATCAGAGTTCGAATCCCTGAAACCCATGTAAAACTAGGTGTGAGAATGACCTACCTGGGTTTTGCTGGTGGTAGAAGTGGTTGGTTGTTTGTTTACTGTTTTGTGACAACATCTTTCTATTATGTAGGTCTGGCTATCCTGAAACTCACTGGAACTCACGACCAAGTTGGGCCTGGACCTCACAGAGATCCACCTTTTTCTGCTGGGGTTAAAAGTGTGCAACACCACACCCTGAGGGGTTCCTGCTTTTAATTACTATATTCTTTTGTTGAGGTGGATGGCAGACACAGGGAGTTCCAAGAAGCTTGAAGGCCTGACTTATGGAGCAAGATAAGACCTTGTTTCAAACAAGGTAAGGAAGGTTAGATCCATTGTCCAAGGTTGTTTGCTAACCTTCACATGAGCTCCATGGACATGTACTCCCATTCCATATACAACACACACACACAGAGAGAGAGAGAGAGAGAGAGAGAGAGAGAGAGAGAGAGAGAGAGAGAGAGAGAGAGAGAGAGAAACACAGAAGGTAAAGAAGCTGGGTGTGCACTAAGGTAATAGCTTCAGTTTTGCCTTTGGAGACAGTGGGCAGATATGTTTATCATGCGAGCATGGAGCTCAGAAAGCACAGTAGAGGCGTACATAGGATTGGAGTCCAGTAGCTTCTAGTTAAAAGCTGTAGAGCTGTTTTTCCTAGGTCAGGTTATTATTCATAGATTGTATCAGTGTGTTGTGGTTATAGGACAGTCATTTGGGAAAACAACAGGCATGATGTAAACTGTGCTTGGCCCTGAAGACTGGCCCTCCAGGTTACCCAGAGACTGTTCTCAGTATATCCATTCATCCAGATAGTCCTGACAGATTTCAAAATGAAGTTTAGATATGTTGCTTCTGTCTTGTTTCCTTGATGTCACAGATTAATGGCCAGGTAAAAGGAGCAAGGTCTAGTCTCAGAAACAAACCATTAGCAAATTATATTTCTGTTTATAATTCTGGTCATCAAATTATTTGGCTGGCTTAGTGCCATTTGGTACCATCATAAGTTTTGCCTGTGACTTATATATACCTCGAGCCTGGCTTCCTTTAAATTTTTATAAATTGTTTGAGGCTGTGGATGAATCCACCTAGTTTAGGCTAATGATGGAGACTCTACCTCCAGGTAGAAACTTTTAGGGAACACCCATGCATGCAGAGTTCTTTAATTCAGAAAATAAGAGTAAGGGACTCACTGGGCCGGAAAGGTACTCAGTCATTAAGAGCACTTGTTGCTCTTACAGAGGATGAGAGTTCAGTTCCCAGCACCCACACAGTGGCACACAAATATCTGAAACTCCAGTTCCTGGGAATGCAATGCCCTCTTCTGACCTCCATGGGAATCAGAGGTGCACATAGTGCCTATAAATGCATGTATGTTAAGCACATATACATATAAAGCAAATATAATTTTGGTCTTAAAAATAATGAGCTGAGGAGATGGCTCGACTCTTAAGCACAAATACTGTTCCTTTGGAGGAGTGAGTGGCATTCACTTTCCAGTACCCACACCAGGGAGACTACAACCACCTGTAACTTCAGCTTCTGGGTATCTGACTCCCTCCCCTGGCTTTCTCGGGCAAGGAATTGCACTTGGGTGCACATATCTCCCCCAGGTCTCCACATGTATAAGTACATATAATTAAACATACAAAGGAATATGATAGTGTAGGGTAGGTTCCACTGGAGAAGTCATTCCTGGGATTGAGTTATCCCTTGACACATTTTTCAAACTGAGCTGAGTAAGTCTGGGGTTCTCCAGGCTTTGGGTGTGTATCTGATTTCTTTAATATGGCCTGCTTTTAAATTGTTTCTCCCACATGTTTCCCCTCATTATTTCTTGAGCATAAATCTCATCCTCAAATAACTTATGCATAAAGGAATCCAATGGAGGAACAGAAAAGACTCACCAAGTGTCTCCTCTTCATTACAAGTTGAATAAATAAACAGAGAAACCAAATAATCCTATCTATCAAAAGAATAGGGTGGGTTCTTTTTCCTAGATGACTCAAATAATTACTGAGGGATTAGAAGAGTCTTGATATGTGAGACATACAAAACTCAGTACAAATATCTGGGCATGATATCATTATTTCCTACCATATAAAACCTCTTCAAAGTTTCATCCCAAGGAGGTGGGATCAGGAGTGAATTTGTCCTGCTGGGATAATATGGTCACTATTTTGTCTTAGGATCTGATTTAGGGTCTTGATATAATTTTTGCCTTAAGAGTACTAGCAGTACATGCTCCCCTACAATCCATGATGAGCTGAGGAAAATGACCCTCGATGGCTAACGTTGATGTTCTAGGACAGCTGTGACCTGATTAGCACGGCACATAGTTGATCGCGTTTTCGATCAAACATTAAAAATCAAATGCCTGATCTGTTGTCTCATTGGACTCCCACACATAGACTGCTCAGTCAGTGTCTCTCAGATGGTAAGAAGTGATAGATCCTGAGTCTCCCTTTGGCATCAGGGGCTCATTCTAGAGAGTGTGTTACGGAGGGTGGAGGAGGAAGCTGGATTGCTTCCCAGTGCAGCAGGAGCTGATGAGATGCTAAATATATATGAATCGCATCTGAAGTTGAGAACTACTTTGTCAGTGGTTGTGCCGCTAAATCTCTCTACAAAAATAAAGGACACCCCTCCTGATACTGTGAGTGCTCCTAACAGGTGCCCTCAGCTGTCAGCCTTCTTAGGGTTGACTGAAGCTGCCCAAGATCATGCCTCTTTGCACAGGAAGCCTTTGACAAGTGACGGGTTGAGCCAATGATATGAAGTGCTACAGGCCCCTCCTGAACTCAAGATAATACTAGAAGACCAACCCAGCCACCAAGCTCTCCTGAGGTCCCGGAGGACTTTTCATGAGACTCCATCACAGCTCAACCATTTCCCTCTTTGCAGTTCAGGTTCTTTCCTCTCCTGTACCTGCCAGCTCCAAGAATTATCTATCACCCAAACCTGTATGCTAGGGTCGGGAAGATGGCTCAGTAAGAGAAGTGTTTGCTGTAAGCACAGGATGTGAATTCAATTCTCAGAACCCATTATTGGGGTTGGAGTGAAGAGATAGATAGCTCGGTGGCTAAGAGTACTTGCCGCCTTCCCTGAGGTCCCGGGCTTGGTTTCTGGTACCCACAATGGACTGCCTTAACCTCCTGTAGCTCCAGATTCAGAGGATCTAATGTCATCTTCTAGTCTTGATGGCCACACACATGTACACACACTAATTAAAGTTGTCTTCTGGCTTCCAGATGTGGGTGCATCCAAATACATGAATATCCTTATGTGTTAGTGATTTTTTTTTGTTTTGTTTTTTTTTGTTTGTTTGTTTTGTTTTTCAAGGCAGGGTTTCTCTGTGTAGCCCTGGCTGTCCTGGAAATCACTCTGTAGACCAGGCTGGCCTCGAACTCAGAAATCTGCCTGCCTTTGCCTCCCAAGTGCTGGGATTAAAGGCGTGCGCCACCACTGCCTGGCGTGTTAGTGAATTTTACATAAACTCAACACAAGCTATGGCTATCAGAAAGGAAAGAGTCTCAATTGAGAAAATGCTTTCACAAGATTGGGCTGTATGTAAGCATGTAGAATGTTTTCTTAATTAGTGATTGCTGTGGGAAGGTCCAGCCCATTATGGGTAAAACCACCCCTGGTCTAGTGGTCCTGGGGTATATATAAAAGCAGGCTGAGCAGGCCACAAGGAATAAGCAACTTTCCTTCATGGTCTCAGCATCAGCTCCTGTCTCCAGGTTCCTGATCTGTTTGGAGGAATACAGTTGCTGTCCTGTCTTCCTCCAATAATGAACAGTGATATGGACTTATAAGCCAAAGAAACTCATCCCCAGTTTGCTTTGGGACATAGTGTTTCATCACAGTCATCGTAACCCTAACTAAGACACTTTACATGCATGAAAATACAAAACCTGTATGTTAACCTCCATCTCAGAGTCAGCTAGCCAACTGCCTGGGGAATCCACACTTTGGTGTGAGTAGGTCATCTTTACTTTATTGTGTTGATTATAGTTCTACTCAGCTTTCCCCCCATTCCCCACGAAATAAGGATGGAGTCAAAATCAACATCTTACTGTCTTCAGACGCCACTCTGAGCACAGGGCAATTGACTCAAACCTGTGTGGCTCTTTCTATCATAACAATGAAAGCAATTTTCCCATAAAGGTTTCCAGGCCTCTTCAATGTTATTCTGAAGTCCTAGGACCCATATTTGTTTGACATCCCCATGTCCCAGTCTTCTGAAGGGTAGCTCCACAGGAAAGTCACCACCCTGAACCATCTTGACATACTGACTCACTACAGAGAGCCTGGGGTTTCAACCTTCCCCCAAACTGACTCCCCACGGCCGTGACAGGAATGTGACAATTATTAATAAGTTCAAAACGGTCCACTTGTATTTCTTCTTGGCTCTAGAGAAATGTGTCTCTGGGAATGGTTCCAGGGTGTTGTTAGTTCTGACCTCTGGCAGATCCACAGGTCCAGCCAAAGAACGTATGTGCCCCAGACCTGAATGTTCTAACAGCCACAACTCTGTTCTGGACATGGAGGACAAACTGACTCCTTCAGCCTCCACTGAGGTCACAGAGCTCAAAGCTGTGGGTCCAGCTTTTCCAGAGACTGTGTTCACTGATACAGCATCTGTATATAAACTCTTACACTGAGGTCTTACCCAGCCTCCATATCAAGATGCCCCTGGAAGTCAGCTGGACACAGTACTAGGTCTTGATGGCACATTTCTCCTAATTCTGGCTTATCTTTTTGCTAAAGGTCAGTAAGATGGTCAGCTGTGTCAAATGCTCACATCATAGTTCTTCTGGAAATGTTATTTGTGTGGTGTCTTTCAGGGATTACCCATCATCTGGTATACAGCATTCAAAACTGGAGAATATCCTGTCATAGTCACTTTAGTTTTGCTGTGATAAAATAGCCTGACAAGGTCAATTTATAGAGCAAGAAGTTTACTTCAGCTTATAGTTAAAGGGTACAGTCTATAGTGGTGAAGAAGTCACAGCTACAGATGCTTCTTCAGACAACTGCATCCAAGAATCAGAGAGTGAACAGGAAGTAAAGATGTACTATAGAACCCCAAGGCCTTTCCCTAGTGACCCACTTCCTTCAAGGAGGCTCTCCCTCCTAAAGGTTCCACAACATTCCTAAGCATGCAACCAGCTAAGAACCAAGTGTTCAAAACCACAAACCTTTAGGGGACATTTATCACCCAAATCATAACAGTTCAACCCGCTATTACTGCCCAACACCATCTCTTTAACTCATGTTCATCTGCAAAAAATCTTGAATGAATTATTTCCCAGAGTCATCAAATCCCTTTGAGGTTAAAACGTTAGTAACGACATTTTTGTCACTACTGCAGGACATGCCTTTGAATATACTATGACATTCCATCCTAGCACGGAACAAGATACTGCCTCCCAAAGTCCAACACTCAAGCTGCCCCAGAGACGACAAGTGAGTATAGAGGGGCCTAAATTGTTCTGGCCACATGATCAGCCAGCAGGCAGTCACTACACTGATAGTTGAGCCAGGGCCCAGCTGCATTGCTCTGATATCTTTTGCTGCCTTTGTGTCTAGGGCAGGCCTTCCCAGTCAGGCATCCCTAGCCACTGACTGAGTGTGGCAGCAGTGCCAAGACAGGCTCATTCCCAGGAGATACAGGACTCCAGTGACAGCTGACTTGGCTAGAGAATTCTGCAGTGTCCTTGCCTAACCTTTTGTGTCCCGTATGGCAACCTGAGGGCTTCCATCTGACTCTTTCTCTCTCCCTCTTCTGCTCATGGAGATCCAGCTCCCAGGGCAGTGTGACTGCTGTCCAACCTCTTCCTGCTCTGCCCTATTTTAGCCCTCACAGGAAGTTCCCTTGATAAATCCTAGAGCATTGAATCTCTTCTTGGCTTCTGCTTTACAGAACCCAGAATCACAGTGTGCAAGGATGGGATTTTTATGATTTGAATGGAAAATGCCCCTAAAAGCTCAGTTTTTAAATCATCTTAGCTGCCAGCATTTTTTGTTTGCTAATTCCTTCTATCACTGATTCCCAGCTCAGATGAGTTAGAAATGGTGCTCTCACACCTGGAGGGATGGCTCAGTCTGTACAATGCTTGCCCTACAAGCGTGAAGACCTGAGTTCAATTTCCAGAACTCACGGAAAAATGCTGGGCATGATAGAATGCTCTTATAATCCCAGTGCTGGGCAGGAAGTTCCCTGGAGATCATTGGCCAGATAGACTAACTTCATTAATGAATTCTTAGACAGAGAAAAAAATGATGTCCTAAAAACCAGAGTGGGCAGTACGCATGGTTGACCTCTAACCTTCACATGTAAGCGCGCACACACACACACACACACACACACACACACACACACACACGTACCTGCATAAACAATTACACCCACAAGAACCTCTAAGCACACACATGCATACACACAGAAAACTATTTTTAAAGGCAAATGCCAGATAATAGCAATAAAATGGTAAGTCTAATAGATTAAATATTAGATAGAACATTCCTCTATCTTTTCAGATTTCCTGCCTGCTCCACAAGACGGGAACTAATACAAACTAGTGTATGAGGAGAACCTAGTACATGCCATATGTTTGCTGCAAATAACTTCCACAAGAGCATCAACACACATACACAGGCGTGGAAAGGGATTAGCATTAATCCAAGGTTACACTGTGATCTAGAGAGGAGCCAGCGCCCAAAACTAGGCTTTCAGACCTCAAAATCCATACTCTGAGCACTTGGAAATGAAGTGAGGATTGTTACATGCACCTTTTGACCAAGGGACAAGGAGACAAGCATTAGGCCATTCCCTCGTGACAACCATCCAGGGTTGAGCCCTTTCTGCCCTTGTGAATGGCTCAGCACCAACTATAAAGATTGCTTCTAGGGTCTATAAACCATAGGAGTGGCTTGGCCTGTAGAAGGATTTTCAGGACAGATAGCAATGCCATTTACAGCAGGAGGGCCTGGCAGGGCAGGAGCCAGTACCTGTATCTATGAGAACAAGACCAGGAAACTGACAGTAAAGCCTTCATCTGGAAGTCATAGCTATGCACTTTCTAGTCCCTGGAACATCCTTTCAGAATCCCCCAGCTCCTCCCCTTGTGTGATTTACTTGGTCCCAATGTCATCAACAGACAGACATGAGTGTGACTGGATGGGTTTGGAGTTGGGAAAGTTGTGGATAGCATGCCAGAGTGAAGTGCAGTTTTCTAGAGAAAATATATATGTTTTCTAGAGAAAATATATATATGAATATATATATATATGCATATGTGTTTTTATACCATGTTTTTCTTTTTTTCTTTTTCTCTTCTTTGAAATGGGCTCATTCTCATATCCCAGGCCAGCCTGAAACTGGCTGTGTAGTCATAGATGATCTTGAACTTGTGACCTTCCTACCTCTTCCTCCTGAGTGCTGGGAATGAGACTTGAGCCACCATCCATAGTTTATGAAGTGCTGGGGATTGAACCCAGAGCTTCATGCACTTCAGGAAAACATCCCACCAATTAGCTATATTCCTACTCCTTGAACCAGGTTTTATATAGTAGGTGTGACTCTATGTTGATACATTTTAAATCTCATCTTATCAAAAGCTTTACCTAGTCTCAAAGTAGCAGCATTCCAAGATTTTTTTTTAATTCCATTTGTATATCATATCACTAGTATACTTTATCTTTGGTGAGACGGTTGCTCACAGGTCTCTTGTTTTCCTGCCTATTTGGTCATGGAAGGAGGAGGAAGAGGAGAAGGAAGAATAAAGAAGGAGAAGAAGAAAGAAAACAAAAGGAGAAGGAAGGGGAAAGGAAAGAAGGAAGGAAGAGGAGGAAGAGAATAAGAAGATGAAGAAGGAAAAGGAGGAAGAGGATGAGAAGGAAGAGGAAGACGAGGAAGATGAGGAAGTAGAGGAGGAGGAGAAGGAGGGCGCCTCTGACAGCTTCCATTCTACATTTTTACTTGAAACTATATTTTACTTGAAGCACAGACTATGACTTCCTCCAAAACAGAGAACAGTGTCATTTGCCATCTGATATGATAAGGATGACATCATCCCCTGGAACTCCAGTTGGCTGGGCTTTCTCATAGGACCATTATAAAAATTTGGCTTTCACTCACTCAGGGTTTCTCAGCCACAACACAAGCACTGCAAGGCCAGAGTCTCCCTGTGTTTCCACTGTGGTTCTGTGTACTCAGGGATAAGGTAGCCACACACACACGAGGTTCTTGTTGCATGTTGTTAGACTTTTGTCTCTGTCCCAGGGCTCTTTTGTCCTTTGCCAATGTCCATGTGGTTTGTCAAATTAGCTTTGTCATAAGAAAACAATATGAGGCCCTGTATGATTTTTGACAGTATCATTTACATACTGTTTTGAAGTGGAGTCTAAAGCTCTCGTAGAATTGTGGGACTTTGTTTAGTTTGGTTCCAATGGTATGGCACTGTCCCATTCAACTAAGTGTACATACTTACTAACTTGTCTCAACACACTGACATAACCTGGGCAAGGACTTGCTGGGTGTATCTTTATTGTTAGGAAGAGAGTCTTTCCCAAAGATGTCTTGGTCCCTCTGATAGCCTGACACATATCAAGTGATGTGACATAATCTATAGGCCACTTTATTCTTATTTCTTTTTTCAGAGAGTGTTTCATATAGCTCAGGCTGGTCTCTTTGAAATCATTATGTAGCCAAGGATGAGCTTGAACTTCTGATCCTTCTTCTTCTATCTCTCCAATGCTGGAATTACAGGCATCCACCCCTATGCCTAATGTATGTGATGCTGAGGGTAGAACTCAGGGCTTCCTGTGTGCTAGGCAAATTCACTTCCGATGGAGCTGCATCCCCATCCCTGGTGAAGCTAATATATCTGCAAAGAAATTATATGGTCATCTCTTCCCACTCCAGATGGGTGACCTTAGAATACTTTTGGATACCCCTACTCTCAATTCAATATGCTTGCAATGAATGGTCTTCTGTACTACATTGAGTATTTAGAATGACTTGTCACCCTGCTCCCTTAAAATGATGTCATTATTTTTTTTTTGCCTCATACTACATGTGAGCTCTGTCGCTCTGTTTTGCATTGGAGTTAACTATGTCCTATATGGATTAGGTATATGTTCACATATCTTAGTTATTAAAAGGTGAGCCCTCGCATCTGTACAAGTTCTCCCTTCCATGATTGCTTCTCTGTTGGATAGATGTCAAGGCAGAAATTGAGGTGACCTGTGCTCTGTGCCCCTTCTGTTGCCCACTCCTAGGAAGAGTAATACCTTTCTTGGTGAGAGAATTTAGACTAAGACCCCTTAGTTTTTATTATGACTTCAGGTCTGAAGAGGAAATTGAATTTCTTTCTAATGAATTCTTCCTAGTTCTGAAATAATATTAATAAAATTTTAAATATAGATTTTGTGTTTTGAATCTGGAATTGAATTTTAAGTTCTGGATTTGTGAAGCGGGAAGATGGGTAGGTTTGGGTCAGGGAGGGACTTTAGAAACCAAAAGGCAAAGGAAGCCAGCCAGGTGACTCTGTCCACTCAGGGGCACACCCATGCATGATCAAGTTTATAGGGATGTGCAGACTAAAGCATCAGCCTCACTGTTTCTATGGTTAAGATATGACATACAGTCTCTGAAAGGCCAGGTAAGTAAGAATGGAGCCCTTGAGTATGGCCACACTTGGTGCCTGCCAGTCTGGAGAGAAACTCATTACTATGACATACTCTGAGATGTCACTGCTATGTTCCCTGACTGTCTGTCTCAAACCCAGCAGCATTGTATCTTAATAGAACCCAAGTCTGAAGTCTTAGAGGGTGACCTCCTACCCTTGCAGAGGTCAAAGAGGTCCCTTGATTATGTGCATGAGAAAAGGAAAGGTGAGAGCATGGCAGAGAAAGAGAGAGAGAGAGAGAGAGAGAGAGAGAGAGAGAGAGAGAGAGAGAGAGAGAGAGAAGAGGGAGAGAAGAAGGAGGAGGAAGAGAAAGAGGAGGAAGAGGAGGAGAAAGAGGAAAAGGAGGAGGAGGAAGAGGAGGAGGGGGAGAGAAGAGTGCAAGAGTGATAGGAAGAGAAGGGGTCATTTCCAGCCAGGAGAGTGAGGTGGGGCAGGATTACAGATGCTAAATTACTCAGGCCCAGTTAGATGTCCCATTTGTGTTCCATGGCCAAGCCCTATATGGAAATAGTACTGAGAACTACTAAATGCATGTTTACTGGAGGCTGCAGAGACCTGTGACAGGCAGATTCCTGAATGCAGAAAGTATGGTGCAAGGGACAGAGGGCAGGCAGGCAGTGGTTACAGTTATAGAATGATGGCTTCTGTGAGTTTTTTTTTTATTATTATTACTTTTGCATTGTGAGGAAGTCCTGAGACCTGTTGTTCAGTATTTCTTCTTGTCTTTGAAATTATAGGAATGGCCCTGTCCTTTGGCCATATCTAATTGATCATGTGTTATAACATATTGCCCACCTACCTACCTCCAGAACTTGGTTTTTCAGGAGATCAGATGTGTATTTCTAGGGCTTTTGTGGAGGAAGACACAGAGTTCAAGGAAGTGTGCTGAAGGAATGTAGCTCAGTATGTAGCGCTCTTGCCTAGCATATAGGAAGCCCTGGGTTCCATCCTCGGTGCAGCATTATCCAGGCATGGTAGTGCATGCTTGTAATCTTAGCATTGGGAAGATGGAAGATGGAGCATCAGAAATTCAAGGTTATCCTTGGCTACAGAGTTCAAAGACAGTCAGGGCTATATGAGACCCTTTCTAAAAATAGAGAAAAAAACCCAACTGAGATGCATAAATCAACACATTCATTCTTTGCAACATAAGGACTATGTTTTCTTGACCATTGGCCAGGAGATTTTCAGAACAGAGAACAAGAAATATTGAAATTCCTTATTAACTGAGCAAGAAACAATGAAATTAAGTATGTTAGCATCTCTCTGGCTTTAGAATAAAGCCCAGTTTGTCCTGAATTATATATCAAATTTTCAAGCTACAAATTAGAAACAAGTATAATGAGATCATAGGATTGGCTTTGGGCCCAACCCCTCATTTTCTAGAAGAGGAAAGTCAGTCGTAGAGATAGGAAGAGACTCATCTGAGGTCACAAGGCAATTTAGAGCCAAAACCAGGTCTAGAACTTGGGATCCGGAGATGTCAGGCATTGAGTGATTTGTTTTATTTTGCTTGCTTGTTTGTTTGTTTAATGTGAATATTTTATTGAAGAATCGGGAAGACATCCCCAGTGTCTCCTTCCACAGATATTCTCCCTCTGGAAGGGGGAATGTTGGATGTGAGATTGTGGGGGTGCTGGAAGACAGAGGACACAGAAAACTGCTTCTAGAAACCTGAAATTACACTTGGTTAATATTACCTATGCCCCTGCCCCTCACACAGTAATGGTTCCTAGCTCTGCCATTCTTATCCAGGTCTAGTACAGACTCCATGGCTCTACCACCATTTTCAGAGTAAGTCAAACTCCTTAAGGGCTGCATGCTCAGTCTCCCTTTCAACCACATTCTTCATCTGTGGCCACCCTGGCCTGAATTGGGTGCATGCTTTACTGGACACCATGAACATACTGGTGATACCAGAGCAGTGTACCAACAAGATTCTGTGATGGAAGGATTGCTGGTAGCAACAGGTTGTGGAGTCCTAACCACGTTCTCTGGAAATGACCACTGAGCTGAGATCTGAAACTATCAATGACCCAGACCCAGAAAGAGATAAAGATTTCTAGACACTAGGAGCTGAAGGTCGCTGGTGAGGAACTAGCTGGTTTTTGCTTACCTACGTGTGTCTGTAAATGCCATTTCCCCCCAGGAGGCACATGTGTCCTATTTCCGGAGCCATCAGCAGCCAGTCCAGTGGGAATATCCCCACACAGTTGTAACAAGTGTAGAGTGTACAGGCATGCACTTAGCATCCTCTGCACCATTTGGAAGCTGGGCAGTCCTCAGGGACTTATCCCACTGCTCTGAGGTTCTGTTTTCTTTGGAGGTTGCTTTTAAAATTAATTAAAATGCTTTTTTGTAAGACTCTCAATATTATGTAGATCAGAGTCGGTGTACATTGGTAGTTGTATACTCAAGATCTACCTTGAATAACCTACCTTGTGAACATCCTGGACAGCCTCAAGCTGATCAGTTTCACTGGACCTTAGGATTCTGGATTTGAATCCTCCTACTCCAGTCCTTGCTTTGTGGGTCAGTATTCCTTATGGAACCTTTTGTGTGCATCCGTGTCTCCCAGCAGACTGTGACCCCCTCCCACTGTCATCCAGACTGGCTTCATGTTGCTTTGTGTGTTGCCAGCATGAATCTTGGTGGCCATAGAGAAACGAGATGAAGGAAAGCTAAGGTGCTGCTTGCTGCAGCCTCATGGCTGCCATCACCTACAGGGCCAGATGCTGGGACATCTCTGATCATTGGCTCTCTGGGTAACTCATAACTTGTCTCAGGTAGGACCTGAGACTTTATGTCTCCTTGGTACCAAGTACAAAGCCGGTGAGGCCATATTCATGGTCAGGGTGTGAATGTGACCTTATCTTGCTGACAGACTCTGACTTTGACTAAGGAAGTGGCCATGGATTGGACAGGACTGTGGCTGCTGGCCTACAGTCAGCAAAGGACTAAATCCTGTGGATGGTCAAGCAAGATTGAGGGTGAAGACATGTCCCCATCTGGCCTTAGAGAAGGTATGCTCTTGGCTGACACCATCTCTGCAGCCTTGAGAGGACTTTGGGACAGAGGCATGCACACCCCAACCTGCTCCATCTTCTTCACTCTTTCCCTCCCTCCCTTCCCTTCTCCACTCTTCCCTTCTACTGCCTTCCCCCTTTCATTTTCCCCCTCCCTCTCCTTATTTCTTCTCTCCACTTTGTCTTCCCTTTCTCCAATTCCTTTCTCCATCCTCTTATTCCCTTCTCTCTTTCCCCTCCCCTTCGCTCTCCCCTCTCCTTTCTCCCATTCATACCCCTCTATTCCTCCATTCTATCTCTCCTGTTTTCCTTCTTTCTTCCCTTACTTTTATCACCCTCCTCCCTCCAGCCCTCACTTCCTTCCTTCCTCCCCTCCCTATCTACCTATCTACCCTTCCTTCCTCCCTCCCTCCCTCCCTCCCTCCCTCCCTCCCTCCCTCCCTCCTTCCTTCCTTCCTTCCTTCCTTCCTTCCTTCCTTCCTTCCTTCCACAATACTATGGTTTGAACCCAGAGCCTTGCACATGCCGAGCATACATTCTACCATTGAGCTACAGCTCCAGTCCCGTATCTATACATCTGACTCCCAGAAACATGGATGATAATCATGATGCTAGGCTGATAGCTTGGATTTGCAATGTGTGGGTAGTAAGTTGTTGTGCCTACAGATAATAAACAGATTCACTGAGCAACTTCAGGAGGGCAACTTGCCCTCTGAATGGTAGTCCCCTGACCAAGGTCCTTCTTTGTACTGCTCCCTGGGGTAAGTACAATGTTCATAAAAGTGAACACGGGAGACAGATAGGCAGCTTCCTGCCCTCAGGGTGCCTCTTGTCTAATGTCAGTGCATGTGTGATATTACCATTACACTGCTAGATGTGCAGGGAACTTAAAAGAGAGTCTAGGCCTTTCTTTTAAGTGGTCAGTTAAAGCACTGAGGGGAGAGACAAAACCCAGAGCCATCCTAGAAGCTTTTAGCAAGGGAAATCAGATCAGACTGAGGGGAACTTTCAACACAAGCAGATGCACTTAGCCTTTCAGTTTTACTTTTTAAATGACTCTGCTTTTAAAATCAAGGCAAATGTGGGGCTCCTTCTATGAAATGAATCTCTGACCTGGAAAGGCATCTGCAACCAAGGCACAAGCTGCTGCTGCCTAGCTCCCGCCAGAAGCCCTTCTGTGTTTCCCAGAGAGAAACGTTGATAACTGCAGTGATGGGGAGAGCACCAGCTTTAAACCATAAAACAGGCACTGTTATAATGGTCTTCTTCCTTCACACCAGTCTGGCAGGCTGAGACCACTGTCTGGAGTAAGTTCCACTATCTTCGCCTCTGGGTCCTTTAAATCCCCTGTAGTGTTTCACTCCCCACCTCCTCTAGGTACCCCCTTCCTTCTCTATGAGCCCTACCTTAGTGCACACTCACAGAAGCTCCGTCTTTTTCTTGTCTCCTTTACTCACACTCATGGCCATGTGGAAGCAGGGAAAGTCTTTAAGAACTTCACCCCACAGGCTGCAGAGATGGCTCAGCTCTGAAAGGCAAGACTCATAACCAAAAAGGCAAGCGTTCCAACTCGGGTACCACCTTCCGGAAGCAAGTACAGGCCTCAAGGATACATGGCTCCTGGCCAGTCCTGGCAGCAGATATGACAAGGGTAATGTTGAGTGATGACCCTGCCATGACCTGCCCCCTGACCTAGTCATTGAACATTTATGCATATATTGAAATGTCACACAGTGGAGTTAGTAAAGATAATTACATGCCAACTTAAACACATACATAGATTATCTGTCTTTTCACCCTTTTTACATAAACATATGTAACCTTAAGGAGCATGTGCATGTTTGGATGCACATACACACTCATACATGTACACATACAGCCTTTCTGGGGGTTGATAGGTGGTTGGGTGGTGGGCTTAGATAAGATAATTTGCTAATCACTAAGTCACCTATCCTCTCTGCCTGCTAGGGAAAACCCAAATACCTCTGGCCTCAACCCCATCAGAACTTGTTTTCAAATAAAACTCTATCGTGTTCTCTTTCTCTCTCTCTCTCTCTCTCTCTCTCTCTCTCTCTCTCTCTCTCTCTCTTTCTCTCTCTCTCCCATTCCCCTCTCTCCCCCTCTCTCTCCCTTTCTTCATCCCTCCATCTCTCTGCTTTTCTGTCCCTGTCTAAGAGAGATAACATGTATTAGCTTCTCTATCTATTACCCATCTATCCACCCACAGAGCCATCCAGCTAGAAAGAGGAAGGATAACCAGGCAGAACAGTCTACCAGGCTTCAAGTACAGAGATTCAACTCAGACTCTTATGCCACTGAGACAGAGACAGAGACAGAGACAGAGACAGAGACAGAGACAGAGACAGAGACAGAGACAGAGAGAGGTCAGAGACAGACACAGAGAAAGACAGAGACATAGAGAGGACAGAGACACAGAGAGAGACAGAACAACAGAGAGAAAGACAAAGACAGAGAGACAGGGACAGAAAGAGACATAGAGACATAAAGAGACAGAGACACAGAGAGTTACTCATTTATTGCATTTATAATTCTAGCTTAGAGCCTTCTAGCTGTGTCACTTTTGCCAAAGTAGTCTCCCTGGTCTCTATGACAGCACCATGTCATAGAGATGGCATAAAGGGTTGAAGTGATGCCTGGGACCCAGCAAACACTTGCCAGTGCTAGCTACTATTGTTAATGTTGTAAAGAGAGAAAATGTTGCTCCCAATATATTTAGTTTGAGGAAGATGTGGGAGGAGAAACAAGGCTAGCTTCCTCCCTCCCTTGAGGCTTCAGACAGAAGCATAGTTTGTCCTTCAGCCTTTCCTTTGCGCCCTGCCTTCATCCTGTCATGAAAACTTCCACTCCTCTGTTCCCCCTCTTGGCCAAAGACCCTTGGGGCAATGTCTCCCCTAGTACCCCTTCCCAAAGCCTTGGATTTCACTGTCCCACTTCCCCATCCCATCTCTCCTCTCCCAATGTCCTTGTCCCTAAGGCTTTTGCTAGCATCTGATCAGTTAATTTGTGCCAAAATGTTAATCATTCTTGGTTTGAATCAATCATCCTCCGTTTTTTAATATAGCCTCACACCATGCATATGAAATATATAATAATCCCCATTAGAAACAGTGTCCTTCACTACCCTATAATCGGAGCTTCCTTTAGGAAGGGGATGGTATACCCTAGCAGAGCATCCACTAGACTTTGGGAGGATTCTTATCCCACTACCTCAAGCCACTGAAGCTCACAGAAGGTATGGCTCCTAGAACCCACAGCTTTTACAAATGAAGTGTCAGGCTCTGGATGAGGTTATTAGGTGGTGGGCTGGGGAAGATGTATACCATGGATCACTTTCTACATACACACATCATCTGTCTTCCCCATCTGCCTCCAAAAAGCAAACTAGCTGTGCTCTCATACTCACTTCTCTCTGGCTTTGAAATATCATCTTGCGTTATGCCAGATTCAAGGCCACTGTCAGCTAACACGTTCAGAACTGGCCTTGGGACAAGCATGTGCCTGTGTGTATAAGGAGGAGTGATGTAGAAATTTTTCTGTCTACTTTTTCCAGGCAATGCATTGATGGTTAAGGGGAATCTCCTTGATGGAGGGGCTCTGGGTGATCAGCCTGGTCTATAAAACTGGCAGAAAAGTGCAGGTAGGCTGTCTGCTTATTTTATAGCTCATCAGCCAGAGCAAAGTCCGCCTCCCCCTCCTGACTCCTCTCCATTGTTTATCTCCTACCCTAGGATGACCTTCTTTGGATGATCCCAGTATGCAAATAATCCTATCACCAAGCAGAAATCGTGTTTTCTCTTGTTTTACATGTAACTTTTGTGTGCACCCATACGTACACACTTGCTGGTGTGCATGCTAACCTACTCAGAATGTGTGTGGAGATAAGAGAAAAGCCTTGAGTGGTGGTTCTCAGGGCCCTTCCACTGTTTTCTTTAAGATGGGATTTCTTTCTTGGCTGGAAACTTCACCATGCAGGCCAGGCTAGCTGACCGGAGCTTCCAAAAATTCTGTGTCTGCCTCCTGTCTCACAGTCGCTTGGATTAGAGATGTGTCTACTACACAGGCTTTGTATATAGATCCTTGAGACTCAAACTCACATCCTTTCCAGGCAAGTGTTTTTCCCAACCAAACTATCTCTCCAGTCCTCGGGTGCTTTCAGTTCTTGGAGTACCTAGTTTTGTTTCCATAAAACCATTTTAGCATAAGAACAAACCCCTTTTGTCCAATACTGTGTGGGTGGTTGCATGAGTGTCACTTTAAAATAGCCTGTTAATAATGCAATTAATTGTGTGTATGTATATATGTAAAGACTCCTAGATGGGAGGTTCTCTAGTCAGTTAAACTGGGTCCCTGGAAGTGATAATTTTAATTCTAGCTGATTGCAGTGTGCTATCAATTTGAGAATCGGTTTCTAGAAGAGTGAAATTTGCTTGAACAAACCAAAACTCAAAACAAGACAAAACAGGATTTCAGCCTCAGTGAAGACTTATTTCAAAGCCCCGTGAGCTCTGAGTTTCTATGATTAAATAAATATCTGTTTGCTGTACAGGAATAAAAAGTGTACTGTCCAGACAATCTCTTGTATCTGGCTGTTTCGAAGATAGAAAGACAGACAGACAGACAGACAGACAGATAGTGTGTTATCTATATATCATATATGATATGTATATATCGTATATATTATATAATCATATATCCTGAAAAAAGTCTTTGATTCAGAAAGTATATTTCTAGAGTGGTGACCTTGAGGTTTGCCACACACAAGTTTTCCTTTGGGCTGGTCCCTGTCTAGGAGTTTACAAACATTTTTAGAAATAAGTTGCTCTAACATGAGAAGCAGAGACTCAAGAGTTTCAGAATTCAGGTGAAAACTATAAGACTAGCCTCTGCTAACTCAACACCAGCAGCCCCTCTCCTCCCTCTAGATACTGCCAGGCTCCTGCTGTGAGTCTCCAGCTAACAGATGTCCAGTGCCAGGATCCATTGTTCACCTAGGAAGAGAGAAATAGCAAAGAAGCTGTGGGTGACACATCCTACTCCTTACTTCCTGTATGGTAACCAGAGAGTCTGGCTGTAGACTTGTGCCGGGAAACCACCCCCATCCGAAGAAAGGTATAGAAACCCCATTTCTGTTTCTCTTAATGGCACTAATAACTCTTCTAATAAATTATTTACTTATTCCCCAGTAATCTGTGTCAGTGTCCTCTTGAACCCAGTTCCTCTCACCATCCAAAACCTTTAGGAAACTAAACTTCTGGGCTCCTCACTGAGGCTTGACCATGGTACTCTCATGGGTTGGAGCTCTCCAGGACTCAGCCTTGTCTGCCTGAGACTTCATTAGTTTCATTCAAGTGATATGTCTTTGGAATGGGTGGTACCATTGACACCCTTTTCAGAAATGTCTCTGATTGCATGCGTGTTTTTTTCCCAAGGATATAGCTAAAGGAATTGGAAGGCTTTTCACCTCAGCTGAGGCTTTATCAAGTCTCCTCACGTCTCCAAGTACCTGTGGTGGCCCTGTTCCCTCTTAATTCATTCTCTGGGAGGCATTCAAGAGTATTTGGAATCCCCACAAGAACAAATAAACCTCTGACTTCTGATACACATGTAATCATCAGAGGTCCACTCCTCAACTCCAGACTGTCCCCAAACGCCACTGAGACGACATCAGAGGCCATCAGCCTTTCCTGTAATCCATTTGCCAAAGACTTTGTACCAGACACTGCATTTCCTACCTCAGCAGTGCCTGGAATTACTTTCCTTCCGGTAACCAGTGGTCATAGGTCAAGGGAGACTCTGCAGACAACAGATCTGCTCAGTCCCTTCAGCTTTAGGGTCCAGATCTGATTCTTGTCTTACCCACCTTTTCTTGTCTTCCCTTCATTTTCTTTGCCTGCATTGTGGCTAAGAGACAAAAGGCTTATCTGGGGATGGTGGCAGAACTGAAAATTCTTTAATCAGCTGTGAGACTTGAAGCCTCAGTATCTCCCTCTGTAAAACAGATATGTCCTCTCTAAATTCCACTATTCTAATCAACAAACAAGGAAAATATAGGTTATTTTTTATCAACACAGCAGGCACCGTTTTTGCTCAATCCCATTTTGATAGTGGCCCTAATGACCTACAGATTGCTTTCCTAGCTTGAAGGTGGTCTGGGAAGATCCAGAACATCCGAGAGAGGAGCACAAATCACTCTTCCCACTTCCTCTACAAACCCCCAGGAGCCAGAAGCACTGGGGATGCTGATTCCTCCCATAATTACTTGGGAAGCAGTGTTATAGCCTCAAGCATAATTAACAGCATTTTAATTCATTCTCTCTTCTGAGGCTGCTCGCATTCTTGCGTTTGCAAGAAGAATGAAACAGTATTCTGACCTATTACCTTTTGAAAATGAGGACAAAAATGCTCAACTCTGGCCATCCCTATGTGGAACCTGGACCTCAGTGGAAACCCAGGTCCAGGGGCACATCCTGAGGTCCTGGTAAAGTGCAGAAAGTCTAAGATGAGCCTGTGCTCCCAAACCACATACAAATAGCATTTAGCTATGTTTATCCAGAGAATTGCCCGCTCATTATCTGGCCAGCAGGGAAAGATTCCAACAACAAACCACCCACTGATAAAGATATACAGTTACCCAGGGGACATGGCGAAGGCAGGAGTGTAGGCCTGCCCTCTTCCATTGCAACCTGCTTTTCACTGCAGGCACATCTTAACTCTCATTAACTTCTGTGACATCCATGCTCAGCCTCTCTGGAGCAGTTTTATAATTAACTTATTATTTATATATTTATAAAAGATATTAATTTGCATGTGTGTACGTCCGCCTTGCACACGTGTCTGTGCAACATGTGTTTACAGTACCCACAGAGGCCAGAAAAGAGTGTCAGATCCCCTGTAGCTGGAGTTACAGGTGGTTGTGAGCCACAGTATAGGTGCTAGGAATCAAACCCTGGACTTCTGGAGGAGTAGCTTGTACTCCTAATGGCTTATGCCTGTCTCTAGCAGCTCTGGAGCAGTTTCTAATGATGCAGAAGAAACATTCTCAGAAATGGGGAGAGGTGGTGGTTCAGGTGGTAAATTGCTCATTGTGCAACCATAAGTACCCGAGTTCAAATTTCCAGCACTCACATAAAAAGGCAGATGTGGTTATAAACTTCCATAATCCCAATGCTGGGAAGGAAGAATCAGAAGATACAAGAACCTTGCCAACAGACTAGTTTAGCCAAATTCTTGAGTGTCAGCTTCAGTGACTCTCTTTCAAGAAAAAAGTGGAGAATGGTTAAGGAAGACACTATATTGGCTTCTGGTTTTCATCTAGGTATATCCCACATCTACATGCACGAGTGTATACACAGACACACACAGACACACACACACACACACAGACACACACACATAGTTCAAATGATACTGCATGTTCACCTGTAAGCTAGAATGTATCAAACTCTTTCATTGAAATTGTTTCAACCTGTTCTGTATCTTTTCTTCCCTTATATCACACACACACACACACACACGTACGCATGCATGCACACACATGTACACACATGCACATGCCTTTACAGAAGCCACCAGTATTGTCTTTTAATCTTTGATGCAAACGAGATATTTCAAATAGAAGCAGTAAAATGTGAAGCTGACAGTGGTTGAAATTTAGGGCATCTCACTTCCCTATACATTATTCCTAGCTCCTAAAATATTCATAACCATTTAAAGGTGATTTATAGATGTATAGAACTCTATCCTGATAATGAGTGCTTTATGTATTTGTAATTCTCAGAATATGAGATGCAGTTGGAAGCTAAAGTACAGTGAAATCCTTATGACATACATGTTAATTCTGTAAATTAACATACATATACATATTTACCTGTTCTATATACAGACATATATATGTATACCATATGTTGGCCAAAGCCCTACAATGAGAGATACCCTGTTACAAAGCAGAGACCTGTCAGGAATCTATGAATATAAATAGTTTTTAGCAACAGCATATTATCAAGGCATTCTTAACTACATTTGGCATTTTTGGAGCAAGAAAAATGCTGGGCTTTCATTAAGCTGCAGCACAAAGAAAATGCAGAATTTGGGCCCTATATGGAAAATGTCCTTGAAATGAATAGATTGCAAAGAAGTGCTGAAAGGTATGTTTATGCAAAATTGACCCCTTTCCAAATTATTTTTTAATACCTATTTTTAAGTGCCCACAAATTAACAGAAAGAAATGCAGTAAATAATTAAGAGTATGTTTAAATGTCAAATATAACATTATTCATGATGAGAGTGAAGTTCATAAAAGATTCATTTGTTTTCTTATTCATGTAAAATAACAAGATCAAATAGAGTGAGACCAATGTCTTTGTGATTTGTTTCAATTGTGCAAGCTCCTAACTGAGTCTAAGAAGGCTGCACATAATGTTTGCTGTGAGGAATCCATTTTTTCTCCCAATGTAAAAGTTGCTAAGGATATATGAAAATTGAAGTTATAAATGATTTTTACCGTGAAATATCTAGGCTATATTTTTCCAGGTGCCATGAGATCAAACACCCCAGGTACCTCTTGTAAGCCAACTGGTCTTTGCTGGTCTCAGCAGAGAAGAAAGCAGTTCTGGGAAATCGGCCATTGGAAATTCCAAAGGTCACCTCTCTCCCTTTTAGGCCACAATGCCAGTTGCTAACAGGACAGTTTGGCCAGCCAGAGGACATGGCCCATTCTCTGCTTTGCTATAGGAGCAGGGATGGACTGTAAGATGCTTGTTGTCCTGAGAAAGGAGTGCTTTGCAAGCTTTCTCCAACCTGGCAGACAGGAAGGTAGAACCTATACTGCTTGGAATCTTTTTTGTTGTTATTGTTGTTCCAGGGAAGGTGCTGGAACCACAGAGTGAGGAAGCATTCACTATCAAGATGCACATACTTGAAAGAAGGTGAAATCTTGTAAGGATGGTTAGGTAAAGAATTTTTAAAGATATGGGCAAAGAAGCACTGACTGTGGCGCGCGCACGCATGTGTGTGTGTGTGTGTGTGTGTAGTATATATTTTAGTGTGTGTAGGAGTATGTATGTTTGTATGAGGTGTGTGTATGCATGTGTATAGGGTATGTGTGAGTGAGTGGATATGTGTGTGTCGTTGAGTGTGTATGTTTTGTGTTAGTATGTATGTGTGCATGTGAGGTGTGTTTATGTGTATGTGAATGTGTGTATAGTGTCTGTGTATATGTAGTTTGTGTGTGTGTGCAGATATGCTGCCCTTGTATCTGCTGTGTAACTAAGCTTGAATTTCCAGTCCTGCTTACATCTTCCAAATGCTGGGATTACTCTTTCTGTTCCATACTCTCATGCCCTCCACAAATATATCACCAATTAATTGTCTCCAACAACAACAACAACAACAACTGTAGGAAGCCGCTGTTAGCGGTGACAACAACAAAAACACTGAAAGAGTCACAAACATTCTGGAATCCCAAGGCTAACAGGAAGCTTACAACTGCCTGGCTAAAGCCAGCCCACTAGCATGTCATGACCCTTGTCATCACATGGTCATTGTGGTAGTGTAGGTCACAAGCTTCCTTGCCCCAGAGGTGTGAAATGGACATATGGTTAATGGCCATTCCTGGGAGCAAACTCTGTGTCCTACATTTTTTAACTCGGGACAGGCCATGGGTTAGCTTTGGCCAATGGAGTATTGCAGAAATATCATTCTGAACACTCTACGGATCCACCCCTGGAGCAAAGGAGATAGCACATGAAATAAAGTGCCTGTCCACTAAGCGTGAGGGCATGAGTTTGGTCACCAGAACCCACAGAAGGAATCTGGATGTGGTGGTACACACATATAGTTCCAGCACTGGAGAGGCCGAAGCAGGTGTCTCACTGGGGATCACTGGCCAACCAGCTAGCATAGATGGGAAGTTCCAGGCCAAAACAAAACAAAAAAACCAAGGTGGATACCACCTGAAGAATAACAGCCCAGTTGACCTCTGCTATCTATGTGTATATGCCCATACATTCGTGTGCACCTGTACTGTATGGGTGGGTACCCGTGTGCACACATAGACCTACACAAGTGCCCATGAATACACACATGTGCACATGAATCTACCCACTGCTAAGTTTTAAGGCCCCTCTTTTTGCATTAATATGAGGCTTAAGTGTACTTCCTGTCTGAAGGCTGCTTCTGTCTACCTGGCGCTCTTGGGAAGACACTGAGGAAGAGGAAAGGAGTTCCGACCAAACTATTACAGATGTGTAACCAGGTAAGCAGATAAATGGCAAATGCTGCAAGCCACTGAGTTTCTGGCAGCTTCTGGTGCTGTGTCATTGCTTAGACACAGAACTGTCTCCACTCTATCATTGCACAATTATATTTGAATTCCTTCAGTGACTAAAATTATTACTGCTGCCTGAGGCAGAATATCCCATCTTTCACTGGCCTTACACGGAAGCTTTTCCCAACATTATATAAAGCTCTTTTCCTGGGACAAATTCTTACACTCTGAGCATCTCCCCAGCCCACTCACTTTGTATTTTTATTTATTTATTTTTGAGGCAGGGTCTCTTACTGACCTGAAGCTCTCCAATTTGTCTAGACTGGTTAATGAGCTCCAGGGATGCTCCTGCCTCTGCCTCCCCAGTTCTGGGATTACAAGCACACACCACTATGTCTGTCTTTATTACTATTATTGTTGGTGATGGTTTTTGCTGATGTTGCTGTTTTAACATGGGCTCTGGGGCTACTCAGACCCTTGTACTTGTATACTGAACATCTTCCTGACTGAACTGCCTCCCAGCCCCCTGCTGTTCTAAGGAGCAAATGCAACAGTACAGAGCATCTTCCACTGGACGTACCCTTCAACCAATGCTACTTACACCTTTTCCTTTGACAAAACCAAAAAGGCAAATAAGAAAGGAGACAGCACACACACCAGGGGCACCCACTCTGCTTCTCAGGACTGTGTTAGACTCTTGCAGTGATCTGTTTCTTGAAATTTTGCCTCAGGATCCTTGTGATCTCTTTGAAGAGTCATCTGTATGATTCAGAAGAGGGCCCTGTTGTGTTTTTCTACCCATGTCTAGGCTTCTTGCTTTATTTCCTGATTTAAAATCTCTCTCTCTCTCTCTCTCTCTCTCTCTCTCTCTCTCTCTCTCTCTCTCTCCTCCTCCTCCTCCTCCTCCTCCTCTTCTTTTTCTTCTCCTTCTTCTCCTCCTCTTCCTCCTCCTCTTCTCATCCTCCTCCTCCTCTTCCTCCTCTTTCTCTTCCTTCTCCTTCTCCTTCTCCTTCTCCTTCTCCTTCTCCTTCTCCTTCTCCTTCTCCTTCTCCTTCTCCTTCTCCTTCTCCTTCTCCTTCTCCTTCTTCTTCAAGTCAATGCAGAGAACCTTAGGAGATCATGGCAAGGAAGACGAGGAATTCCACAGCCGGTTTCAGATAAATATGTGAAAACACAAGAAACAAGAAGGAAGGCGATCACTCACCATTGCCCTGTGCAGTTACAAAGTGTCAGACTCGCTGTGACAAAGCTGTCTCAGTTGTGTAGGTACCTCCAGAGTTTGTCCCCAGCACCCAAGGCCATCCTTCCCCAAGACACTTCGAATGACTTAGATCTGCCTCAGACAACTTGGTGTTCTTTAACATTCTCATAGGTCCACTAACATCCTCCAAGGTGTTGAGGAAGACTTTGATTACAAGAGAAGATATTGAGGGCCTAGAAAGCAGGGCTCAGTTGATAGAGAGCTTGCCTAGGGTACACAAAGTCCCAGGATCCACCAGAACTTAACACTGTGTAAACCAAATATGTGACACATACCCTTGGGGTGTCCAGGCGCTGCTATACACCAGGCAGGAAGGGTGGGGCAGAGTCCGAGTTCCGCTGCCCACTTCTGCCCTTGGGGTGTCGGGACCTGGATGCACACCAGGAGGGAGTGGATGATGCACAGTCTGGAAGGGGTGGGTTAGTGGGATCCTGGTCTGGTAGTGAGTGCCCTGTTGGGGAGCTGGTCTCAGAAGATTTTGGTGTTACAGCTCTTAGAAAACAGCTCTTTTAGACGGGAGTCAATGAAAGAGTCTGCTCTTTACTCAGGGTGAACAAGGACTGTAAGAACCTTGGAAAGTGGGAAGAAGTTCTTAGAGAGAAGATTGGCTGGGGTTTAAAGTTCCGGGACACCTCATTTGCATGAGGAGGCAGTCCAGGAAGTAGAACCTGTAATTCCACCAAAGATTGCTCAACATTCCTCAAGCAGAGTGTGGGGGTTGGGGCTCCCCAGATAAGGTAGAGAAGAGGAAGCCCTGCTGGAAAAGGGAGTCCTCCATTTTGCACCAAGCTCAGGGGCGCTATTCAACCTTAAGTAGCAGGGTTTCCCAACACCTTTAATCCTAGCATTTGGAAGGTGGACACAGGATGATTAAGAGTTCAACGTCATCATTGGCCATATAGTGAGTTCAAGGCTAGCCTGATCTATGATGGTCTCTGTCTCAAAAGAAACAAATATAAACAAACAAGCAAACTTCTGGGCAGAATGTTTGTGGAAAGAGAGGAGGAAGTGGAAGAGAGAGCCTACAGAGAAAGAGTATGTGTTGTGATTCCCAAAGTCACTATTTGAGGGACTGGAGAGAGAGCTCTAGCAGAGAACCCCAGTTCTGTTTCCCGCGGCACACATTGGGGGTGTACAGCCAATTGTAATTCCAGCTCCAGGCACTCTGACCCCATCTTCTGGCCTCCTCAGGCCCTGTACACACATGGGGTCTTTATAAAAACACATCGCTATGTATTCTTTAAGCTTAGTCCCCTTTGCACGGGATCTACTCCAGCCCTCCAGTCTCCTGAGCCAGTGTCTTGCTGACACTATCCCTCGGTCACTCAGGCATCCTTTCCAATCTTTGCCAAAGTACTCATGTTTTCCTCAGGACAGTGACCAACTCTGCCCTGGAGGAAGAGACACAGGGAGGCTTGAGTTTCTTCCTCACTAATAGTATCTGGAGCTACATGTCCTTCCAGAGTCTACTGTATACCACACTGTGTATACATTATACCTGCATTAATGTGGTATAGATGTAAATAGGGCAAGATCGGGTCCTGCACTCTGACTAAACCGAATATCTCATGTTTACACAATCCATTCTGTAGTGCATTTCCGGATTTCTAACCCAATTTCCAATACCTCAGCCCTCACCATTTGTTAGCAGAAGTCATTCCCCAATTACATTCTGCTTACCTTCAGGGGTTACAATGAAATAAAGTGCCTGCATTTTTGTAAAATTAGGGTTTTTAATTCCCTCGTAGCACCTTCAATTAGCCCATTTTCTGTCTGTATTCATTACAGACTTTTCCACTCTGATCCATGGATATCTGAGTGGAAAGAGTTTGAAAATGTTCTTAGGACTCTGTATTTCTGAACCATCACAGTGGTGAATTGGAATGTGCACAGTAAGCCGGATCCGGGTGTCCCAGTGAAATACTCTCAAAATGCACATGCAGATAGAAACCTGTGACAGAATTATCAACCAAATTTGCCATGGCTGGAAAATTGACATTAACTGAATCACTGATTGGAGCATTACCTATCTCCAACCTACACTCCAAGCTTGGAATCACAGCTGTACCCACCCTGGGAAGAAAGCTATCTATATTTATGTGAGATGTTCTGGTATATTGAGCACTACCGTGCCCAGGAAAATAGGAAGCTGCATTCTAATTAAACGCTGACATCCAAGCCCCGTTCAGTGCTACCCTCTCCCCCCAGTAATTGTTTTTAAAAAAACATGCATTTAGCCACTTTATTTCAGAACTCTCATTATGCTGTAAGCTATAGCTTTATATTTGTCCATGGGAAAAATCTCACAGACGGGAAAAAAAACAGATTTATGAACAGCAGGTATTGTTCCGAACTATGACTGATTCTTCAAGGAGTGTCAAAAAAGCAAATATCAGACCAGACCAAGGCTCAACCAAACACCCTCGGATAGAGAAAGGCTGTCAGTGGAGAGCAGAGCGAAGGAACTGCCTATCAAAATGATGTAAGAAGTGGGAGATGCTGGCACACAGCTGGATGGCAGGAGGTCGAAGGGTGCCCCTGCTTCTTCTGTTGCTGAGACACTAGCTCTGGGGGACCTTTTCCTGTCTTTAAGAATGAATAAACAACAGAGAAAGGAAGGAAGAAAGGGAGGGAGTCTAGAAGGCAGTGCATCGATACGATAACATGAATATGCAAAGAGCTCTATATGTGTGCACAAAGCTATGTTTAACAGGGAGTAAAACGTGAAACAGGGGTGCCTAGCCTTTCTGATCTCTTTGGGCCATATTGAATAAAAAAAATAATTGTCTTGGACCATTAATGTATTAATGGAATACATTGTTGTCTTAAGGGAAGAGGCTAGCTTTAAAGACGATTTTCTAACATTTAAAGACAAATCTTACTTTCCTCAAGAAGGAACGCAAGGCTTCTAAGAAACGAGAGCCTGTCGCCATCAAGGAAAACAAGAAGACACAATAAATGTATCCACAGGTGGCAAAGGGGATGGCTCAGAGGGTAAGAGCTCTTTCTGTACCAGAATGAGCATCCAAGCTTGACTCCCCAGCACCCGCGTAAGGAGCTGGGTGTGGCAGTGCGTGAGCCTGTAACCCCAAAGCTAGGGCAGGGCAGGCAAGAGAACCACGGGGGTGTCCACTGATCACCAGTCTAGCTCCAGGTTCAGAAAACCTTCTTAAAGAGACAAGGGGGAGAGGAACAGAACAGGACACCCGACTTTAGAGATTCTCCTGACTCTGCCTCTCATCTCACTGTAAGAGAGCTGGGATTACAGACACATGCTATAGCAGCCAGCTTTACTCGGCTTCTTGGGATCTAAACTCAGGTCCTCTTGCTTTTCCCACTGTAAGACATCTTCCAACCCAACAATATCTTTACTTAAAATGTGCCTCTTGGGTCACTGAGAAGGTGAAAATTGTGTGCTTTTGGCCATTTTTTGTCTCTTTTGTATAAATTATCTATTCATGGTTTTGATAACATTTCTATTTAAGATTATGGCAATGTGTTTCTTACTACTTGGGAAATTTGCATTACACCTAAGAATCTGAATAGTGATCATCAGAGTTGCAGAAGTGCCACACAATGCATTTACTTTTGCACTGGCTTAAAATGTCTTCCCCTTCCCATCTGTAATTGTGCTTTTTAATCATTTTGGATTCCCTGGGCTCACGTGGTATTATAGAATACCACATTATAGAATTTCACATTTTTTCTAGCACCTGGCATTCATAATAAAGGAAAACACACACCCTCTGGAAAAGCCATAAGTATCACCCATAGGCAAAATGCATAGAAATATTCTAAAGTAATTAGAAAAAAACAAAATCAACAAGCACACATGGCTTTTTCAGGCCATTGCATGTTGAGAAAGCATTGAATCCCTAGTCAAACACAGAATGGGGACCTAGGAATCCCTGCAAGGCCATGGTTGTTACATGTGGCTTATGCAATTTGAGAACATTCTTTTCAGAGTCTTAGAGGACAGTTGTGATCCTTTTCCATTTGATGTCTCCTTTGTGTTTACCGAAGCCATTCCAGCCAAAGATCATTTTCAAAATTGATTCCTGTAGCTTCCCCGGGTTAATGTTTTACCTTTCACCCAGGACTTCATCTTTGAATCTTTGAATTGGTTCACATTCAACCTTTCCCTTTTCAAGGAATTTACATAGAAGCTTGGGGTGATTTATCTTACTTTAAAAACAATTTTATTATTTTTATTTCATTTATATGAACATTTTGCCTGCCCATATGTATGTGCAGCATGTTCCTGCAGTACCTGTGGAGGCCAGAAGAGGGCGTCAGATCCCCTAGAATTGAAGTTAAAGATGGCTGATACCTGTGGTGTGGTTAATAAGACCTGAACCCTGGTCCTTTGCAAGAGCAGCAAATGCACTTAAGCACTGATCCATCTCTCTAACCCTTTAAGAAATGATTTTAAGACTTGATGCAATATTGAGTCTCCAGAGTCTAAACCAGTTAACCAACAAGATCTGAATTTGACTTTTAATTATGGTAGCTTCATGCAAGTCTTGCCATTCTAAGAACCAGGGTATGGGATGACATGAGCTAAAGAAGCAATTGGGACTTGCTTGGACTTGTCACCACCCACCCAGGTAAGCCAGGGCAGCAAGCTGTGATGTGCCTCAAGGTCCCCGTAATGCCACCATTGTTGTGTTCAAACTTCAACAGATGCATTGCCGTGGAATCTTCTAATATTTCGCTTCTATTTTCTATATACCTTAGCTATTCATTAATGATAGAACTAGTCTTTCAAAAATAACTGCAGAACCATTTTCATATGCAAGACTACAGACAGAATGAATCAGTCTCTGGTATGAAATGAACATCTTGAATCTTAGTGTTTGTTTCAGTCTATTAAATAAAAATAATTATTCTTGGGCTTTCAGTAATGTGCTTACTTCAAGGTTGGGAACTGTCAGGAAACAGATCTTGAGTGAAAAAGTAGACAGGGCAGTATCACATGCTTGCTTCTGTTTTTTTTTTTTCAGCCTGGCTCTGTAACACTGAGGTGTGTATGCTCACAGGTGCCTTTGGCCTAAGATTGATTCAGAATTAAATGTGTTGATTTGTCAATAAAAAAGGTTTACAAAGGGAGCAAGGAGGGATTTATGTATATTGTGTACAAAGTGGAATTTAAAGTTCGAGTCAATAAATCTTTATTTGATATATTGGATTTTCATCAAGCAGATGGGAAGTGATGCCTGCAAACAACCCTAATTAAAACTCAGCCCTGACAGTTTTTCCTTTTTTTTAAACAGAAGAGAAGAAGTGGGGGCTGCAGAGATGACTCATTGGTTTAAAGCACACACTGCTTTTGCAGAGGGCCTAAGTTTGGTTTCCAGCACCCATATTAGATGCTCACAGACACCTGTAACTATAGTTCCGGAGAATTCAATACTCTCTTCTGGCCAGTGGGAATTAATACCTGCTTTCATGTGCACATATGTTCGTACCTATCCACTTACCTACCTACCCACCTACCGACCTATTTGCCCACTTACCTACCTAACTACCCATCTACCTACCCTCCTATTTACCCACCTACCCACCCACCTATCTACCTACCTACCCACCCACCTATCTACCTACCTACCCACCTACCTACCTACCTACCCACCTACCCACTTACCTACCTACCTAACTACCTACCTACCCATTTACCTACCTACCACCTATCTACCTACCTACCTACCAACCACCTGCCTACCTACCTACCCACCTACCTACCCATCTGCCTGCCTACCTACCTACCCACCTACCTACCCACCTTCGTACCTACCTACCCACCCATCTACCTACCTACCTACCCACCTACCTTACTACCTACCTATATACTTACCTACCCATTTACCTACCTACCACCTATCTACCTACCTACCTACCCACCTACCTATCTAGCCACCTACCTACCCACCTGCCTATCTACCTACCTACCCATCTATCTACTTACCTACCCACCTACCTCCTACCTACCTACCCACCTGCCTACCTACCTACCCTCCTACCTACCCACCCACCTACCTATTTACCTACCCACCTACCTACCCACCCAGCTATCCATACACCTACCCATTTACCCATCTACCCAGCTACCTACCTACCCACCTATACACACACATACACCACACACAAACACACACACACATTTTAAAAAATAATAAAACTTGGGGCTGGAAAGCTAGAAAGATGGCTCAGTGGATAACATGCACTGCTCTTCCATTTTGCTTCCTAAGTCAAGCACCTCACAACCACTCATTACCAGAGCTCTGAGGGATCCTGCACCCTCTTCTTCTGTCATGGGTGCCTACACTCACATGTTCATACCCAAACTCAGCTACACATATTTACCCAGTTAACAGTTCCCCAGTTAATATTTATACAGCTAATGTTTAAATAAATATTAAAGATCAAAAATAATAAACTAAATCCGAATAGAAGAGGAGGAATAATTAAACAGGGAGATTCCACTTTATAGACTTTAAACTTTGATTTAATCAACTTTCTATGTTTTTAGTAGCTCATCTGTAATAATGCTGTTCTTAACATTCTAACATAGACTTCTTACCCTTCCTCTGACCATGATTTTTATTGATAGACGTAAATTGAAAATTGTCTTACACACTATCTTATAGACACTGGCCCATGAGTACCACACATTTTTCTGTGAGCTGGCTAAGTTTAACCAAACTTGTAGGATATAAATTGAACATGCCTGGGAAGCATTATAATTTCCTATGCTCAGTCTGAGTCTGCCTATCATTAATTTGTTTATCAAATGCATAGTGAGTTCTTAGATAAGTCTGCTGTTCTACAAGACATTTGGAATTCAAAAATACAGACAACTGGCCTCCGAAGCTTACAGACTAATGAGGGACCTTGGTGAATGAGCTATGACATGGTAAATGCTATCTATCACAGAACATGTGTAAAGAATAGACCAGAGAGAGGCCAGTCTGCCTGTGGGAGTAGGGGAGCTGTTCCCAGAGAAGATTATCTTTCTGTCTGTCGCGTCTTAAAGAAGGAAAGTGAAAAAGACTAGTTTTAGCATTATAATATGGTGTCCAAGGAAGAGAACAGTGTTTAAAATCAACTAATCCCTCTCTGTTTTTCTGTCTCTCTGCCCGTTTCTGTCTCTTTGTCTCTGTCTCTATCTGCTCATGAAGCCTTAACATTGATATCAGGTATCAAAGTATCCTTTTCCATCACTCTCCAACTTGTCTTTTTCAGAACCAAGCCCTGTCTGAGCTTGTCGCTTTCTAATTTGGCTAGACTGACTGGCTAGCAATTCCCATGATTCTCTTGTTTCTTCCTTCACAGCAATGGGCTTAGAGGTATGCACCATCACACCCAGCTTTTACATGGTTGCTGGGGCTCAAACTTAGCCCCTCATGCTTACAGGCTATCTCTCTAGCCCCTAGAAGCAATTAATCTTAAGGCACAATAATATGTTTGAGGAATGGTTTATCTGACTTAAGAAAAAAATAGTTCATATTTAGAACTGAAAGAAAAATCAGACTAAAAACATAGATGGGGTATATATCAGAATTGGTCAATTTTCTCTGTAGAGATAGTATTTCTGGCCTTTGGGAGATTCTGAAAGCAATCAGAGATAATACATAAATTAATGGGTGTGCTTGTGTTCCAATAAAACTTTACTGACAAAAGAAGTAAGTGGGCCAGATCTGGCCCACATTGTATAGTTTGCCAACACCTTGCCTAGACTATGACAGGTCATTAATGTTGAGGTTCTAACTCAAGGGAATCTTCAAGCATGGCACAGTAAACTTGAGTTCTAGGAACTATACTGTTGAGAGGTTATAGAGGCAAAATGGAAGTGGAGATGAATATTAGAAAAACCATCTGAGCTCTGATAGATGGAAGAGAGGAAGGGGGAACAATGACTTATGTTTTAAGTGGCTTCAGAGCAAGATGGACAGGCATTAATGCAGAGTGGTAGAGGAAAACTGAGCTGGTTTTACTCAGATGTCCCTCCCCCCCATGCATCAGGACAGAACACAGTCAGGATTGGATATGTCATTCTATTATCTCATTATCTTGAAGACAGAAGCTAAACATCAATCCACAATGTCTGCAGTCTAACATGGGAACTATCTGGATTCAGGTTTCAGAGATCATTACAACAACTCATTGCTCAGGTCAGAAGTTCTGTACATTGGAATCAGACTGGGCCAATTCTAAAACCTTAGTATGAGGCCAGTCCCCCTGTCCACCCCCACAGTGATAAGTCCTATTCTCTGAGAAGATCTGGGAGCTGATGGGATTAAAAGATGGCATGAAAAAGAAATACTTCCTTATTTTGTTCTCATTGACACTCTTATCTTACAGGTTTTTCAGATATGTTAAGTGTTCTGAAATATTTTACAACATGCGAGATGTCCAGAGTACACTGAAACTTAAAAAATAAATCACAGGCATGACTTGGAATTAAATTTTCCGTATCATAAATTTCTTGGTAATCTGTCCCCAGGTAGCTGGCCTGTCACTCTGTGTAAGTCCTATGATTTACCCTCACTTCCTCAGCTCCACCTCTGCCACAGATAGCAGTCAGCTCTTGAAGATAGATCTGTTCCTAAACCATTGATGTTTGGATGCAGTCTGGTGCATAGATCAACTTAGAAAGTTCTCAAAACAATGTCTGAGAAGAGTAAAGTTCAACTTTGCTTGGCCATTGCTTTCAAAGCATGGTTGCTTGGCAAAGCTTACTGGAAGACATTCCTTGTGTCTTTGTTATGACTTCCTGCTGGCTCGAACACATAAATTCTCTTGTGCTAACTTCTATTGAATTTAAACTTAAACTTGAGAACTCTCTGTCTCTTGAAGGTCACCCAGTGACAGTGAGCATCCCAGTGATCTAGGTATATACAGATCAATTCATTAAAAAAATTAGAATGCCAAATTATTGTACGGTATTTCTATTATATGAATATAGGCATTCCTACAAGATGATGGTGGGCAGCAAGAATAGCTAGTGACTCCTCTTGGGTTTTATGGGGGATTAAATCATCACTTTCTCTGTTCTTTACTTAGTTATCTCCGATAACTAAGGCAGGAGAGCAATAGTCTCTCCTCTACATAGTGCTCCAGTAGGACCAGACATGCAGATCACACCCTAACCCCATATCATTTCCCAGTGTAGATGGATCCCAGTGTAGATCAATAAGCCTATAATACTAAGAACAGGCTCCAGGATTTTATATTTTAAGCCAAAGCTTCAGGTAATATTTTTAGGCAAACTCAAATTTGGAGAGTCATCAGGTCTGCTGGGAAGGGCTAGGATTACATAAGTGTTGTGGTTAAGAGCCTTTGGGTCATCTGGACTTAACATAAGTCTAAGAATGAATGAAATACCCATCACAGGGTTAAGAGGCATCACCTACCTGAAACAAAATTAATACTTTAATACTGAGTATGTGGTAACTGTTAAGCCCACAGGCATTTTGTTTGCATTGTTAAAACATGTGACTCAGTGCTCCATTTTATTTTATTTTTCCATGAGAGTACCCAGTGTGTGTGAATGTGTGTGTGTGTGTGTGTGTGTGTGTGTGTGTGTGTGTGTGTGTTTGTGTGAATACCCAGAAGCCTGAGGAGGATATTAGGTGTCTTTCTCCATTGTTCTCCCCATGATTGCCTTGAGACAGAGTCTCTCACTGAACTTGCTTGCTGGGTTTTAGACTGTGGGTGGGGGTGGTCAGTGGGCTCCTGACATCTTCCTGTCTCTATCCCAAATGCCAAGATTAGAGGCATATGCAACACATGTCTAACTTTTTTGGGGGGCTTTAGGGGCTCAAACTAAGGACTTCACATTTACTCAGCAAGCACTCTTACCAACTGAGCCATCGTTCTAACCCCTCCATTAACCATTTTATAAATTGGAAAAAGAACAGTTTCGTGTGTATCCTACATCCTATCACTCACCATGACAACTTGCAAAACTCTTTGGCTGTGAGCCTTCCGTCTTCAGGAGTACGTTTTGGTGCTGGTGTCACAGTATGATGAAATGTGGAAGCAGGTTTCTGCCTACTGTCTGCTATCTGTTGTCAGTCTCTGTGTGCTGTATGTCTGTTGTCTGTCTGTTGTCTGCTGTCTTTCGTTTATCTGCCTGCTGTCTGTTGTTGCAGTAGAGCAGGTGCTCTTCTGTCACATTGGCAAGCCTTGACTTCTCTTTTGTGGGTCTAGGACTGAGAGAATGAAGACAATGCTGGATTGGGCTGGTCATTTCCCTTTTGTTCTTTCTTTTCCGCATCTGGAAGAAGGGGAAATAGAATCATGAATCACGCATGAGTCAGAGTTCTCTAAGGAAAGAGAATTAATATAGTGAGTGTATGTGTGTGCATATTACATATATGAACATAATATATATACTGTAAATATATTACATATATACATATATATCACACATATCTATATCAAGAGGGAATTTATTAGGTTGGCTTTGTATGATTAGGCCTGGTGGCAGCGCCAGCAGGAGGGTAGCCCTGGATGAATGTACACACAAGCAAGGTGCGAAAGCAGACAGGAAATCAGCACGTTCTCCCTCAGTTAACTCATCCTGAAAACTCCCTCATAGACCTCCTCAGAGACATCTCTTAGTAGATTCCAGATCCAATCAAATTGACGATCAAGACCAGCCATCACAGGGCTGGAACGATAAATGGCTCAGTCCATAAAATTTTTGTCATGCAACCAGGAGGATCTTTGTTTAGATTCCTTAAACCAACTAAAAAGTCAGGTGTAGCAGTGCCTATAACCCCATTGGGGCCCTGGGAGTATTGGGGATAGGTGGCTTAGGAGTAGAGACAGGCAAATTCTTGAAGCTCATTGGCCAGTCAGCCTAACCAAACTGATCATCGTTAAATCAATGAGAGACTCTGTCTCAAACACTAAAGTTGGAGAACAGTTAAAGAAGAGATCCAGTGTCAACATTGGACCTACTACATACACACACTCACATACACACTCCACAAAAACACACACACTAACAAGTACATAGATCACACATATCACCACTGCTACCACCACCACCACCACCACCACCACCACCACCACCACCACCACCACCACCATGACAAATCTGTTCAAGCTTTGAAATTCAAAGGTTTATGTAACACAGTCTTACAGAATCATAGACTGTAACTGCTAGAAGACAGCTTAGAGGTCAGATTGTCAGGTAATGAACCAGAAGATGGTTTAGCATAGACAAAATGAGAAAAGCTTGCTGACCCTGGAAAACATCATTATGCTTCTGCACAGCCATCTTTCTTTCAATAGATTCCACCTACTGGATCAAACCAAATGGTGACAGTGCGATTGGAAATGGCTTCTCTGCTGTCACATTGCAATGACAGGAAATTCTCTTAAAACAGTGTAGTCTGGAAATCAGATATGTAAATATACTCAGACTCTTGGGCTGACCTGCTTAAAATCAGACTACAGAGGGGTTTTATTGTATAATCTATTGACGGGGAGCCTCGACTGAGACTCTCAAGGCTGGGAGATGACCAGAAGAGAGCAGGGATGAGAGATAGACAGAGATATGGAACAGAAAGAACTGAAATATTGCCAAAGCTGACCTACCAAGAGCTCTGGAACCTCACTGTCACTCTATGGAAGCAATGGGTGGCCTTCATCTCTCTTCCTTCAGCAGCTCCAGTGGCCCTTTCACCTGTCCTCCAATTCCCAACAGTCTATCTCATCACTAAATATGTTTTCCCTGGAGTTTTAATATTTTTACAAAAAACTCATGGTATTTTCTTTTTGTTCCTAGTATTCTTAGGTAATCAATTAGCTATTTAAAGTTTTGTTTGCTTATTTGTATTTTAAGATAGATAGGGGCTTGTGTAGCTCACGCTTGTTGGTTTTATTTGTTTTATTTTTTTAAGAAAAAGTTCTTCCTATGTAGCCCAGGCTGGCCTGGGACTCAAAGAGATCCACCTGCCTCTGCCTGCTGAGTTTCTGAGTGCTGGGATTAAAGGAATGAACCACTCCATCTCAGACTGCTCCTAAACTCAAAATGTAGCCAAAGATGGCCTTGAACTTGTGATTCCCCTGCATTTTTTTTTTTTTTTGAATTATAGGTTTAGAGGAATGCCCAATATATGGAGTCCTAGACTGAACATAGGGCCTCATGCATGCTAAATGAACACTCTACCAACTGAACAATGCCCCCAGATTATCTCTCATTTTAATGAGCTTGACTTTTATCATGTATATATTCTGGATTTTATAAATACATTTTCTATATGTGTTTAAGATCTATCTCCTGAGAGGCTTCATCCAGCAGTGGACGGAAACAGATGCAGAGACCGAGGCCAAACATCAGACAGAGCTTAAAGAGTCATGTGGAAGAGTTGGGGGTAGGATTGAGTGAGCTGAGAGGTCAAGGAGATCACAAGAACACCTACAGAGTCAAGTAACCTAGGTCCATGGGGCCTCACAGAGACTGAACCAGCAACCAAAGAGCATGCGTGGTTGGACCTAGGCCTTCTACACATTTGCTGCAGATGTGCAGCTTGCTCTTCATGGGGGTCACCTAACAATTGGAGTAGGGGCCTCTCTCTCTGACTCTGTTGCTTTGCCCTAGCTGGACTGACTGGTCAGGCTTCAGTAATAGAGAATGAGCTTAGTCCTGCTTTGACTTGATGTCTCAGTGTAGGGTGGTGTCCAAGGGGATGGGGTAATGGGGGATGGATTTGTGAGGGTCTGACTGGAAGGAAAGAAGGGAAGAGAGACTATGTCTGGTATGTAAATAAATAAATCAATAAAAAAAATATGTCCTTTTTGCTCTTTAAAATGCCAGTGGAAATTAACAGCTCTTCCATTAACAAATCCTTGCATTTCAAAGATACTACATACCCTTTAAACATAGTACATCATGTATGTGTGCACATACTGTTGTAATTAGGGTCTTTCCATTTTGCTTGATATGCATGCATCTTTTTCCATAGCCTACTTTGGAATCAAGATTCTATTAGGGTCATAAAACGGCTTGCTAGCTTTCTCCATCTTTGCACTTATCTGGAAATTTAGAAAATAGTATTGAGATCATCTGTGTATTTGTTTCCTAAAACTGCTGCCATGAATTCTAAACAGCTTCATAGGGTAAGGCACTGAGTACCTGGAACTGGAGATACAGGTGGCTGTAAACACCACGTGGGTTCTAGGAACTGAACTTAGGTTCTCTACAAGAGCAAGAAGAGATCTTAACCACAGAGCCATCTCTCTAGATCATGGTCTAAAGAGTCTTAACAGCATCACACCCACAAAAGGTTTTGGTTCAGGCAGGACAACACTCATAGCTGTGGGCATCTTCGACTCCGTACCCTCTTTTTTCCATGTTTAGTAGAATTTGTTTGCTCCTGGAGGTAGGCTGGAAGTTAAATTTTGAGCACAGACTCAATTAAAATCTGCTTTATGTGGGCATTTTACACTGTGCTGGTTTGAAGTTGTGGTTTGAATTCTGATCACAATGTGTTGTGGAAATACGCATGCAATTTCTAGACCACCCTTAACATTGTTCATCTGTGCATATGTGTGTATATCATGACTTGCATAGTGTTGCTATGATAGACATCATGACCAAGAGTACCTTAGGTGAGGAAAGGGTTTATTTTAGTTTATACTTCCCGATCGCAGTTCATAATGGAGAGAAATCAGGGCAGAAACTGAGGCGGAAACCATGGAAGAATGCTGCTTACTGGCTGACTCTCTAGTTTTGTTTCATTTCAATCAAAAGACTGAGCTGTGGAGCCCATTCTCAGTGGACACATCCACGAAACAGTTCCTGCACCTAGGGCTTGGTGCATTGTGGAATACGGGGCAAAAATATTTTAAGACCTATAGAAACGGGGGTTGCTGTGAGATTGTGTCTCCTAGGAATATCAGACACTACACTCTTAAAGTCTCATCAGCATAACAGCCTAAACATTTTTTAAAAATCCCCCCAGAAACCCAGATTTTGAGCCCACTGCTTGCCATCAGTTCCTCTGAGATTTTACTTCCTTAATCCTGGTTTACTTCTTTATGATAATAGATCATCATACAGCACCCTGTGTTTATTTACTTGTTACTCTTGTTTATTATTTGTCTCCCCAGTGGCATAAAATTCCCCGAAGAGCAGTGCTTTTTATCCAACAGAATCCCCGTTTATTCTCCCTGGCTCCTGCCAATCAGCAGTGTTTGTTGAAAGAATGCACACTGAGTGCTGACCTCTGTCATAGCTGTTTCCTGTCCCACTAACTTCCACTGCACATTTGTTGCCCTGTTTCCTTAATGTTTCAGTGTGGTTTCCTATTTCTTGTTTTAATTCCAGTTTCTTGAGTGAAATCCTCAAATCATGGGTTAAAAAAACAACCTATATTTTTTCCATATAAGTATTGAGGGAAGGAATGTTGGGGTGCTCCTCAGATGTGAGCCTGGGAGTTTGTATTTGGGGGTGTGGGCCGTTACTTCTCACTTCTGATGTTATTGGTTTAGTTTTTTCATGAGTTCTTTTTTCTTCTGTTCATGAATAAGTTAGCAATATGTAGATTATTTTTAAAATTCTTAAAGAACAGAGATCATTTTGTGATTGGTTTATAATTTGATTGCACTTTGGTGCAAAGATAGGCTCATTGTATTAATTAATTCACTGATATGTGCTGAGATGCATCATGTGGTCTGGTAAAATGTAGGGTTTTATTTAAAAATAAATACACTGTGTTAGCTGGGGTGTGGTGGCTCAAGCTTTTAATTCCAGCATTCAGGAGGCAGAGGCAGGTGGATTTCTCTGAGTTTGAGCCCAACCTGGTCTGCAGAGTGAGTTCCAGGACATCCAGGTGTACACAGAGAAACCCTGTCTCGAAAAAATAAAACAACAACACGCCCCCCTACACACAAACACACCATGTCTGCTGTGGTATTATAAAACTGGTAGCTTATGACTTTTCTCTCACTGAACTGTGACATAGTTTCCCTTGCACATCACACCATATTCAGATCCTCAGAGCATTCCTTTTTATTTCTTAGCCTCCTCTTCCTCCTCCTCACCCTCTTCCTCCTCCTCTTCATCTTCCTCCTCCTCACCCTCTTCCTCCTCCTCTTCATCTTCCTCCTCTTCTTCCTCTCCTTCCTCCTCCTCCTCATCATCATCCTTCTTAACATAATGGGCATTGTGCTTTGCCTTATTCTTTAATAAAAATGCAACTTAAATGAGTATTAAATAGTAATTGGATATTGTTTATCAGGCTGCTGATATCAATGGTATAATGCACCCCTTCAAAGATTGATAGTCTTTGAAGTCCAGTGAGATGGCTCAATACACACAGACACTTGCCAAGACTGAGTTTGGTGCTCTGAGAACTGAGTCAGGCAAGAACAGAGGAACAGTTGAGTTATGCTGGACACTGTTGGTTTTGGTTACACACCCCTGGTAATAATGCCCATTACAGCCTGGATCCTTCACTTGCATATACTATGCACACACTCACCTCTTCAAACAATGCAGCTAGCTGTAGTGATACATTTTAATTATTGAAATATCTCTTATATTCTAAGAAACTAGAATTTTTGCTGAACTTTACAGCCAAGTTAATAATACACCTTGAGGTTACTTAGACCTAACTTGATCTGCTGTACACTCAAGCCTGTTTGTTTGACTTAGCTGCTTTAATAGAACAGTATAGCAACCAACCTACCTGCCTTGGAGTTCATGTGCAGTCACCATATCAACCTAAACTAATGCACAGCTTTAATCTCAAGCTATATAGTCTTCCATGTTGCTGACACAGAGCAATACGTGTGTGTGTGTGTGTGTGTGTGTGTGTGTGTGTGTGTGTGTGTTTTATGGTAATCATTTGTTGAAACAAAGAAAGAAACAGGACCAATGCAACTTTGTGCAACAAGAATTAACCCTAAGTATTGAACATAGCATATATTGCTTGACAATAGTATGGTTTACAGTATCATTTGCTTTGGGCCAGTTGGAATAAATAACTTAATCCCTTGTAAATCTCTGTTAAAGATTTCTATAAATAACCCATCATTTCTTTCCCACATGATGATTTTTGTGCTGCTCAAGAAATATGGAGCAAATTGCCTTGTTAGGGACATGACTGACACACATAGGCAGTAGAAGCAGATTATACATACATAAGACAGACCACAGAAATTCCAGAAGCCACAAACTATAGACATACTGGAGACACAGAAAGAGAAGAGGAGAATTCAAACTTGGGTTCTCTCTTGGTTAAATGAATTCTAGGAGTGCTGACGTTTCAGTATTTAAATGTGACTGACACATTTTGGTGCCTCTGAGTTTATCTTTAATGTGTTTAACCCATGCACCTAGCAACTCAGAACCCTTCACTTCTCATCCACCTCTGGCTAATGTAGTACTTCCATCTCTAAACAATAGTATGGCTTTTTCTGCCCTTGGTAACAATCAAATTTACATGGTTTCCATGTAAGTGTAGACCCAAATGTATTCAGGTATGAAAGTTAGAGTTGATCTGGCTTGAGCTAGTTTTGGGTGCATGCACAGTAAAGAAAAACTGTCTTCTAGAAATGTTTAGGGAGAATTCTTTATTTACCATCTTATGCCTATCCATGATTAGCCGTGCTTATAATTAAAATCAAATGCATAATGGTAAGGGGTACTTACAGCAAAGAGATCATTACATCATCTATTAAGGCAGAAAACCAAACAACTATACTACATAGAAACCTTTCAATCCCATAAAAAGAGACTCCAGGGTACATTCTAGGCTGCTAGAGTGTACTCACTCATGTAGCCAGCTGTCATTCTTGTTAGTGTATCCCTTTTTAATTTGTACTATCATTTAGCTCCAAATAAAATGATCTTGTTTCTTTGCAAAACACTGTGAGCCCTTATTTCTATTATTTTTCCTTTTTTAATTGGAGATTTTATTTATTTACAATACAGATGTCATCCCCTTTCCCCATTTCCCCTCCCTAGAACACCCTATCCTATACCCCCCTTCCTTTATGCTTTTATACCATTTTGATTACATGCATGTATTAACGTCAGTTCTAGGTCGGGGGTCTAGCAATACAATAGATGCAAATAGTTGAGGAACAAGCAATACAATAAACACAGAGTCAAAGAAAAAGCAAGGCATTAAACCCAGTTAAGTGAACACTCCCGTGATCACTGTTTCTGAAGGGTTATCAGGATGATCAAAGTATCTGAGCCTACTTCCCTATCCTAGCCCAAGGTCATTTTCATGTATGAAGCCTACTTCTTTGTTCTAGCCCAATATTTAGATTCCTGCCTGAGATTACCTCTTTGTTGTAGCCCAAGATTTAGAGTCCTACCTGAAATTACTTCTTTGTTCTAGTCTAATGTCATATTCCTGCTTGAAACCTACTTCCTTGTCCTTGGCCAATGTCATATTTCTACCAAGCAGCCTCTTTCCTTGTCCTTGGCCCATGTCAGCTTCTTGTCAAGCAGCCCTAAAGGCTCTCCACCTCTCCCCCCTTTTTATTTCGTTAACAAGACTGAACCTGTCTTATGCTGTTCTCACAAAAATGCCTTCCTTACCTGTCATGGAATATGCATTAACAAAGGCAATGCACTTCTGTCTTAGGTTGGTAAGGCTCTGTGCAAAACCTTACCCTTCCTTGGCTTGCCAGCATAGTAATTTAATAATTCTGACGGGGGGTCCATTTTCAGGTTTAAGCCATGTACTTTGGCTGCTAAAATGTTGATATTGTTAAAGATAAGCTTTAACACAATGGGCAGGAATAAAAGTATTCCCAGGACAAGAAGGGCTAGCCTGATCAAGCTATATTTGCCATTCCTGAGGTTTGTCCAAAATGGAAATACCAAGGTCAGGCCATGGATAATTTTATCGGCATTATCTGCAGCATCAAAGGTAAACAGAGCAGCATTCTTTGACTTCATAATCTCACTATGCAAAGTTAACACACCCAGAGAGGTGTTAGGATTATGCCACATATCCTACAGGTGTCTTTAAACTTTTTCCTAATTATGATGACAATCATCGTAAATTTCAAAAGTAACACTACTCCAATGATATTTGTCATGACACGTGGAATGGCTCCTAACTCTTGAACCCTGAACCTCCTTCAGATAATTTGAATGAGTTAAAGAGCATCATTTGTTGTTCCAGATACCTATATAAATCCTTTTATATACTCAATACATTAGTAACATTTTTTGCTAGATGGTTAACAAAAATACTTGTCTTAACTCCTTGTGTCAATGCTATTGCAGAAGCAGTGGTGTTAGCAATTAATGGAATTAAAGCTGTTATACCAGCAATAATCAAGCCTGCTACCCACTTGCTTCCACTTAAAGCCCATCTTACTTCTTCCAGCACTTTCAAGCTTTTTTCAGAAAATCAAGGTTTTTTAATACTCAGGGCAGTGAAATGAAAGATGATTGATAGACCCATGTAACAGATATGCCAGGTTTCAACATGCTAACCATAACTGAAAATTATATAGTCAATGCAACTTGCAATAAATGCTGTTGAAGAGACAAAACCAATTTTAGCTTGACAATTAAAAGAGCCTAAAACATGCACTAACCCTTGTTTGAAATCCAGATCCTGTCCCAACATTATCTCTTGCTATCCTAACATCATAGCAATCTACAGCTAGCTTCCAAATATGTCTCTGACAAAGTCCAGATCCAATCTTCCAAAAGTAGACTGTTATTTCTCATATTGGATTGATTTCTAGACCAGTACATGATTGAGTCCTAATAGCTGGGCACCTTTAAGAAGAATACAAGAAACATAATTTCTCTTTTTGATTCTCTGTCCCACAAGGTCTAAAAACTTGAGGCAAGGCAGCTTGTCCCATATGAAATATAGTCAAGCAAAGGTGGGTCAGGAACATATGTCTAATATAGCTCCCCAGTCCCCCTTGTCAGGGCACACAGCAAGATCACAGGTCAGCATCATTCTTTGTCTCAGCAACAGTATGTCTCACCAATCTTTTTAAAGTCCCAAGAGCCTCTTCCACAATACCTTGTCCTTGAGGATTATATGAAATCCTCATAATAAATTGTTGACAAAAAGTCTTGACTGCTCAACTACAATTGCCAGACCCATTATCTGCGTTTTTAAAAATTGGATATTTTATTTATTTATCTTTCAATGTTATCTCCTCTCCCATTCGCCGCCCCCAAACCCCTTATCCCATCCCCCTCCTATTTCTATGAGGGTGTGCTCCTACCATCCGCCCATTCCCGCCTCCCTGCTCTCAAATTCTCCAACACTAGGGAATACAAATTTTCAGGCATCAAGGCCATTTACTTCCACTGATGCCTGACAAGGCCACCCTCAACTACCTATACAGGTGGAACCATGAGTCCCTCCCTTTGTGTTCTCAGGCTGGAGATTTTAGAATGGCTACTCTGGCTTGTTTCTTAGGACCATTTGCTTGAAAAATTGTTTTCCAGCCTTTTAGTCTAAGGTAGTGTCTGTCTTTGTTACTGAGGTGGGTTTTCTGTATGCAGCAAAATGCTGGATCCTGTTTATGTATCCAGTCAATTAGTTTGTATCTTTTTATTGGGGAATTGAGTCCGTTGATGTTAAGAGATATTAAGGAGAGGAGATTGCTTCTTCCTATTGTTTTTGTTATTTGCAGTGGCATTGTTTGTGTGGCTATCTTCTTTTAGATTTGTTGGAAGAGGATTACTTTCTTGCTCTTTCTAGGGTATAATTTCCCTCCTTGTATTGGAGCTTTCCCACTATTGTCCTTTGTAGTGCTGGGTTTGTGGAAAGATGTTGTGTAAATTTGGGCTTGTTGTGGAATATCTTGGTTTCTCCATCTACGGTAATTGAGAGTTTTGCTGGGTATAGTAGCCTGGGCTGGCATTTTTGTTCTCTTAGGGTCTGTATGACATTTTCCCAGGATCTTCTTGCTTTGATAGTATCTGGTGAGAAGTCTGGTGTAATTCTAATAGGTCTGCCTTTACATGTTACTTGACCATTTTCCCTTACTGCATTTAATATTTTTTCTTTGTTTTGTGCATCTGGTGTTTTGATTATTATGTGATGGGAGGTATTTCTTTTCTGGTCTAGTCTATTTGGTGTTCTGTAGGCTTCTTGTATGTTTATGGGCATCTCATTCTTTAGGTTAGGGAAGTTTTCTTCTATAATTTTGTTGAAGATATTTACTGCTCCTTTAAGTTGGAAATCTTCTCTCTCTTCTATATCTAGTAGCCTTAGGTTTGGTCTTCTCATTGTGTCCTTGATTTCCTGAATGTTTTGTGTTAAAAACTTTTTGCATTTTGCATTTTCTTTGACAGTTGTGTTAATATTTTCTATGGTATCTTCTGCACCTGAGATTCTCTCTTATATCTCTTGTATTCTGTTGGTGATACTTTTGTCTATGACTCCTGATTTCTTTCCTAGGTTTTCTATCTTGAGGGTAGTCTCCCTTTGAGATTTCTTTATTGTTTCTACTTCCATTTTTATGTCCTGGATGGTTTTGTTCAATTCCTTCACCTGTTTGGTTGCGTTCTCTTGTAATTCGTTAAGGGATTTTTGTGTTTCCTCTTTAAGGGCTTCTACCTGTTTACCTGTGTTCTCCTCAAATTCTTTGAGAGTGTTATTTATGTCCGTCTTAAGGTCTTCTAAGTGATTTTAAATCTGAATCTTGTTTTCCTGGTGATATGGGGAATTCAGAACTTTCTTGTGTGGGAGAACTGGGTTCTAATGATGCCAAGTACCCTGGATTGCTGATGCTTATGTTCTTGTGCTTGCCTTTCGACATCTGGATCTCCTTAGTGCTACCTGCCCTGTCTCTGACTGGAGCCTGTCTTTCCTATTATCTTAATTATGTCAGAACTGTGTGGGGTGGGTGTTGCTACTGGGGTTAGAGCTGAGGCCCAAGATCTGCTCAGTGCTTGGGTCCTGACCGGAAGGAACCAGTGCTCTGGACCAGGAGTGAATTCCTGGATCCCAGAGGTGTTACTGTCTTCTTACCTAAGATACTGCCCGGGTTAGAGCTACTGGGAGCCCTGCTTCCTCTGGGTTCTGTGAGATTGGGTGCAGAGCTGCCAACCAGTGCTTGGGCCCAGAGTGGAAGGGAGCACTTATTTCTAATCCTTTAGAGAAAAGGCCAAGAGCATGGAAATACCTGACCTAGACCTTGTCCACAGGTAATGTGACTTTGACATGTGGACCATGGGACATACTCTCACATACATTATACACATACATAAACAAACGTAAGCTAAACAAAATAAGTACCTTAATAATTTTGTATAGCATGTTCTGAATACCTAAGATGGTCTTGGTTACTGCTCAGAATATTTCTTATAAATATCATTTTTTCTACTTCATAAAACTGGGGAGGTAAAAATGAAAAGGTTTGGCTGTCTCCACTTAGGTATAGTTTCCAAACGTTTAAAGTAGTCTTCTGCATGAAAAAAATATGCATATTTCTGGGTGATAGTTTCATGGCGAAATGAGAATTTTTAACCCCAAAATACATTGCCTTCAATTAAAAAAATATTTTTTTATTCATCCAGTGAGTCAAAATGAGATGTCCAAAGCATTAAATGTCAAGACATGTCACGGTACCTAGTGACCCAAAATATGTTCACTTAAATATGCATGTTCTTTATTACAATGTGCAGATGTTGCAGGCAAGCCTTAGTTCCTAGACACAAAAATAGGCCCCAGTGGTCTGTAGCACAGTAGGGTCACTGAAGTTAGCAGTGAGGTCTTGAAAACTGCCTAAAAGAGGGTTTTGAATGTTCTCATAAAAACTGATGAATGTTGAGAATGACTGCCATTCTAACTGTCCTGATTTTATCACTGCATGATGTATACATTTACTGAAATCCCATAAATATGACCCATTTTCTGTCCATCATTTCTTTCTTCATTTAATTATCTATCTCTCAGTGTTGGGGTGGGGGTGCAGAACTCAAGGCCATGGATATGACAGGTAAATGCTCTACTGCAGGGCTATGTCCCAACCTCCCTCAAACTTTTATGTAGACATCTCTTAAATATTAATAAATTTCTTTTATAAGTCAGTTTTTCAAACATGATGTATCTTGTGTGGTGTTAAAGAAAAACTGTGAGATCTTAGGCTAGATCAGATGATCTACTTAATGCAAGGACATTGAGAGTATAGCACAATATCATTTAATCACTGATAAAATGATGTGATAAAGTAAGTTATACCTAGTTTTTCCATCTGGGATGTCAGGTGTCTCTCTTACCACTCACCTTGGAACAAGAGACTTTCCTTCCTTGGCCCACCTCCACTGCTAGCTGCTAGTGTTGGGTTGTAGAGATTGCAGGATCTGTGCATTTCTAGGACCTTGGGCTCCCTGTTGGGGAATCAGGCACCTGCCCTAGCCCCAGCCATGATGCCCTTCCATTTTCTTCTTGTGGTCCCACTGCAAGTTCTAACTGAGAACAACTGGGAGAGCAATGATCCTGGAAGCAGTAGAGACTAGGGTAGGAGGACAGTTTCACCTGCTCCCAATCTCCCCTTCCCCTTGTCTGTGGTCCTAACTGGGTTCTCAATACCCTCTTTCCGAACTAGGAGCAGATGCTTCTGGTCTCTTTAATGGCTCTTTTAACTATAATTCCCACCCCCTAAGAGATCACTTTCCTTGGCTTGTTTTTATTGGCCTTAGACTGTGGCATTTGGAAGCATCAGATTTTAGTTATTCTATCCTGATGCTCTTGATGATGGGTCCTGTCCAAACAGGAGCAGCCAGTCTATGCTTCCAATGGGGTATTGAGATATTTTTGGTTTTCTCAAATTTTGGAAGCAAATTCTCCAAACTATTTAAAGTCTAGATGTAAATAAGGGACATACACACACACACACACACACACACACACACACACACACACACACACACAAGAAAGGATCTCATGTATCCCAGGCTAGCTTAATTTGCTAGGTGGCTGAGGATGACCTTGAACTTCTGGTCCTTCTACCTCTACTTCTCAAATCCTAAGATTATCAGCAGGGACAGCATCTGCTTTTTGCAGTGCTGAAGGTCAAACCCATGGTTTCAGGGATGCTAGGCAAGAGCTCTGCCAACTGAACCACAGCCCACCCCAACATCACTGATTTTTTTTATATATATCCTGGGGAATAAACCCTGACACACAGTAGTAGTTCTTAAATCCCACAGCCCCCATGCTTCTTATAATGGAAACTAGACTACAATTGTTATCACAGACATGGGGTTTTTTTTCTCTGTTGAGCAGTCCAGAGTTCAGCATCTGTTGGTGTTGGTTCAGCTGCTACCCTGCCATTGGGAAATCAGGATTTTTTCCTCCCTATACCATGTTAGCTTTTTGTCTTCACAATTCTGTCTATCATAATTCCTGGCATCACAAAGCACACAGAGAATTCAACTCCACCCTTGTACCTCTCCAGGCCTTTTATTTTGGGGATATGTCTGTGCAGCATCCGTGCATACACGTGGAGGCCAAAGGTCAGCTTTGCTCCTCAGGACCACAATCCACCTTGCTTTGTGGAGACACCATCTCACTGTCCTGGTGCTCTTCAATTTGGTGAGTCAGGCTGATGAGCAGACCCCAGGGCTCTTCTCTGGCAGTCAGATTACAAGTGTGTGCCTGCATGACTGGTTTCTTTATGTATGGATAGAACTTGGGTTCTTAGGCTTGTGTGGGACTTAAGTTGATCTATACCTAGCCCTCTAATTCCTCAACAATACCATTTTAATCCACCTTCCATATAGAACCAAGGTAATCTTTTCTAGAATAAAAGGCCAGATATTCTGTTTCTATTACTTCAAAGCCTTCAGTGGCCCTCTAGTAGGAGTTAGGAGTGCTAGACTGTCCTCACCTGCTTCATGTGTCTGCAGAAGCAGCCACTGTCTTCCCATCATCTGCTTTCTCTATTACCACCTCTCCTTACGTTCTACTACACAGACCTCCCCCCACCGCCAAACACCAAGCTCATCCTCACTCTAGGTCCATCATGCCTGCTTTATCCTCTGATGAAAACCATCCTTATCCAACAGGGCCTCCTGCCCTCGGCTTCCCTCCTTCCTAACCATTCCCATTTCCCACAGCTCGGTGGTAACTCAAGCTCACTTTGCCAGTCCTATTTGAGTGATCTAGGGAGCTGTACCAAAATGCCACCTCCAGTCCTTGTTTCGTGGGGTCAGACCTGATTGGCCTGTGGCAGTCCCCAAGCATTGACATTATATTGTGAGCTCTACTATGCAGCTTAGACTGAGAGCTCCTAGGCTTCAGGGTTAAAGGCAAGGAACCGTGAACAATAATTTGAGATAATCCTTTAATGCTGACATTTTCATTGTATCTATATAGCTTCACTTAATGAGGAGAATTAGTGTGGCACTCATTCCTCCCCTATATCCCCTATACCATAAAGAGAACTTGTGATGACTCATGGGTTACAATAAAGAATGACAGAAAATGTTGCAAACTAGAAAGTATGTTCTCTCCATCTCTCCCCTTCTCTCTCTCTCTCTCTCTCTCTCTCTCTCTCTCTCTCTCGCTGTGTGTGTGTAACTCAAGCTTTCATGCTTGTGTTCCCAGGGAAAACATGGTTTCTTATCTCATCTCACCCTCTGTACCCCTCTTCTAGCTGCCTGGGAGTTGTCAGTCAGGTTGGGGAGATGGACTGTGGAGGCCGAAACCTCAGAGGCTCTCAGCAAGCATGGAGCTGACCCAAGTGGTCTGTGAGATGAGCAGGCATGGGTCAGAGGCTGACAGATGGTCTTTCTGCCACACGGACTGCAGGCAGATGGCTCTGACAGTTTGGACAAGGCTGCAACTTTGGGCCGCTGAGGCGGAGCCTTGAAAAGATGCTTCAAGAAGCTGCTAGAGAACTCTCCCCTCTCTCCCAGGGAGTAGACATGGATGCTGAAGATTCTTCGCAGAAGGCAGGGAGGAGAAGGAGCAGCAGGGGAGGGCGGAGGGAGGAGAGGGGAGGGAGGAGGGAGGAGACTGATGCTCATTCTCTTCAGGAAGGCCTGTAACTTTCTTGCTGAAGAGTTTGGGCAGCCTCAAACTCACAGGCTGTAAGGCAACTGGGGTGATGGGTAAGCACACAGAAAGTCCTGTGAAGAGTTGCTTTAAATTCTTGCCCTGCTTCTTATTGGGACATAACTTCCTGTGTGCACATATGTAAATGTGTGTACATATGTGTGTGCAGGTCAGGTCAGCCTCAGGTGTTGTCCCTTAGGACTCCATTCATCTTGAGTTTTCTGAGAGATGGGGGGAGGGGGGAGAAAGTCTCTCACTTTTACCTGAAGATTGTTGTCAAGCCTCAGTGATCTGCCTGACTCTGTCTCCTCTGTGCTGGGATAGAAGGATGCACCACCACACCCAACATCTTTCCTTTCCTGTTTCCTCTTGACAGTGGACTCTTCCTCCCATGAACAGCTTTGTGGAGCCATGTGCAGCCTCGGCATAGGGTCTGGCCCACAATAAATGCTTCTAATACGTGAGATGTGACTGTGCAGCCTGAGGCTATAAAACAAGCAAACCAGTCTGTGCCTCCATGATTCAAACTCTTGGCACATTTGCCTCTGCTGTGCACCACTAGTCTCTTCTTCCTCCTGTGTGCTCCAATTTCAGTTTACCAGCAGAGGCCATTTCTACTTGAAGTAAGGAGGTGAGGGATAAGGTACATGGCCCAGGACTAGGGATGAGGTAGCGGTCCACTCCTGTTATCTATTTAAGCAGAAGCCCCTGGCTGGTCCTCAGCCTTCTCTTCTGCTATTGTCTGCTTCCAATGGGCTATTCTCCCTTTCACACTTTGGTCTGTGGGAATCTGGGGACGGCTGCTGCAGTAAGTACAATTGTCCCCTTGTCCCCACGCACCAGATTTTGCAGGGCCTTTTGGCACATGCCTACAGTCGACATTTAATTAACATAAAACACTATAAAACACTATTAAGACAGGAGCTAGATTGCGAAGCTGGCAATTCCCCAGCCTCGTGCAGCCAAGTCCCCAGACACAGGTATGTCCTTCAACTTGTCTGGATGTTTGGAGACGTGCATGTCCTTTCCCGTTCCAGATCTATCACCTCGGAAGCCAACCCCCACCAACATCCTCTGGCAGACCCTTTGAGGTAGAGCTTGAGGACAGGACTTGAACATCTTATCCTTGTGTTTATGGCAAGGGCCCGTTGTTTCCTTGGCTGACACTAAGTCATTATGGCTGTGTGCCAAACAACTTCTGCAATATGTAGGCCCAACCCAGAACCATGAATATCACTCTAATCATCTTTCTTGCTTGTATCTGTTTTCTGTCTTCTTCCTACCTAGAGTCCCCATTTTTCAGCATCCACTCTCCTTGTTGACCTGATACCTCCTTGAGGGGACTTCCTGCCAGGTCTCATGTGCCTGCCAGTTATCTGAATTATCCCAATGTTGGCTGGTCATACACAGAAAACAGAAGTATGTTTATTTAACTGCTCTGCAGACTAAGCCCATGCAGTACCCTTAGCAGATAAGGACACATTAGACTGTGTAAGATGTGGCTACTATGTGACTGGGAAACCTTAGGTTCTAATGAAATTCTCATACACTGGCTTCATTTTAGTGTGATGTGGGGACACATTCAAAGTCCTCTGGAAGCAGAGACAGGACTGGCTGTCCTTCCAGGCAGGAATGACGTGGGACATCAAGAGACCCAAGGACCCTGAGAACAACACTTCCAGTCAAGGTCTTCTGATTGTCACATTTTTTCTTGGCTCTAGCTGCAAAATCATGGAGCTGAATGTTAAAGGGGTTCAGAAAGGACCTTTTGAGTTCCCGCTATAGCCTAGCCTGATCTGAGATGTCAACACAGGTTTTTACTGACTTGTTATCGCTTAGGAGACCAAGATTCCCTAAAGAAGTTCATGGACTCTATGAGGTGCTATCTTTTAGGATTAGTTTAGCCTGTTTCCCTTTGTCTGTTTCTCTCTGACTGTTCCTGACTCCTAGAAGAAACTCCTACCCAAGTTGACTGAAATCCAAAGAGATGGGCATCAAGGTTTACCTAGGGTTAAACTTCCACATGGATACATTTGCTTCTCTCTTTAATTGAGCCAAGAAAATTATATAATTTTCCACAAGTTACTTTGTTGGAAAACCAGTGACTGGGTGGGGGTGGGAGTGGTGGGTAAGAGAGGAAACAGAGCAGATGGAAGCCCAAATCAACACCAGAAATAGCCTCCACAAAGATACGCCACAGCGGGGACATGGTGATTTTGAGCATTGGCTGTCCTGGGCTAAGGTCTTATCTGGCTACTTCCTAGTTGGCATCTGTGTCCGAGTGCCCATCTCTTCAGTGCTGTCTCCCCTTCTTTCATGTTTATTTCTACAGAGCAGATTGAAACATATGCTCTGTGAGTGTCACAGGCTGACTAGATACACACTCATTGTTCCTGTGAATCTGACCTGCTAAGCATGGTCTATGGACATGATCTGGGCCTTACCCGGGAGCTCATAAAGTTGCTGGCTTGCAGGCCCCGACTCTAAAAGAGGAAAACTCGCTACTTACCTCATGTGACTACATAGTAGCATCATGTAGGGAATCTCAACAATTACAAAAGATTGACTGCTCCTCTTGTAGGTATCCTCGTGTCATTGATATGGAGTCAGCCAGATCTTCTATGTTTCTCAAAGCTTTAATGTGAAATACATCCTGAAAGCTATGGTCCTCCTCAATGCTTCACAAATATCTGGTACCTGGCTAGTCTGCTTCTCCAGTTCCTATCCATCTGGTTACAAAGTACGAAAGGATCATGTTCCGTGGATGTAGTAACAATGTCAAACTGGTACAAACACCAGTAAATACTTACCCAACGTTTTCTCAACTTGTCACAAATTCTTTACAGAGAGTCTAAAGACCCATAGTGGCCATTGGAGTATACTCTGAACCCAGTATAGACAGCCCTCTACCCCAGTTAGAAAACCAATGATACTTAACCCCATGCACACAGGCATCTGCAGGTCAAAGGTTCCGAAGACGACTGGACACAGACTTACAATACATGTTTTCTGAAAGGTGCTGTTCTCAGTCCTTTAAAGGGTTCCCTCATATCACTACTGTGATACATTTATCATTACCCTCTTTTATGGAAACTCAATCAGCTGTACTGAAAGGTTAAGTAACTTGCCCAAAGTCATGGTGTAGTCCAATAGAGGCAACAGGCTTTATCCCCAGGTCATCCAACTCTTGGGCCTAACTCTGCTGCCCGACCCACAAGTACCTGTAGTAAAAGCAGGAGACTCCCCCACACACCAGTCCTTCTGTCTTGTCCCTTGGGTTCTTAAATATACTCGATCACATTGTTCCCTCCCCATCTCTTTGGCCTCTTCCAGTTCTCTGCCTCCACAATGGCCCTTGCCATCTCTCCCCTGTCCCATGGCAAACCCCTCACTTCTCCATTCTCATGAAATGCCCATGCTTCCAACTAGGCGAACCTTCTAAACCTCAGAGCTGAGAAGTTTATAATCTTAAAATGACAATAACCCCAACACCTCCCAATGCAGGCTCATACCCTGAGTACCATACACTAGTTACTCTGCAAGAGAGCTCTGTTCAGAGCTCCCAGGGTCTATACCACCAGCCTGGGAGCACATAGGGAGGAACCCATGGCTCCAGCTGTATATGTAGGGGAGGATGGCCTTGTTGGGCATAGGTAGGAGAGAAGATCCTTGGTCCCATGAAGGCTGGATGCCAAGTATGGGGGAATTCGAGGGTAGAGAGGTGGGGGGGGGCACATCCTCATAGAAGCAGGAGGAGGTGAAATGGGATGGGGGTTCCTGGGTGGAGGGAAATGGGGTAAGGGGACAACATCTGAAATATAAATAAAATATTCAATAAAAGAATAAAATTAATTAGTTAATTAATTAATTTTTAAAAAGAGAGAGCTCTGTTCAGCCAGGGCCAGTCTTTCTTCTCCTTTGCTCTTCTATTTCCATGCTAGGCAGCCATGCAGAACCATTTTGGTTGTTGACTGCAAGCCATCCTTTTATGTCTAAGGACTTTCATGCATATAGTTTCCAGGATGGAGAACCTCTGTATAAAGTTAATGCTTTCTCCCCACTCAGACCTAGCACTGACTCTATGCAGAAGTCTTTCTAGGTATGCCTATCCCTCCCGTGGCTTCTCCAGGAGCATCCCAGAGACTGTACCAGAGCTCCCCACTTCTGTACTAGAATCTCCTGTAATGGAGGAAGGTAGCAGCTGAGCTTCTCTAAACTTTCCCAAATAACACAGACTCAGGGCCGTGGGAAGTAGAGACGTGTTTAGCTGTTCTGGGATGGGTGAGCATCCAGCAGCAGCAATGTCTTTCCACCTCCCTGCTTCTTCCCTCTCCTGTGTCCTCACATGGATCCTGCCCCCTCTGAACCTGATGAGGAAAGGTTCCATGTCCTTCTCTGGTCATACTGGACCCAATCAGGCTTTGCTGGGGACTGTCTTTACTCCTGAGATCAGTTGTTGGGCAGAAGGCACTGAACTATGGTCTAGCTTTCTCTTCCTGCTTCTTTGCTCTGTGTGCCCTGGAGAGAATATTAAATGTGTACACAAAATATATGCTAAAATATTCATGGTTATATTCGAAAGTGTTTTTTTTCCTTTTTTAAAAAAAAGTTATTTAAGCCCTCTTTGTCTGAAAATAGAACAGAAAAAAAAAAAACACAGACAAATGTGAGATTCAGAAGCATGCAGAACAAAAGACAATAAGTGATTAGTTGTGACTGATCACTTTGCAAAAGGTTGTTTAAAGTCCAGTGTCAAACAGGGCACTCAAACATACAAAGCAGATGGTAGACTCAGTATTAGAGGAATATTGGTTTATTAAAAACTCTATTTGCATGAGTGTATGATGTGTTTGTGTGAGCATGCATGTGCTGTACTTGCATTTAGACACAAGAGGTTGATATTTGATCCAGCATCAATTTATCTTCACCACCCCCTTTTTGAGATGAGAATCTCTGCTGGAATCTGGACCTCAGTGTTTCGTCTAGACCAGTTATCAACAAAAGCAAGGGATTCTTCAGTTTCCACCTCCCCAGAGCTGGGATTGTAAGTGAATGCTATCAGACAGTTTTGTTTTGTTGTTGTTTTGCTTTGTTTTCATGTGGATGCAGGGATTGAACTCAGGTCCTCATACTTGTAAGACAAGCTCTTTCCAACCGAGCCATCTCTCCCTAGCCTAGGAATACTCTTCTTCCCCGTTAATCTCTTGTCTTGTCTTTATGGTGGAAGGTCACAAGCTTACTCTGTTCTTTCTTCTCACTTTACTGGTGGGTGTTCCATTATTTCTTGAGGAAGCCAGGCTTTAGTGAGTATTGAGGATTGTGTCAGAGCAGATAGATAGATGTGCTTAGCTTGCTTAGTGTCATACATTTGGAAGTCGGGCATGGGGAGTCCTCGGGACAAGCAACAGAGAAGAGAAGGTGGTTAATGCCATCGGTACCCTTGGTGGAAGCGGGAAAGGGCAGCCTATTTGGATGGGGTAGGGGTTTTTCTTTTTTTTATGGACTTCCCACATGTGCTCTTCATCTTGCTTTCATCCAGGCACGTTACAAGATTTCTCTGTCGACCTTGTCCACAGGCACGTCACAATTTCTAGCTCCCAATAATTCAGTCACTCTCACCATTTTCCCTCCACTTCTTCCTTCCCCTTTTCTCTCTTCCCATCTTTTCCCCTCTCTTCTCACATCCTCTCCTCTTCCTCCCCTTCTCTTCTCTCACTTCCCCTCCCCTCCCCTCCTCTCTTGTCCTCTTCTCTTCCCTACCCACCCTTCTCCTTGTATTCTTTTTCCCTCAGGTCCCCCTTCCTTCTCCTCCCTTCCTTCCCCTACCTTTCCCCCCTCCCATCCTTCTCTTGTACAAGGACTGTCTTGTCCTATATTATAGAAGTAAGTTGGCATAGCAGGATGCAGGGAAAAAAGAATAGAGCATGCATGCGTGTGCCAGGAACCAATGTTAAACAATGGTTTAACAATGCTAAAGAGAAATATGAAGTTATAAAGGAATTGGTTATTTTTTTTAAAGGCCCACATTTTATGCTAGATAGTAACTTCAACCATAGGCAATGGGCAGCCACCAAAGGATGCTAGCTGGGTACAGCATGATCAGACTACAGTTTAATAGGCTCTGGGGCTGGAAAAAACATGGAGTAGGAGAAAAATGAGTTTGAGGAAACTATGCTATGAATGGGGTGGGTAAGGGGGGGGGGGCTGACCTAACAGCTACTTAGGGGATCAAACCAGAGAATGCCAGGATGACAAGAGACTGCTCTTGAGTGCTGAAATGTCCTAAGAGGGCTCTCTTCTGAGAAAGTACAAGAAAGCTTTCCCTTAGCCTCTATCAACAGCAAGCCCAGAGCTCAGTATACTTGAAGGAATGAGAGTGGCCTTCTCCATGTGAATACCCACAAACCCAAGGGTAAATTCTTGCTACAAATGTCAAAAAAAAAAAATGGCTCTGTGGCCAGTCACCTCTCAATGTATTGGTTACAGGACCATGGTCCTGGTCACAGACTCATTAGTCACTTTTCTCATTCCTGTGAGCAAATATCTTACAAGAAGCAACGTAGGGAAGAAAGGATTGATTCTGGCTTATAGCTTCAGAGTGCAGTCTGTCATAGTGGGTAGGACATGACAGCAGAAACGTGAGGCATCTTGTTACTCTGTACCTGAAAGCAGGAGGAGACAAAGCTGCTGCTTTATTCCTGTTTATTGCTCACTCTAGGAAAGGCCCATGGGGGGTGCATCTACAGTCAGGGTAAGGATCCCCTCATAGACACACCCCAGAATACATTTCTATAGTGATTCTAAATCCAGTCATGAAGATTAAAAATCATTAAAAACCTAAGAGGACTGAGAAGTGAGTGAGCTTGGGGTTCAAGATGTGAAATTCCCAAATAATTAAGGAACATATGAAAAAAAATCCTGAGGGATGATTTGGTCTTGTTGCTGTTTTCATCAGAACTCAAGTCTCTCTGGATCTCTAAACACCGTAGCTCATTACAAATGAAAGAAAAGATGAACCCAAGTGTTTTATATGATAAGGACATCCCCCATTTCAAACCAACAGGTTTAATCCCTCCCTTTGCCTCCACTGAGATCCTGCTTTGCCTCCAGGTCGTGTCACGGTGCAAAACATCTTGGACCACATTTTCTGGGCTGTTGTCCTTTAAATGGTGAAGGTAAAGTTCTTCTTTGGTCTTGCATGTCTCTCCTCCCAGTAGTTGAATTGCTGAGGGCTGAGAGTAATCAACCCCATATAAGTTGTCTCTCCTTTGTCCCCATATACCTGGCCTGGTGAGTGGTCCTACAGTTGCCTTCTTTTCTCCTTGTTTATATGATGTGTTTATACAAAGATAAAGACAGTATGCAGAGGCATCTCTTCCTCCTGAGGGACCAGCCACGCACCAGTATAGTATAAAATAAAGTTTATTCAGGGCATGGGCAGGGGAGTTAAGAGGGTAGTAGAGGGAGAGACACAGAGAGAGAGAGAGATAGAGAGAGAGAGAGAGAGAGAGAGAGAGAGAGAGAGAGAGAGAGAGAGAGAGAGGTATAAAGGCCGGCCATGACTATGTGGAGAGAAGGGGAAGGGAAGGGGCAAGGGAACTAAGAGATCAAGAGAGCAAGAGCAAGAGAGAGAGGAGGAGGCAAGCATCCCCTTTTATAGTTGGCCAGGCCTACCTGGCTATTACCAGGTAACTGTGGGGCTGGAGTTTAGACAGAATGCTAATATTATAGGCTCATAGGATGTTTAGGTCCAAGTAGATAGCCATAAGGACAGAGACAGAGTGGTTGTCTGTTTTAGCCTTGAGCTGAAGCCACGGGTCACAGTAAGGCTTTTAAAATCAACATTTTAGTCCAGAAGTTCGATTCTCACCTGGCTATTCCATTACCTCTTGCTGTTACACTTGTGTGCACAACATGTTCAGGGTAGGGGAGGGAGAATGAAGAATGGAGAAAAGGGATGCTGTGGTTGGAATATGAAGTGTCTTTCTTGGGGTCATGTGTTTGACCACTTGGTCTCCAACTGGTGGTTCTCTTCGGGAAGGCTGTGGAGCCTGTAGGAGGTGGGACCTTACCAGAATAAGCAGGACACTGGGGAAGGCGGGGGGTGGGGGGAGCTTGAGGCTTTATAACCCAGCCCTTCTTTGACTCTGCACTGTAGTGTAGATGACTAGATGGCCTCCCATTCTTGCCACCATGACTTCTACAGCATGATAGATTGTATCTCATTGAACTGTAAGCCAGAATTGAGACTTCTTTCCTTATTTTGCTATTTTTCAGATGTTGTCACAACAACATGAAAAGTAACTGACTCAGTTAATCTTGGGAAGATTGCAACTGTTTCTCAGTCTCTTGTGACACTAACATCAAACTAGCCTAGCCCCTACATCAGTCTGTAATAGCTATAGATAGAAAATATGAAAACCACTGTAGGAACTTGACCAGAGCTGATGAGTCAAGGCTCTCTGACTTCCCTTACTGATTAGAAGCTAGGGCCCTTTTCGATGCACACAATTATTCTTTGTGTTTTCCTTGACCTTGAAGCTCAGGGTAATATACTACACAGTCTTATGTTCTGCCATTTTGATCAAAGGAACTGTGGTGGTTGGCCAGTCATGATGCCATCAGGCCCTATTGTTAAGTTTTATGACTTGCTTCAGGGTTAGGAAGCAACCTACAGATAAAGGAGGTAGGAGTGGGTTGCCATAGTACATGCCTACTGTGTGCTTGGCATGGTGTTTTTTATTTTCCTTACTCTTCCTCCATTAGTAATCGAGTATCTTTTTCAGATCACAAGACACCATGACAATGTCAAAGGCTCCAGTTTACCCTAGAAGGGAAAGTGTGGGTTGGAGGAAAGATTCCAAGTGCCTATCTCAGATCTGGCCTTGGTGGCATGTGAATCTGAACGTTTTCTTTACCTTTTTGTAAATAGAGTGGGTCAATGTAGTATATGAGTAGTATATGAGTAGTATATGAGTAGTATATGAGTAGTATATGAGTAGTATATGAGAGTAGTATATGAGTAGTATATGAGTAGTATATGAGTAGTATATGAGTAGTATATGAGAGTAGTATATGAGTAGTATATGAGTAGTATATGAGTAGTATGTAGTATGTGAGATGATCTATAACATTGTTTTCAAAAATAAGAACATGAGGATACATTTCAGACAAAGGCTTTGTTCACTAAGGTCCTCAGTACATATGCAGTCAGGCCTTGAGTTTTCTTTCCTTATGCAGTGATTGGCATCTATCTGGTGAAAGGACAGATAGGGGGAGACCACTAAAAGCCACTGTATTCATAGGGTCCCCAGAGGACTCTTACTTGTTTCCAGCTACAGAAGAGTGTCCTGGCCTCCTGAGATCCAGATTTTGCTAAGTCATTTAGGAGTTACATGCCTGCCAAGGAGGTGCCAGAGGCGCAGAACTTGCTACACGCTCTTGTGAGTGTGAACTACACTTCTCAGGTACGGCAGGGCTGGCAGGACTATTATAATATTTGGCGTGATGTTGCCTCCTGCTATCACCACCTTGCCCTCTCCTCTTTCCCAAGCTGTGAGAACAGGAGAGGTGTTATATGGTTCATATGACTGGGCTGTATTTGGGGGTCTGCAGAAAAGATAGAGACATGCCTTGTATCTTTGTCAACCTTCCTTACTGTGGGAAAAGGTCTCTGGAGAATTTGGTGGTACGGAGACCACCCACCATTAACCAAGAAATGGAATATGAATTTGTGGAGCTTTTTTTCATCTAAAGATAGTATTATTTTTGCCTTCCATAGATATTCAGTAATACTGGATCACTTCTTCCAGTATTGGATTGGATAGTATTTGTCACCCACCAAAGAGTCATTTAGTTACCTTGGAATCCCTATTATAGGAAAACTCCAGCAGGCATGAATGATGTTGGCTGGTGTCAGGTAGAAATGCCTGAAGCCAGAGTTGCCCAGGCTTGACAGTTTGTTCTCTGGGTAGCCTGGAGCACTGAAGACTGCAGGCTCCTCCCTCACATATTCAGGTTTAATCACCTAGAGAGGACTCAGGCAATGGGCATGTCACAATCCCCTGATGCTGCAGGCAGGATTCTGGGATGGCACTTCTCCACCTGCCATTTTATAGTCACATGGAAAATCTTACACTCTTCCAGTGCTCCCAGTCTCAATTCCAAGGCTTCTGATCCATTGATCAAGTGTGACTTGGGGATGGAGATCTTTTGTTTTATTTTGCAATTATCATAAAGAGCAGTTACACAATGCCATCTCAAGAAAAACCTGGTTTTGTTGATCTCCCCGTCTTTCTTCTCTCCCATTACTCCACCCCATATTTTATCCTTCTATCCCCAGTATCTTTCTATTCTTATGCCCAATTCTCTCTCTCCTCTCTCTCCCTCTCTCTCTCTCCCTCCCTCTCTCTCTCTCTCTCTCTCTCCCTCCCTCTCTCTCTCTCTCTCTCTCTCTCTCTCTCTCTCTCTCTCTCTCTCTCTCTCACACACACACACACACACACACAACTACTACCTTCCTTCCTTCCTTCCTTAATATTCTTTTCTCTTTCTTGAGTTTTCTGATCTATACCCACACATATAACTATGTATATAAATATATATCTATATGTTCTGATATCCATACATTGAGAGAGAATATGTGGTATTTGTCTTCTGAGTCTGGTGACCTTTATTAATACAAGTTCCAGATCCACCTACTTTTCTGCAGATTTTATCATTTTGCCTTTCTTTACAGCCGAATAAAGTTGTACTGTGTATCCACACCAGGTTTTCACAATCTAGTCACTTACCTGTTGGCATCTAGGCTGATCAGTGCATAGAACATAGAACATTAGCATCTTTTAATTTTTTTATTAATTAGTTTATTGATTAACTCTAAATTCTGATAGAAGCACCCTTCTCTCCTCTCCTCTCAGTCCCACCTTCTCATTCCCTTTCTCCCATGCCCCTCCCTTTCTCTAAAGAGAAAGGGAGCCCCCATCCTCCCTGGGTACCAGCCCACCCTGACACATCAAGTCTCGTCAGGACTAAGCACAAATTCTCCCACTGAGAGGACCAGGCAAGGCAGCCGAGTTAAGGGAAAGGAATCCAAAGGCATAAAACAGAATGTTAGTCAGAGATATCCCTTGCTCCAATTATCGGGGAACCCACATGAAGATCGAGCTGCACACTTGCTACATAGGTATGGGAGTCTAGGGCCAGGCCCTGCATGCTCCTTGGTTGGTGGTTCAGTCTCTGTGAGGCCTCATGGCCCCAAGTTAGTAGGCTCTGTAGGACTTTGTGTGATGTCCTTGACCCTTCTGGCATCTTCAATCCTTCTCCTGACTCTTCCACAAGACTCCCTGAGCCCTTCCTAATATTTGGCTGTGGGTTTTTGCATCTGTTTCCATCAGCTGCTAGATGAAGTCTCTCAGATGACAGTTGTGCTAGGCTCCTGTCTGCAAGCATAGCATATTATCATTAATAGTGTCAGGCATTGTCTCTCTCCCATGGGATGGGTCTCAAGTTGGACAAGTCATTGGTTGGCTATTCCCTCAATTTCTGTTCCATTTTATCTCTGTACATCTTATAGGCAGGGCAGATTTGGGGTCAAAGGCTTTATGGGTGGGTTGATGTCCCCCTCTCTCCACTAGAAGACCTGTCTGGCTACGGGAGGTGGCTACTTCCCCATCTCCCCATCTAGGATCTCAGCTAGGGTCATCTCCCATCCTTTCCCAGGAGCCTCCCCTGTCCCAAGTCTCCAGCTTATCCCAGAGAAGCCCTTATAAGAAATCAGTCACAAAGTACAGGATAACTATACTACAATTCAGAGACCCAAAGAAGCTAAGTAACAAGGAGGACCTAAGGGAAGATGCTTGAATCTCACTCAGAAGGGGAAATGAAGCAGGCATCATCAGAAGCAAAAGTAAAGGGAACTTGGGGGAGGAGTGGTTGGAGAGAGGGAGTGTGTTGGGAACTGAAATGGGACTAGGTATGGGAAGAAGGGGGGTTGAGGTGAGAGGTCATGGAGAAAGACGGGATATCAGTGTTGAGTGGCATATCTGAGACAAACATCTTTTAATATTACTATGTGTTCTCAATGTCAGCCAAAGTTGAGAACCAGTGACTTAGTACCTGGGTCTTCCCTTACAAAAGCCCAAGCCCTAGTTAATAGTCAAGTTCAAATGGAAAGATATCAAACATTATTCCCATAGTTTTCATTGCCCGATGTCTATTCAAGAATAATTATAAAAACTGCCTCTGAGAACTCGGACACCCTGATCTCTTGCTGACACCCCACTCCCACCTATAACCTTAGATTAAGTGAATTGATTCTTTCTTATCATCATTCAGACTCCACCTGCAATGACTCATGAGTCCATACAGTTCGTTGTGAACAGTCTCTGGAAAGTTATTCTCAATTCCTTTCTCTATACCACCTGCATTTTCCTTAACCTACTGCCTCATTTTCTTATGGATTATGGAGCTATTCAGAGCTGTTATAGAGCTGACCTCTAGGTGAACATCAGTTGGGAAGGTCAGCTCATCTGACTTCTGAGTCCTCTTCCTTCAAGTAACCAGGCCAGCTCCCAGTACATACATGTTGATACTAACCCGTTGGGTATGTAGACAGGGGGGGGGGGTCCCTGATGTTTCCTCTGATGCCATCTACCTTAAACAAACAAACAAAGAAACAAACATGTTCTCTCACTGGCCTGTATGTAGCTCATCAAGTAGATTAATCCAGTGATCTCCAGAAATCCTTCTATTTCCACCTCCCCGGCATTAAAATGATAAGTGTGTCCCACCACATATGGATTTGGTGACCAAACTCAGGTTCTCACACTCGCAAGACCAACTGGGATATATCCATGGCTCCTTAAGTTTCAAGTTTAACCAAAAATTCTGTTTGACTTTGTTTGGGGTCCATGGATTATATAGACAATTTGATGAGGGGGATGATATGACATACAAAGTATCCCATGAAGACCATATACTCTATTTACGTCTTTGAAATTATTCAATAAAATGAAAGGTCTTTACTGTTTCTCAATATGTACATTCAATGTATCTCTTAAGAATTTCTTTGTTCCTAGTTCACAGACTCTTAATATATGACTTTGGTATATTGATTCTTGTCAGTAAACTTAATATAATTTCCCATTTATTCAAATAGCACTTCTGTTTATTCTTTGGGGCTTTCAAATATAGAATCCTATAATTTTTATTTCTTCTTTACCTGTTACTATGCTATTGTCTCTGTTTTCTGACTGGATTAATTAAGATCTCCAATAAAAATTAAACAAAAGTGTTAATAATGAGGTTATGGGATATATATGGCGTGAAAATGAAAGGCAAGATCATGTGTGGAGAGAAAATAGACTAACAGGAAAAAGAAAAGAAAGACTGGGAGGAGAGCAAAGAGGTAGAGGAGAGAGGGGAAGGGAGTAGAGAAGTAGAGGATACAGGAGACGAGAAGAGAAAGGAGGGGAGGGGAGGGGAGGGGAGGGGAGGGGGAGGGGAGGGAGGGGAGGGGGAGGGAGGAGGGAGAGGAGAGGAGAGGAGAGGAGAGGAGAGGAGAGGAGAGGAGAGGAGAGGAGAGGAGAAGAGGCGTAAAGGAGGCATGAGAGGAGTGTAGAGAGTTAATGAACAAAGGAATGTCACAATGCTTTGTATTCTAAGAAATTTAATGAATTAAAAACTCCAATTTGGGAATGACCTATTTTTAGATATTTAAATGTACATTTCAAATAAGTTAATTTAAAACCCAAGAGTGGCAGTGGAAACACCCTTGTTTTTTCCTGAATCATTCTAGTATCAGGTCAAAATTTTCAGGTTATTTGCTGTAGCTCTTCGCAGGTTTTTCATTGTTCTCCAATCAGTTATAGCTGGTACCCTTTAGTTCCTCATGGGTAACTTGCATGCTACCCCTAACGCCTCACTCATTCTGAATCTATGCCTTTTGTCCCATAACATTGCAATTCTTTCCTCTGGACATGGCATACTTTCTCCACCTCAACAACATCAAATTTGGTTGGAGATTACACTCTATGATGTATGATGCCCATGCAACAATTGAATGTCAGGTCCAAAGGTTGGCTTTGGGCAATGTCCCAAGATTTTACTATCCTTTCTGTTGCTTCTGCTTCCTCCATGAGAATATGCCCAGAAAAGTCAAGAAATCCCAATATGGACAGTCTTAAATCTGACCTAGAGGTTGAAACCACATCTAGGTGAACCAGTGTAAGCCTGTCAACCTCCATCACACTGACCATTTTGCTAAGTTGAATTATGGTATCAATAATTGACCAGGGCTCTTTAATATACAGATAATGTCTTCATTTGTGAATAAACATTGAGTCACATGGAATGCTCTCTCTTCTTCCACTATGGGGATGAGCATATGTTTATGTCCCTTAATCTGTGATTACATAAAGTTGATGCTTTCATTAATGTAAATCAGGTTTGCCTTGATGAAAGGAATTTTATTCAGTCACGATGTGTTCTGGTTTCGATGGATTTCTTGATTTGGTTGGCTGACTTTCTTTGGAAATTCTGTTCAATGCATCAATGTTTATGAATGAGATGTCATGAGATTTACTTCTTTGGAGTTGCCCTTGTCGAGCTTGGTAGCAAGGTTAAGGCAGTTGTTTTTGTTTTTTATACCCCTTATTAAATTTGTTCTTTGACGATTTCATACATCTACACAAAATATTCTGATTACTGTCACCCAAGCCTCTTATCTCCCTCCTATTCATTTCATTTTCTGTCATCTTTACAAACCCTGCTCCCACATTCTTGTCTGTTTTGCTTTGTTTTGTTTTGTGACCCACTGAGTTTAACTTGGGTCATCCGGGTAATCCATGATTTAAAACTCTCTGTTGGAGTATGGTGGGTTCACAAGTGGGTATACAGCTGAAGACAGTATCTGCCCCCTACCCAAGAATTCACTGAGAGCCAGTGCTTAGTTGGAGAGTAATAGGGCTGCTCCATTATTGACAGTTGACAAGGCCAGTGTTATAATAGGTCCATAGGAGGCACCAACTGCTACCATAGTTAGATTTTGAGTTGATGGCTCATTGGCTGAGCCATCTCCAGAAGAACATTTCATAGTGCTTCTCCTTATGTTCTGACCCTTACACTTCCCAAGTCCCCATCTTCTGAAATATTCCCTGAGTTTTAAAGGTGGTGGTATAAATGTCCTTTTTAGGGCAATCACTCTCTGACTGTGCAACATCCCTAACCCCTTTCTAAATGCCTGCCCCTTGTTGTTTCTACTTTAGACTTCACCTATGAATAAGTTCATGCAATACTTTTCTTTCTGTCCATGGCTTCTTTCACACAGCAAACTGGCTTCTATTTGTGGCAGCTAGCAAGATATCCTTCATGTTTAAGGTTGAATAATAATGCATTATAAACCTGTAACAAAATTTTTCACCCACTTATCTCTGGATAAATGTTAAGGCTCTGTCTACATCTTGGCTACTGCAAATGATGGTACAGAGGAGTTAAATGTTGGGTTATTAGCAAAGAAGAGGATATCTGTGTCATGCTGGTTGGTGTAGCTCTGTTTTCTTTACAAACACTAGTACTGTTTCCCAGAATGGCTGCACACATCTGTATTTCTGTTCTGTTCTTCAACTATGCATCAGTGCATTTATGTGCTTTTATTTGTTGTCACAGCCATGCTAGAGGGGTGTGAAGTCACGCCAGGATGCTCTCCATGTGCCTCATGATTAGTCCCATTGAACACTCACCCATTTTCTATTCAGGTTTTTTTTTAAACTGATTTTTGATCAAGTATTTTTTTGATTTTTAATTATATATTTGCCATTGAATTGTAAGATTTTTTAATAAAATGTGGATAACTAGCCCCTTATAACATATATACTTTATAAATACTTTCCATAAGTCTGTGCATTGTCTTTTCATTGTGCTGTGTTTTGCTGCTGCTGCTGTTGTTGTTGTTGTTATTTTTGTTTCTGCTGCACAGAAGTGTCTTGGACTGCTCTAGTCCCATTTATGTTTTTTGTTTGTTTGTTTTGGTTTTTTGAGACAGGGTTTCTCTGTGTAGCCCTGGCTGTCCTGGAACTCACTCTGTAGACCAGGCTGGCCTCGAACTCAGAAATCCGCCTGTCTCTGCCTCCCAAGTGCTGGGATTAAAGGCGTGCACCACCACTGCCTGGCTACCATTTATGTATTTTTTGTTGATTAAGATTTTGGTGATAATCCCCCATCCCCAAATGTTTTCAAGGCCAATGTTCCCGAACGTCTGCCATGTTCTTTTACAGAAGTTGGATGGGCTTGGGCCTTATACTTCTGACTTTTATTCTGTGTCCCGCACACACCCTCCACACATAGAATGCAGTCATCATCTTTGTGTGAGAGCATACAATTTCCCAGATATGCTTTCCTCCATGGGCTCTCTCTGGGGCCCTTTATAAACAGTAGTTTACCATGTGGGTTTAGATCTGTTTTTAGGCAATCTACTCTATTCTGCACATCTGTCTCTATTTTTAAATTTTATGAAAGTATCATGTAACTTTAATTTAGAAAATGTGATACTCCTAGCCTTATATTTTAAAAAATATTATTGCTATGATATTCAAGGTTTTCCATGTGTGTGGTTTTGTACAAATTTTACTACTTGTGGTTGTTTGAATAGAAACAGCCCCCCATAGGCTCATATATTTGAATGCTTGGTAAATGGAGAGTTGAACTATTTGACAGGGATTAGGCAGTGTGGCCTTGTTGGAAAAAGTGTGTCACTGGGTGTAAACTTTGGGGTTTCAAATGCTCCACCCAGGCCCAGTGTCTCTTTCTTCCTGCTGTTTACAGATCCAGATGTGGAACTCTCAGCTTTTTCTCTATCGCTATATATGCCTGCATGCTGCCATGCTTTCTACCATGCTGGTAACAAACTTAACCTCTGAAATTGTAAGCAAGCCATGTTTAATACTTTAAACATGGTTTATTTAGAAGAGTGGCTGTAGTCAGGGTGTCTTTCACAGCAATAGAACACTAACTAAGAAAGTACTAATTTTCTATTTCTATAACTAATTTATAAATATAAATAGTCAGGCTTACTGGGAGCCCGAAGAAACTGCTCAGTAGCTAAAAAGCTTTTGATATTCTTAAAAAGAACCCACGTTCAGTTCCCAGCACCAGTATCAGGTGGCTCACAACCACCTATAACTTCAACTCCAAGGGAACTCATATCCTCTTTGGAACTCCATGCTTGTACACATGAGTGGTGCATGAGTGC